>NC_142462.1:5501582-5804612 GCF_049115385.1 Moschus berezovskii
ACGCTGACACAAACATATCAATGGACATATCTGTGTATCCAACCACCAACTCACCACAGACACACTCCTGACTTTCCAATCCTTCCGAAACCAAACTCTTGATTTCCCTTCCTTAGTTTCTCCATTTTCACAAATGGTAATCACACTTTTCTAGTTGCTCAGGTCGAAACCCTTGGGGTCCTCCTTGAAACCGCTTCTGTCATATCCACCTCAAAACCTACCAGCACTTCTTGTCATTCGACTTCGCAACGTATCTAGAATCTGACCACTTTCCACGTCCTCCACAGCGTCCACCCAGTTTGAGCTATTAGTACCTCATCCTTGGATTTCTGGAGTGGCTTCCAGTTCATCTCCCCTTGTACACAAGAAACAGAGTGATCCTTTAAAAACATGCCATCCCTGTGCTCATGATCACGTCTCTTCTGCTCAAAATCTTCTAACTCACTCAGAATCAAATCCAAATTCCATAAAGGAGCTCTAAAGACACTCTCCCCAACCCCAGTGCTTTCTGATCGAATTTCCTTCCCTTCTCCCTTACTCACATGGCTCGATCCTCTGTGGTGTCCCTGTTGTCCTGTGAATATAACCAGCATGCTTCCACTTCAGAGCCTCTGCACTTGTTGCTCTACTTCCTCTGCCTGGACTGATCTTCCCTAGATATCTGTATCATTTGTTCTCTCATTTCATTCATGTCCCTGGCACACTGTCTCCTTATTCAAAAGAACTTCCCTAATGTCTCCATACTATATCACTATCACCTAACTCTATTCTTTCTTATTGGCATTCACTGCTATCTGACATTATCTATTTATTTATATCCTACCATTACAACCTTCACTAGAACTGTAGCTCCATAAGAACAGACCACGTTTTGTTCACTACTCATCTTCACTATCTGGAATAGTGTCTAGCACATGCTGCTGCTGCTAAGTCACTTCAGTCATGTTCAACTCTGTATGACCCCACAGATGGTAGCCCACTAGGGTTACTCCCATCCATGGGATTCTCCAGGGAAGAACACTGGAATGGGTTGCCATTTCCTTCTCCAATGCATGAAAGTGAAAAGTGAAAACGAAGTCGTTTAGTTGTGTCTAACTCTTAATGACCCCATGGACTGCAGCCTACCAGGCTCCTCCATCTATGGGATTTTCCAGGCAAGAGTACTGAAGTGGGTTGCCATTGCCTTCTCTGGTCGAGCACATGGAAGACATCCAATCAATATTTGCTGAATCAATGACTATTGACTAAATATATTCATATAGCCCTTTACCCAACTTAACGGCTTGCCTGGTGGCTCAACTGGTAAAGGACCTGCCTGCTACTGCAGGAGACACGAGAGACATGGGTTCGATCTTGGGGTCGGAAAGATCCCCTGGAGAAAGAAATGGCAACCCACTCCAATATTCTTGCCTGGAAAATTTCATGCATGGACAGAGGAGTCTGGTGGTCTATATATATATATTCCATGGGGTCTCAAAAAGATGTATGTGACTAAGTGTTCACCCCACATACAAGTTAATTAGAAAGATGACTAGAAGGAGTATGGAAGACATTTGAGCCTTATAAAATTGAGAGCAGAGATATCTGATGAGCTATAACTAAAACCAGATAAGGCAGTGAGAATGAGACAGCTGTGAAATTAGTTAAATAAAAGAAACAGAATCTACAGCTAACTGGATGTGGGAGCTTGGGTCATTGAAGGAGGAATAGGCCTTCCAGGAATTTAGAAAAAAATGGGCAAGGAGTAAAATCAATTTTAGACATGTTGAAGTTGAGGTACTTGAGAAAAATTCAGGTTAGGATATCCAATGGCTGCTTGTTAGGCAGATTTGGAACTTAACAGAAAGATGACAAGGCTATAGATTTGGATTTAGGAGTCATCAGCGTGTGAGTAACAGTCAAAATCAGTGAGATGAAATTATCCAGAGGAAGCATGTAGAATCAAAAAGAACAGAAACAGATTGCTAGAAGCACCAGGAAGAAGATGCAAGAAAGGAAATTGAGAAGGACTGGATGGAGATGTAGCAGACTGAAATAGTTTGCACAAAATGCTGAAGTGATTTCAGGAAAGGAGGACAGACTGAAGTTGAGGGGATTATGGGTCAAATATGAAATGAAGGTGAAATGAAATATAGGTTTGAGGTGAGTGACATAGATTTGGCATAAGTGCTGAGGAGAATGAATAGAAACTTTCCTGTTGATCACACTGGAAACTGACTAAAGACAAAGAGCAAATAAAGCGGCTATGGTTTATACTGTCTAGCAATAGGAGAATGGATAAGCAAAATATAGTAATATATACAATGGAAGACAAGAAAAAGGAAAGAACTATTAATGAACACAAAACCATTAGTGAGTCTTGAAAATAGAGCAAAGAAGAGCAATCTTAACTTAAGCAAAATAACAGTTATATAATGTATGACTTCATTTGTACGATGCTCTAGAATACACACAGTATCTAGGAAGGATGCAAAACAGCAGTTGCTTTCAGAGGATGGCACAGACATGGGCTGACTAGCAAGGAGCATGAGAGCATGAGGCAATGGTAATGATCCAGTTCTACACCCTTCTAAGTATTTGGCTTTCTAAGCTGCAGGTTTTCATCAAAACTCAGGCGCTATCTTTAGATTTGTGCATTTCCTTGTAAAGTTTTACATAGAAAAAAAAAAAAACTATAGACAAATGTTTGATGAAGGACCTGATAAAATATTTATGAGGACAATAACTGTTGAAATTTATTTTGAAATACACTCAAAGAATAATGTAGATTAGTAGATCAGTAGAAGGATGGACAGATGTGATAAAACAAATAAAACAATGATAGAATCTGGACTGTAGTAAAAAAAAAAGGAGTTGCTATGGTTTAAATAATTAAATATGCAGTATAATTAATTTGAAAGAAATTAGTTGAATTGGTCCAGCTAGAGATCTGAACAAGCACAGTAGACGGAATAAGTTGAAATTGTTAACAAAAGTACTATTTTATGTGACAGACCACAAAGCTTAACCTAAGTAAGAAAAGAAATGAGATCAGGAAGGGAGCTACTAGGAAAGGTGAGAGCAAACCCCAAAACTCTGGGGTATCCCTAAAACTAAAGAGCAGCTACAGTATGAACAAGGGTATGAGAGATGTGGAAGAATGAAAGGTTATTATGGAAGATCAGTTTGTCAGAATTTAAGGAGGAATTCAGAGTTAGGCAACTCCAGGCAAAATAGTGAGGTCATAAAACAGATTTTACACTATCAAAACAGAGATCATAATGGCATTTCTATAACTGTACATAATCTATTAAAATAAAGAGACCATTAAACAATTGGAGTTAGACATAAAATAGGATTCCTGCCGAGGTAATTCATAACTGTTGTTATAAATACCAATAAATTTAGATTTCTAAAGAGGAACTATAAATATTATAAGGTTTTGGGGAGACAGTGAATGAATGGTTTGATGGGTCTAGACAAGAGCAAATGTCAAATAGGTGAAAAATAGAGTAGACAAATAAAAGAAAGCAAATTGTCAGTGAACTGACTACAAGTAACTATTACATGTTTTAAGTTTCTCCATCTATCAAATGACAGTAACAACGTGGGCTTTTTACCTATCTACAAGGGCTATTGACAGATGATAAATAAAATTAATTTTAAACATGAAGGAGAAAAAAAGTGTTCTGTGCAGCACTGCCCATAATAGCAAACCCTTGGAAATAACTTAAATGACCATCAGTAGAAGATGGCTAAATAACTACAGAGAGTAATATTAACAAAATTGGCCATTGCACAGCAATTATGAGGAAAGAACCAGACTAACAACTATAAACAACAGATACAGATATAAACACAGATACATACACAGCATTATTTATATATATATGTATATATGAAATGTAAGAAAGTATATAATGTTGCTTATGGATATGCTTGTGATGTACAGTAAGAGTATAAAAACAAACATAAGAAGAATTAACAACAATTCAACACAGTGATTATCTCATCTCTGGGGAGAAAAGAAGGAAATGAAATCAAGATGGGTACTAAGAAGGAATCTTCAACTCTACCTGTACTGTTTTCTTTCTTTACAAAAGAAATCTGGGTCATTCCCTGATGGTCCAATGGTTAGGACTTGGTATTCTCACTGTTTGGGCCCCACGTTCCATCCTTAGTTGGTGGAACTAAGATCCTGCAAGCCATGGATCTTGGGTGTGGCAAAAGGAAAAAAAATCTGAAGCAAACACTGCAAAATATTATTGGACAAAGCTAGACAGTCTCTGCTTTATCCTTGAAACATTTAAGAACACAAAAAGGCACAACTTTATAGTATAAAAGTGCAGTATTACTACCATACACGTAATTACTAACAATTATGTTCTCTTATATAAATCTATAAGACTGTCAGGTAAATATCCTCAAACCTTTAAGAAATGCTTACAATCTATATCTTGGAAGTGATTTGAAAAGTATCTGACATTTTCTGGGTCTGGGTATGTTAATACATGACAGTTCCATTCTGTTCAGTCACTCAGTTGTGTCCGACTTTTTTGCGACCCCATGGACTGTAGCCTACCAGGATTCTCCGTCCATGGGATTCTCCAGGCAAGAATACTGGAGTGTGTTACCATTTCCTTCTCCAGGGGATCTTCCCAACTCAGGGATCGAACCTCAGTCTCCCTCATTGGAGGCAGACGCTTTAACCTCTGAGCCACCACCAGTAAGTACAATACATGACAGTAAAACAGAACAAAGGGAATTCCCTAGCAGTCCAGTGGTTGACTCCGTGCTTCCAGTGCAGAGGCCATGGGTTCTATCTCTGATCAGAGAACTAAGATCCCACATATTGCATGGTCAAAAAAAAGAAAAAAATAAAGAGAAAGAAAAACAGAAATGGCAGATCTACTATAGTCATTAACAACAAAATCATAAAAGATATTCAAGTCCCACTAAAGATATTTAATAATGAGGCAACAAATGATTATGTTCTCAATATCTTCTAATCTTTTATAAATGGCATTACTTTTACCACCAGAAAAAAAAAGAAAAAACTGTAAGGGAAACATATCAACAATCAATATCTTGATTATATTTTTCTTAATTATTTTAAAATTTTCTTCAAAGAAATGTTTTTCTTTTTCCACCTTTTTCATTTCATTACAAATTCCTAAGGAAATGAATAGATCTGAGGCATGAAACTTCTGTTCGAAATTATCAGTAATATACACACTTCGAAAAGTCCTTAAAAATTGATGAATAATTTTAAATATGCTGCAAAAGAAGCCATGGTCCATGAAAAATCTATGATTTTTGTACTTACTGTATTCTAACCTTCAGGCCAAGAAACACCAAACATCTCCATGAGCTTCGAGCACTCACTGCGAGCCCGCTGACAGAGCCTGCGGCAGGGAAGTGTGACACGTCCGTACTCCACACAGACAGGAGCACAGAGTGCACAGAGAAATGGCGGATATCCTGAGAACAGTCCAAATTCACCCCAAGGTGGAATGTCCAGGAAAAAGCTCAAACTAAATCATTAGATGGAGAGTTGGATACAAGTCAAAGTTTTCTTCATATATAATATGCCAATATTCTTGTTTTTTCTGTTATACAAGATTTCTGGAGGCAATTAAAATTTTCAGAAGGGAAGTTTTTGGTTTTGTCAACAAAACCCTCTACACCCTACACCTAGAGATTCTGATTTGGTTAAGTATGAGGTGTATTGCAGAATCTATATGGATATTTTAATTATTACAGGTGATATTAATGAAAAGGCCTGGCTAAGAACAAATAACAATACATAGAGTCCATTTAACATAGAAAACCCCACAAAAGATACGTGTCAAATGCTCAGAAACCTGATTACTGCTTGGTAATGGGATTACAGGAGATTTCAATTTTGTTTTTCGTATATACTTCAATTTCTGTCTTTTTGTCAACTAACATACATCAATAGGAGAGGAGGATAAAAAAATGAAAGGAGAGGGTAGGAGAGGAAGAGCAGTCGTTATACACAGTGGTACATCTTTTGAGGTGGGAGCTAAAGGAAGAGATATCGCTTTGGTCTCATATTTTCTTGTTCTTTTTGCATTAAAAGAAAAATTTAAAAACATACACTAGAGTTCTTTGAACTCTGAAATATCATGATGTAAACAGAGCTAAAACTGTAAGTTGATATTAAGGGAATGAAAAGAAAAAATAGTGGTTGCAAACATAAAACCATACTAAAATTATGATCATAACCACAGGAATAGATCAATTATCCCAAGAAATGTACATCTGGGCTTTTGACTACCAAATATTTTTTTCACATGTTTATATAACCAGTTTCAGTCATTGCTGACTTTTAACTAATAACACATTCTCACCACAAGGCCTTTCCAATAAGACTCAATCAATTTATTTCTACATTGATACAAAACATTTTCCAGAAAACTTCTATACACAATGCAGTCACAAAACCAAGAGTCACTTAGATAAACTGGTGTTAAAAGAAGTTAACTCTGTAAGAGATGTGATAACTGATACATAACTATATGTGATGATCAATTTACCACTTATTATCCCTATTACTATATATAATACATATATTAATATATAAAATAACACTACATATAATATTATATATATATATACACTATATAAAATAAATATAACATATATTTATATGTAATAATATATAACAAACTATATACAAATAAGAGGTGGCAGGAATACACAGAAGAACTGTACAAAAAAGATCTTCACGACCAAGATAGTCACGATAATGTGGTCACTGACCTAGAGCCAGACATCTTGGAATGTGAAGTCAAGTGGGCCTTAGAAAGCATCACTACGAACAAAGCTAGTGGAGGTGATAGAATTCCAGTTGAGCTATTTCAAGTCTTGAAAGATGATGTTGTGAAAGTGCTGCACTCAATATGCCAGCAGATTCGGAAAACTCAGCAGTGGCCACAGGACTGGAAGAGGTCAGTCTTCATTCCAATCCCAAAGAAAGGCAATGTCAAAGAATGCTCAAACTACCGGACAATTGCACTCATCTCACACGCTAGTAAAGTCATGCTCAAAATTCTCCAAGCCAGGCTTCAGCAGTATATAAACCGTGAACTCTCAGATGTTCAAGCAGGTTTTAGAAAAGGCAGAGACACCAGAGATCAAATTGCCAACATCCGCTGGATCATGGAGAAAGCAAGAGAGTTTCAGAAAAACATCTATTTCTGCTTCATTGACTATGCCAAAGCCTTTGACTGTGTCGATCACAATAAACTGTGGAACATTCGGAAAGAGATGGGAATCCCAGACCACCTGACCTGCCTCTTGAGAAACCTGTATGCAGGTCAGGAAGCAACTGTTAGAACAAGACATGGAACAACAGACTGGTTCCAAATAGGAAAAGGTGTACGTCAAGGTTGTATATTGTCACCTTGCTTATTTAACTTATATGCAGAGTACATCATGAGGAACGCTGGGCTGGAAGAAGCACAAGCTGGAATCAAGATTGCTGGGAGAAATATCAATAACCTCAGATATGCAGATGACACTACCCTTATGGCAGAGAGTGAAGAGGAACTCAAAAGCCTCTTGATGAAAGTGAAAGAGGAGACTGAAAAGGTTGGCTTGAAGCTCAACATTCAGAAAACAAAGATCATGGCATCTGGTCCCATCACTTCATGGGAAATAGATGGAAAAACAGTGGAAACAGTGTCAGACTTTGTTTTTTGGGCTCCAAAATCACTGCAGATGCTGATTGCAGCCATGAAATTAAAAGACGCTTGCTCCTTGGAAGGAAAGTTATGACCAACCTTGATAGTATATTAAAAAGCAGAGACATTACTTTGCCAACCAAGGTCCGTCTAGTCAAGGCTTTGGTTTTTCCCGTGGTCATGTATGGATGTGAGAGTTGGACTGTGAAGAAGGCTGACCGCCGAAGAATCGATGCTTTTGAACTGTGGTGTTGGAGAAGACTCTTGAGAGTCCCTTATACTGCAAGGAGATCCAACCAGTCCATTCTAAAGGAGATCAATCCTGGATGTTCATTGGAGGGACTGATGCTAAAGCTGAAACTGCAATACTTTGGCCACCTCATGCGACGAGTTGACTCACTGGAAAAGACTCTGATGATGGGAAAGGTTGGGGGCGGGAGGAGAAGGGGACGACGGAGAATGAGATGGCTGGATGGCATCACCGACTCTGTGGACATGAGTTTGAGTGAACTCCGGGAGTTGGTGATGGACAGGGAGGCCTGGTGTGCTGTGATTCATGGGGTCGCGGAGAGTCAGACACGACTGAACGACTGAAATGAACTGAACTGAACTGATCTGAACTGAACTGATATGCAACGAGCACATGGAAGCATGAAGATATAATTTTAAATTAATAACTTTAGATAGAATGAAGGCAAATCATTCAATATTACAGTAATCTAGGCCTATGCCCCAACCAGTAACGCTGAAGAAGCCGAAGTTGAACGGTTCTATGGAAGACTTACAAGACCTTTTAGAACTAACACACAAAAAACATGTCCTTTACATTATAGGGGACTGGAATGGAAAAGTAGGAAGTCAAGAAATACCTGGAGTAACAGGCAAATTTGGCCTTGGAGCACGGAATGAAACAGGGCAAAGGCTAATAGAATTTTGTTAAGAGAAAGCACTGGTCATAGCAAACACCCTCTTCCAACAACACAAGAGAAGAGTCTACACATGGACATCACCAGATGGTCAACACCGAAATCAGATTGATTATATTCTTTGCAGCCGAAGATGGAGAAGCTGTATACAGTTAGCAAAAACAAGACCAGGAGCTGACTGTGGCTCAGATCATGAACTCCTTATTGCCAAATTCAGATTTCAATTGAAGAAAGTACGGAAAACCAATAGACCATTCACATATGACCTAAATCACATCCCTTATGATTATACAGTGGAAGTGAGGAATAGATTTAAGGGACTAGATCTGATAGATAGAGTACCTGATGAACTCTGGACGGAGGTTCGTGACATTGTACAGGAGACAGGGACCAAGACCATGCCCATGGAAAAGAAATGCAAAAAAGCAAAATGGTTGTCTGAGGAAGCCTTAAAAATAGCTGTGAAAAGAAGAGAAGCAAAAAGGAAAGGAGAAAAGGAAAGATATAAGCATCTGAATGCAGAGTTCCAAAGAATAGCAAGGAGAGATAAGAAAGCCCTTCTCAGTGATCAGTGCAAAGAAATAGAGGAAAACAACAGAATAGGTAAAACAAGAGATCTTTTCAAGAAAATTAGAGATTCCAAGGGAACATTTCATGCAAAGATGGACTCAATAAAGGACAGAAATGGTATGCACCTAACAGAAGCAGAAGATATTAAGAAGAGGTGGCAAGAATACACAAAAGAACTGTACGAAAAAACTCTTCACGACCAAGATAGTCACGATAACGTGATCAATGACCTAGAGCCAGACATCTTGGAATGTGAAGTCAAGTGGGCCTTAGAAAGCAACACTACAAACAAAGCGAGTGGAGGTGATGGAATTCCAGTTGACCTACTTCAAATCTTGAAAGATGATACTGTGAAAGTGCTGTACTCAATATGTCAGTAAATTTGGAAAACTCAGCAGTGGCCACAGGACTGGAAAAGGTCAGTCTTCATTCCAATCCCAAAGAAAGGCAATGCCAAAGAAGGCTCAAACTACCGCACAATTGCACTCATCTCACATGCTAGCAAAGTGATGCTCAAAATTCTCCAAGCCAGGCATCAGCAATATGTGAACTGTGAACTCCCAGATGTTCAAGCAGGTTTTAGAAAAGGCAGAGGCACCAGAGATCAAATTGCCAACATCCGCTGGATCATGGAGAAAGCAAGAGAGTTCCAGAAGAGCATCTATTTCTACTTCATTGACTATGCCAAAGCCTTTGACTGTGTGGATCATAGTAAACTGTGGAGAACTCTGAAAGAGATGGGAATACCAGACCACCTGATCTGCCTCTTGAGAAACCTGTATGCAGGTCAGGAAGAAACAGGCAGAACTGTACATGCAACAACAGACTGGTTCCAAATAGGAAAAGGAGTGCGACAAGGCTGTATATTGTCACATTGCTTATTTAACTTTTATGCAGAGTACATCATGAGGAATGCTGGGCTGGAAGAAGCACAAGCTGGAATCAAGATTGCTGGGAGAAATATCAATAACCTCAGATAAGCAGATGACACCACCCTTATGGCAGAAAGTGAAGAGGAACTCAAAAACCTCTTGATGAAAGTGAAAGAGGAGAGTGAAAAGGTTGGCTTGAAGCTCAACATTCAGAAAACAAAGATCATGGCATCTGGTCCCATCACTTCATGGGAAATAGATGGAAAAACAGTGGAAACAGTGTCAGACTTTGTTTTTTTGGGCTCCAAAATCACTGCAGATGCTGATTGCAGCCATGAAATTAAAAGACGCTTACTCCTTGGAAGGAAAGTTATGACCAACCTTGATACTATATTAAAAAGCAGAGACATTACTTTGCCAACAAAGGTCCGTCTAGTCAAGGCTATGGTTTTTCCCGTGGTCATGTATGGATGTGAGAGTTGGACTGTGAAGAAAGCTGATGGCCGAAGAATTGATGCTTTGGAACTGTGGTGTTGGAGAAGACTCTTGAGAATCCCTTGTACCGCAAGGAGATCCAACCAGTCCATTCTAAGGGAGATCGATCCTGGGTGTTCATTGGAAGGACTGATGCTAAAGCTGAAACTGCAATACTTTGACCACCTCATGCGACGACTTGACTCACTGGAAATATCTCTGATGCTCTGAAGGGTTGGGGGCGGGAGGAGAAGGGGACGACCGAGGATGAGATGGCTGAATGGCATCACCGACTCTGTGGACATGAGTTTGAGTGAACTCCGGGAGCTGGTGATGGACAGGGAGGCCTGGCGTGCTGTGATTCATGGGGTCGCGGAAAGTCGGATACGACTGAGCGACTGAACTGAGCTGAACTGAACTGAACTTTAGATTAAATCAATGTTCCCATAAAGAACAACTTCAAAATATAGGAAAAACTTTAAAGTATCTCTTGAAGGCTACTAGAGAACTACTGAAGGAAAAAACTAGACAGACCAGGAAGCAGAGAGCAGGGAAGCATGCAGAGGTGGCCTGATAAGTGCGTCCACTTCTCCAAGGAAGTATCTGCTGAACCTGGTTGTAATTCAAAAGACTGAGAAGCAAGTTTTGCCCAGGTTGATGCTAGCGAACCAATAAACCAGCAGAGCTCTGGTAGTCGTGCAAGACCAGAGATAGTACATGTATATATATAACTGAATCACATTGCTATATCCCCTGAAACAAATACAACACTGTTAATCAATGATACTCCAATATAAAATTAAAATTAGAAGAAAAAAAAGACTACAGAGAAAATTCAAAACAAAAGTGACAGATGGGTGAACAGGGAACTTCCGAGGTTTGGACCTGACACAGAGCTAATTTTCCCTTCAGGATATTTGAAAATTCTGGAGATGAATAGGCAGGAGGTTAGAAAGCTAAGCACAAAGCCTCTGAAAAGCAGAGTGGAGATTTTGGCAGTATTATCAGTATGAGGAAACATAAATTAGAAGTTCAAGTTCAGCTAGGGGAAATGAGCATAACTCACTTGCAGCTGGAAGCTCCTCCCCTGAGTGAACACACGTCAGTAGTGGGGGCAAATTACAGGGAGGCAGAGACCGATAAAAACTGAAACCCAGCCTCAACTCAGCTCAACTCCAAGATGGTACATGAGAAATATGTTTGAGAAAATAAAAGATGAAGGATTCCAGAAAACTGGAATCAATCATCAGTTCAGTTCAGTTCAGTGGCTCAGTCGTGTCCGACCCTCCGCGACTCCATGAATCACAGCACGCCAGGTCTCCCTGTCCATCACCAATCCCCGGAGTTCACTCAAACTCACCTCCATCGAATAGGAGATGCCATCCAGCCATCTCATTCTCTGTCGTCCCCTTCTCCTCCCGCCTCCTTTCCTAGCATCAGAGTCTTTTCCAGTGAGTCAACACGTCCCATGAGGTGGTCAAAGGGTTGCAGTTTCAGCTATAGCATCAGTCCTTCAAATGAACACCCAGGGTTGATCTCCTTTAGAATGGACTGGTTGGATCTCCTTGCAGTCCAAGGGACTCTCAAGAGTCTTCTCCAACACCACAGGGCAAAAGCATCAATTCTTCGGCCATCAGCTTTCTTCACAGTCCAACTCTCACATCCATACATGACCACGGGAAAAACCATAGCCTTGACTAGACGGACCTTTGTTGGCAAAGTAATGTCTCTGCTTTTTAATATACTATCAAGGTTGGTCATAACTTTCCTTCCAAGGAGTAAGCGTCTTTTAATTTCATGGCTGCAATCAGCATCTGCAGTGATTTTGGAGCCCCCCAAAAATGAAATCTGACACTGTTTCCACTGTTTTTCCATCTATTTCCCATGAAGTGATGGGACCAGTTGCCATGAACTTTGTTTTCTGAATGTTGAGCTTCAAGCCAACATTTTCACTCTCTTCTTTCAATTTCATAAAGAGGCTTTTGAGTTCCTCTTCACTTTCTGCCATAAGGGTAGTGTCATCTGCATATTTAAGGTTATTGATATTTCTCCCAGCAATCTTGATTCCAGCTTGTGCTTCTTCCAGCCCAGCGTTCCTCATGATGTACTCTGAATATAAGTTAAATAAGGAATGTGACAATATACAGCCTTGATGTACTCCTTTTCCTATTTGGAACCAGTCTGTTGTTGCATGTACAGTTCTGCCTGTTTCTTCCTGACCTGCATACAGGTTTCTCAAGATGCAGGTCAGGTGGTCTGGTATTCCCAACTCTTTCATAATTGTCCAGTTTATTGTGATCCACACAGTCAAAGGCTTTGGCATAGTCAATGAAGCAGAAATAGATGTTTTTCTGAAACTCTCTTGCTTTCTCCATGATCCAGCGGATGTTGGCAATTTGATCTCTGGTGCCTCTGCCTTTTCTAAAACCTGCTTGAACATCTGGGAGTTCACGGTTCACATATTGCTGAAGCCTGTCTTGGAGAATTTTGAGCATGACTTTACTAGCGTGTGAGATGAGTGCCATTGTGCGGTAGTTTGCGCATTCCTTGACATTGCCTTTCTTTGGGATTGGAATGAAGACTGACCTTTTCCAGTCCTGTGGCCACTGCTGAGTTTTCCAAATTTACTGACATATTGAGTGCAGCACTTTCTCAGCATCATCTTTCAAGATTTGAAATGTCTAAACTGGATTTCCATCACCTCCACTAGCTTTGTTCGTAGTGATGCTTTCTAAGGCCCACTTAACTTCACACTCCAAGATGTCTGGCTCTTTGTCAGTGATCACTTTATCGTGACTATCTTGGTCGTCAAGATCTTTTTTGTACAGTTCTTCTGTGTATTCTTGCCACCTCTTATTAATGTCTTCTGCTTCTGTTAGGTCCATTTCATTTCTGTCCTTTATCGAACCCATCTTTGCAAGAAATGTTCCCTTGGAATCTCTAATTTTCTTGAGGAGATCTCTTGTTTTACCTATTCTGTTGTTTTCCTCTATTTCTTTGCATTGATCACTGAGGAAGGCTTTCTTATTTTTCCTTGATATTCTTTGGAACTCTGCATTCAGATGCTTTTATCTTTCCTTTTCTCTTTTGCTTTTCACTTCTCTTCTTTTCACAGCTATTTGTAAGGCCTCGTCAGACAGCCATTAAAGGACCAAATGGAAATTCTCTAAGTGAAATACATAAATGATGATGTTACGAGCTCATTAGATATGCCAGAAGAAAGAACTGGTAAAATGGAAAACAAGGTAATAGAAAATATCCAAACCAGACGCACACAGATCAAACCCACTGAAAGATACAGAAAAAAGAAAAAAAAAAACATAATAGATGTGTAAAACACATGAAAATGTTTAGGGTATACATAAGTGGAACCTCAAAAGAGGGAAGAAAGAATGAACAGAACCAATATATAACAAGATAATTGTCAAGAATTTGTCAAAACTGATTAAAGACAACCCATAGATCTGGAAACCAGCTCCAGTAATCTTGCCTGGAAAATCCCATGAACAGAGGAGTCTGGCAGACTACAGTCCATGGATTCACAAAGAGTCGGACACGACTAAGTGACTTCACTTTCACTTTTCTATAGATTAAAAAAGTTATGCAAATCCCCAGAAGAATACATACAAAAAATACACCTAAGCATATCATATTTAAACTGTGGAAAACCAAAGAAAACTATCGTAAAAGCAACCAGTGGAGGGTGGCGGGAAAGATACCTTACCTTCAACAGAACAATTACTGCTGGACTTTGGAATGCTAGAAAACAACAGCACGACTTATTCAAAGAGCTAAGAGAAAACAACTGCTCACCATAATATTATGGTCAGCTGAAATACCCTTTAATAAGTGAAGTAAAATAGACATTTTCAGATAGGCAAAAACAGAAAAATTACTGGCCCAAACCTACACTAAAAGATAAAAGTAATCTAAGATGAAAATTCAAAAGGAATTAAAAGCCACAGAAGAGGTGAATATGTGGGAAAATAAAAATGAATATTCTCTGTAAAAAAAAAAAAGAATGCCTTAAAAGACATATAAAATACAAAATAATTATGGGTAATAATAAAATGAAAAAGATAGGGGTCAGAGGAACACTAATGGGAAAGTGATGAAAGTTATTATTTTTATGAGAATATTGTAAGTCAAGAGTTCATATCATAATTTCTGGGGTAAGAAATAAAAGAATGCACAGCTAATTAGGTAATCAGAGAGAGAAATGCAATAATACAAAAGAAGTCAAGACAGAGGAGAAAAAAAGAAAAATAGTTTGGAAAAATTGGAATAGAATAATAAGATGGCAGATATTAACCCAAGTTCATCACCAATTGCAATGTATATAAATGAACTACCGACTACATAAGAGAGTAAGATTGCTGGAGTAGGTACAAAAAATTTTGCTGATAGGAATGTGAAATGAGGCAACCTCTGTGGAAAACAATTTGGCGACTATTCAAGCAGTTAAACATAAAACTGTCACTGCTGCTGCTGCTGCTGCTAAGTCACTTCAGTCGTGTCCGACTCTGTGTGACCCCACAGACGGAAGCCCACCAGGCTCCGCTGACCCTGGGATTCTCCAGGCAAGAACACTGGAGTGGGTTGCCATTTCCTTCTCCAATGTGTGAAAGTGAAAAGTGAAAGTGAAGTCTCTCAGTCGTGTCCGACCCTTAGCGACACCATGGACTGCAGCCTACCAGGCTCCTCCATCCATGGGATTTTGTAGGCAAGAGTACTGGAGTGGCTTGCCATTGCCTTCTCCTAAAACTGTCACATGATCCTGCAATTCCACTCCTAGGAATATACCCCAAATAAGTTTAAATCATGTCTAAGCAAAATTAATACAGATTATTTAACTTACGTGCAGAGTCCAGACTGGACAAAGCATAAGCCAGAATCAAGAATGCTGGGAGAAATATCTAGAATCTCAGATGCGCAGATGACACAACTTTTATGGCAGAAAGCAAAGAAGAAAAGAGCCTCTGGATGAAAGTGAAAGAGGAGAATGAAAAAGTTGGCTTAAAACACAACATTCAGAAAACTAAGATCACGGCATCAAGTCCCATCACTTCATGGCAAATAGACAAGGAAACAATGGAAACAGTGAGAGACTCTTGGGGGGCTCCAAAATCACTGCTGATGGTGACTGTAGCCATGAAATTAAAGACATTTGCTCCTTGGAAGAAAAGTTATGACCATCCTAGATGGCATATTAAAAAGCAGAGACATCACTTGCCAATAAAGGTCTATCTAGTCAAAGCTATGGGTTTTCCAGTAGTCATGTATGGATGTGAGAGTTGAACTGTAAAGAAACTGAATGCAGATGAACTGATGTTTTTGCACTGTGGTGCTGGAGAAGACCCTTGAGAGTCCCTTGGACAGCAAGGAGATCAAACCACTCTATCACAAAGGAAATCATTCCTGAATATTCATTGAAAGGACTGATGCTGCAGCTGAAACTCCAATATTTTGGCCACCTGATGGGAAGAACTGACTCATTGGGAAAGACCATGGTGATGGGAAAGATTGAATGCAGGACGAGAAGGGGACGACAGAGGATGAGATGGTTGGATAGCATCACCGACTAAATGGACAGGAGTTTGAGCAAGCTCTGGGAGTTGGTGATGGACAGGGAGGCCTGGCAAGCTACAGTCCATGGGATCTCAAACAGTCAGACATGACTGAGTGACTGACCTGAACTGAAGCAAAAAAGAGCATATGAATGTTCATAACAGTCAGTCAGTCAATCAGTTCAGTCGCTTAGTTGTGTCCGACTCTTTGCGACCCCCATGAAACACAGCACGCCAGGCCTCACTGTCCATCACCAATTCCCGGAGTTCACTCAAACTCACTTCCATCGAGTCGGTGATGCCATCCAGCCATCTCATTCTCTGTCGTCCCCTTTTCCTCCCGCACCCCAATCCTTCTCAGCATCAGAGCCTTTTCCAGTGAGTCACCTCATCGCATGAGGTGGCCAAAGTATTTCAGTTTCAGCTTTAGCATCAGTCCTTCCAACGAACACTCAGGAATGATCTCCTCTAGAATGGACTGGTTGCATATCCTTGCAGTCCAAGGGACTCTCAAGAGTCTTCTCCAACACCACAGTTCAAAAACATCAATTCATTGGCCATCAGCTTTCTTCACAGTCCAACTCTCACATCCATACATGACCACGGGAAAAAACATAGCCTTGACTAGACGGACCTTGGTTGGCAAATTAACGTCTCTGCTTTTTAATATACTATCTAGGATGGTCATAACTTTCCTTCCAAGGAGTAAGCATCTTTTAATTTCATGGTTGCAATCAGCATCAGCAGTGATTTTGGAGCCCCCAAAAAATAAAGTCTGACACTGTTTCCACTGTTTCCCCATCTATTTCCAATGAAGTGATGGGACCAGTTGCCATGATCTTTGTTTTCTGAATGTTGAGCTTCAAGCCAACATTTTCACTCTCCTCTTTCACTTTCATCAAGAGGCTTTTGAGTTCCTCTTCACTTTCTTCCCTGTCTAAGGGTGGTGTCATCTGCTTATCTGAGGTTATTGATATTTCTCCCAGCAATCTTGATTCCAGCTTGTGCTTCTTCCAGCCCAGTTTTCCTCATGATGTACTCTGCATATAAGTTAAATAAGCAGGGTGACAATATACAACCTTGATGCACTCCTTTTCCTATTTGGAACCAGTCTGTTGTTCCATGTACAGTTCTGACTAATGCTTCCTGACCTGCAAATATGTTCCTCAAGAGGCAGGTAAGGTTTACTGTTATTCAAAATAACAAAAAAAGAGAAAAATAAAGCAAAAGCAAGCAAAGGAAAGGAAATAATAAAGAAGTCAATGACACTGAAATCAGAAAATCAATTTTTCAAAAAAATCACTCAACCCAAGAGCTGGTTCTTTGAAAACTTCAGCAAAATTAGTAGGGTTCTAGTAGGAATGATTTAAAAAGACAGAGAAACACAACTTAACCAATATCAAGAATGAAAAAGAGGGTATCACTAGAGATGTACCGACATTAAAAACATAATAAGGAAAGACTTCCCCGGTAGCCCAGTGGTTAAGAATCTGCCTGCCAATGCAGGGGACACAGGTTTGTCCCCTGGTCCAGGAAGATCCCTCATGCTTCAGAGTGACATGCCCGTGTGCCACAACTACTGAAGCCCACACTCTAAAGCCCAGACTCTCCAACAAGAGAAGCCACCACAATGAAAAGCCTAAAACAAAGAGCAGCCCCAACACTCTGCAACTAGGGAAAGACTGCACGCAGCAATGAAAACCCAGCACAGTCAAACTAACATTCATTTTCCAATAAAAATGTTAAAAAAAATATAAGGAATATTAGAGACAACTCTATGCATATAAAACAGAAAATTTAGATGAAATAGATCAATTCCTCCTAAGTCAGACTACCAAAACTCACGCAAGATGAAACTGATAATCTGAACAGTCCTATAACTATTCAACAAGTTGAATTTGTAGTTTACAATCTCCTGAAAAAAAGATATTCAGGCCTGATGCTTTCATTGGTAAAAATAAAACAATTTTAAAAGAATACCAATTCTACATAATCTATTCCAGAAAACAGCAGAGAACTAATCCAAGCAAATTCTATGAACTTCGGATTACTTAATATTCAGTTCAGTTCAGTTGCTCAGTTGTGTCCAACTCTTTGAGACCCCGTATATTGCAGCAAGTCAGGTATCCCCATCCATCACCAACTCCAAGAGTTTAATCAGACTCTTGTCCACTGAGTTGGTGATGCCATCCAACCATCTCATCCTCTGTCATCCCCTTCTCCTCCTATCTTCAATCTTTCCCAGCATTAGGGTCTTTCCAAATGAGTCAGTTCTTCCTATCAGGTGGACAAAATATTGGAGTTACAGCTTCAGCATCAGTCTTTCCAATGAGTATTCAGGACTGATTTCCTTTATGATAGAGTGGTTTGATCTCCTTGCTGTCCAAGGGACTCTCAAGAGTCTTCTCCAACACCACAGTGCAAAAGCATCAATTCTTCTGCACTCAGTTTTTTTTTTTAGTTCAACTCTCACATACATACATGACTACTGTAAAACCCATAGCTTTGACTAGACGGAACTTTATTGGCAAGTGATGTCTCTGATTTTTAATATGCCATCAAGGATGGTCATAACTTTTCTTCCAAGGAGCAAATGTCTTTTAATTTCATGGCTGCAGTCACCATCTGCAGTGATTTTGGAGCCAAAAAATAAATAAATAAAATCTGTTACTGTTTCCACTGTTTTCCCATCTATTTGCCCTGAAGTGATAAGACCACATGCCATGATCTTATTTTCTCAACGTTGAAATGATCTGAAAAAGAAAATGATCTTATTTTCTGAATGTTGAGCCTCAAGCCAACATTGTCAGCCTCTTCTTTCACTTTCATAAAGAGGATCATTAGTTATTCTTCACTTTCTGCCATAGAATGGTGTCATCTGCATAAATGAGGTTATTGATATTTCTCCCGATAATGTTGATTCCAGCTAGTGCTTCCTCCAGCCCAGCGTTTTTCATGATGTACTCTTGCATAGAAATTAAATAAACAGGGTTACAATATACATCCTTGAAGAACTCTTTTCCCAATTTGGAACGTGTTTGTTGTTCCATGTCCAGTTCTAACTGTTGTTTCCTGACCTGCATACAAATTTCTCAAGAGGCAGGTCAGGTGGTTTGGTATTCCAATCACATTCAGAACTTTCCAGAGTTTATTGTGATCCACACAGTCAAAGACTTTGGCAAAGTCAGTGAAGCAGAAATAGATGCTCTTCTGGAACTCTCTTGCTTTTTCTATGATCCAGCGGATGTTGACAACTTGATTTCTGGTGCCTCTGCCTTTTCTAAAACCAGCATGAACATCTGGAAGTTCACGGTTCACGTATTGCTGAAGCCTGGCTTGGAGAATTTTGAGCATGACTTTACTAGAGTGTGAGATGAGTGCAATTTGCGGGAGTTTGAGCATTCTTTGGCATTGTCTTTCTTTGGGATTGGAATGAAGACTGACCTTTTCCAGTCCTGTGGCCACTGCTGACTTGTCCAAATTTGCTGGCATATTGAGTGCATCACTTTCACAGCATCATCTTTCAGGATTTGAAAAAGCTCCACTGGAATTCCATCACCTCCAGTAGCTTTGCTTGTAGTGATGTTTTCTAAGGGCCACTTGACTTCAAATTCCAAGATGTCTGGCTCCAGGTGAGTGATCACGCCATTGTGATTATATTGGTCATGAAGATCTTTTTTGTACAATTCTTCTGTGTATTCTTGCCACGTCTTCTATTATCTTCTGCTTCTGTTAGGTCCATACCATTTCTGTCGTTTATCGAGCCCATCTTTGCATGAAATGTTCCCTTGGAATCTCTAATTTTCTTGAAGAGATCTCTTGTCTTTCCTATTCTCTTGTTTTCCTCTATTTCTTTGCATTGATCGCTGAGGAAGGCTTTCTTATCTCTCCTTGCTATTCTTTGGATCTCTGCATTCAGATGCTTATATCTTTCCTTTAGTCCTTTGCTTTTCGCTTTTCTTCTTTTCACAGCTCTTTGTAAGGCCTCTTCAGACAGCCACTTTGCTTTTTTGCATTTCTTTTCCATGGGGATGGTCTTGGTCCCTGTCTCCTGAGTTTCCAAACACCAGGAAACACTCTCACTGGTGAATCTCTGGTGAGCTTTGGAACCTCAGAGGGCAACATGACCGGGAGGAAAAATAAATAAATACAACCCACACATTAGGTGACTAAAGGCAACTCCCAGTGGAGAAGCAGTGCAGACACTTGCATCTGCCACTAGCAACCTGGGACTGGACAGGGAGCTACAGGCTGCATTTCTTAGGGTAAGGACCAGGCCTGAATGCCCCGAGGGCTACCTGAAGGAACTAAGTAGAGATAGCAACCCAGACTGTGGGATAGCTATCCCTTGAAAAGTCCTAACCTAAGACACTGCCAGGCCCACTGACAGAACAAAGGACTGAGCAGAGCTAGCTGGATGCGGACCAGCCCATCCCGCGCCATAGACAGTCAGGCAAGGGCAGCCCGAGCCGGAAAGGGGGCAATCGTAGCCCCAGAGAGGCATCATCAACTAAACTGCAAACAGGCTTGTTGCTAACAAAGACTCCTTGGGATTTTGGAGGGTTGACATCCGCCAGGAGGGTCGCAGCCAGACATTACCTCCCCAGAAGAGACACAGGGCACACCTGAGAAGGTGCACCTGTTGTACACCCAGAAAACCGAGCAGCAGTGATGGGGGAGATGATAAGTCTCAGCTCCAACTGGGGGCGCGTGCACTTCCAAGCACATGGTCACCTGAGCTGCTCGGACCAGGGAAGGGCACAGAAAGCAGGCCCAGTCAAATCTGCACGTTTGTGGAATACCCAAAACCTGAACCTGAGTGGAGTAGACCTGGGAAGTACACTCAACCCAGGGCCCGCATCAGACAGTTCCCGGCAGAGCAATCTAGAGACTGAGTAGTGTAGACTGGCAAAGCACACACACCGTGAACAGGTGGTAAACCCAGTGTGGCCGAAACACTGGGAACACTCCCCACAGACGCCAGTGATATTTGTTTGCAGTGTTCCTCCCTCCCCACAGCATGACTGAACAAGTGAGCCTAAAAAAATGACCACTACTATCCGCTTGTGTCAGGGTGGAAATTAGACACTGAAGAGGCCAGCAAACAGAATAAACTAAAATAAACAGAGGGAACCGCTTTGGAAGTGACAGGTGCAATAGATTAAAACCCTGCAGTTACCACCGACTACATAGGAATGGGCCTATAGATCTTGAGAAATGTAAGACGGATCAAGGAACTATCTGAAAATGAACTGACCACTCACTGTCCACAACACCAGAGAAAGTCTTAGATATACTTTTACTATTATCATTTTTTAAATTTTTTAAATCTTTTTAAATTTTTGAGTACTCTTTTACTCATTTAATTTTCATTTTTATAACCTACTATTACTTTGCAAAAAAAGACCCTATTTTTAAAGCAAACTTCATATATATATATTATAATTTTTGTGATTGTTTTTTTCTTTAATATTGTATTTTTGAGAATCTAACCTCTAGATTTTTAATCTTCACTTTTTGGTTTTTGTTATCAATTTTGTATCTTTAAGGACCTAATATTTAGTACCCATTTTTATCTGGGAGTGAGATTACTGGCTGGATTGCTTTCTCCCCCTTTGGACTCTCAGTTTTCTCCAACAGGTCGCCTCTATCTCCTCCCTCCCCCTTCTCTTCTCTACCCAACTCTGTGAATCTCTTTGTGTGTTCTGGGCTGTGGAGAACTCTTAGGGAAATGATTACTGGCTGGATCAGTCTTTCTCCTTTTGATTTCCTCTTTCAGTCTCCTGGCCACCTCTGTCTCCTTCCTTCCTCTTCTCTTCTCTGTTTAACTCCATGAACATCTCTGAGGGGTCCAGACTGTGGAAAGCACATAGGGAAGTGATTACTGGCTAGCTTGCTCTCTCCCTTTCTATTCCCCCTCTTCTCCTCCTGGTCACCTATCACCCTCCTTCTGCTTCTCTTCTCTATGTAACTCTGTGTACCTCTCCAGGTGTCCCTCACTGTTGAGAAACTTTACATCATTAACCTAGATGTTTTATCATCAAAGCTGTATAGATGGAGGAATCTTGAGGCTATTGTAAGAATAAGACTGAAAACCAGAGACAGCAGGCTTAAGCCCAAATCCTGAGAACACCAGAGAATTCCTGACTCCAGGGAACATTAATTGATAGGAGCTCATCAAATCCCTCCATACCTACACTGAAACCAAGCACCACTCAAGGGCCAACAAGTTCCAGAGAAAGGCATACCATGCAAATTCTCCAGCAACACAGGAACATAGCCCTGATCTTCAATATATAGGCTGCCCAAAGTCACACCAAACCCATAGACATCTCAAAACTCATTAGTGGACATTTCAGTGCACTCCAGACAGAAGAAATCCAGATCCACCCACCAGAACACCAACACAAGTTTCCCTAACCAGGAAACCTTGACAAACCACACGTCCAACCCCACCCACAGCGAGGAACCTGCACAATAAAGAGGAATCACAAACTGCCAGAATACGGAAAGGCCACCCCAAACACAGCAATATAAACAAGACGAAAAGGCAGAGAAATACCCAGCAGGTAAAGGGACAGGATAAATGCCCACCAACCCATACAAAATAGGAAGAGATAGGGAATCTACCTGATAAAGAATTCTGAATAATGATAGTGAAAATGATCCAAAATGTTGAAAACAAAATGGGGCTACAGATGAATAGCCTGGAGACAAAGATCGAGAAGATGCAAGAAATGTTTAGCAACTATAAAAGAAATAAAACGGAGAAGGCAATGGCACCCTACTCCAGTACTCTTGCCTGGAAAATCCCATGGATGGAGGAACCTGGTAACTGCAGTCCATGGGGTCGCATGATTTGGACACGACTGAGCGACTTCATTTTCACTTTTCACCTTCATGCATTGGAGAAGGAAGTGGCAAGCAACTTCAGTGTTCTTGCCTGGAGAATCCTAGGGATGGGGAGCCTGGTGGGCTGCCATCTATGGTGTCGCACAGAGTCGGAAACTACTGACACAACTTAGCAGTAGCAGCAACAGCAGAAGAAATAAGAAAGAGTCAATATATAATGAATAATGCAATAAATGAGATAAAAAACACTCTGGAGAGAACCAACAGTAGAATCATGGAGGCAAAAGATAGGATTAGTGAGGTAGAAGATAGAATGGTAGAAATAAATAAGAGAAAGAGGAGAAAAGAAAAAAGAATTAAAAGAAATGAGGACAACCTCAGAGACCCCTGGGACAATGTGAATCGTCCCAACATTCAAATCATAGGAGTCCTAGAAGAAGAAGACAGAAAGGTCATGAGAAAATACTTGAGGAGATAATAGTTGAAAACTTCCCTAAAATGGAGAAGGAAATAGTCACCCAAGTCTAAGAAACCCAGAGAGTCCCAAAGAGGATAAACCCAAGGCAAAACACCCCAAGACACATATTAATCCGAAAACAAAGATCAAACACAACGAACAAATATTAAAAGCAGCAAGGGAAAAACAACAAGTAATACACAAGGGGATTCCCATAAAGATAACAGCTGATCTTTCAATAGAAACTCTTCAGGCCAGGAGGGAATGGCAAGACATACTTAAAGTCATGAAATAAAATAACCTACAGCCCAGATTACTGTACCCAGCAAAGATCTCATTCAAATATGAAGGAGGAAATAAAAAACTTTACAGAGAAGCAAAAGCTGAGAGAATTCAGTACCACCAAACAAGCTCTCCAACAGATGCTAAAGGATCTTCTTTAGACAGGAAAAAGAGAAAGGATGTGTAAACTCAAACCCAAAGCAATAAAGTAAATGGCAATGGGATCTTATTTATCAGTAATTATCTTAAATGTAAATGGGCTGAATGCCCCAACCAAAAGACAAAGACTGGCTGAATGGATAAAAAAACAAACCTCCAAATATGATGTCTACAAGAGACCCACCTCGAAACAAGGGACACATACAGACTGAAAGTGAAGGGCTGAGAAAAGATATTCCACGCAAATAGAGACCAAAAGACAGCAGGAGTAGCAATACTCATATCAGATAAAGAAACGTTAAAACAAAGGCTGTGAAAAGAGACAAAGAAGGAAACTACATAATGATCAAAGGATCAATCCAAGAAGAAGATATAACAATTATAAACATATATGCACCCCACATAGGAACACCGCAATATGTAAGACAAATGCTAACAAGTGTGAAAGGGGAAATTAATAATAGCATAATAATAGTGGGAGACTTAAATATCCAACTCACACCTATAGATAGATCAACTAAACAGAAAATTAACAAGGAAAATCAAACTTTATATGATACCATAAACCAGTTAGACCTAATTGATATCTATTGGACATTTCACCCCAAAACAATAAATTTCACATTTTTCTCAAGTGAACATGGAACCTTCTCCAGGATATATCACATCCTGTGCTATAAATCTAGCCTTGGTAATTTCAAACAAATTAAAATCATTCTAAGAATCTTTTCTGACCACAATGCAGTAAGATTAGATCTCAATTACAGGAGAAAAACTATTAAAAATTCCAACATACGGATGCTGAACAACACGCTGCTGAATAACCAACAAATCATAGAAGAAATAAAAAAGAAATAAAAATATGCATAGAAATGAATGGAAATGAAAACACAACAACCCAAAACCTCTGGGACACTGTAAAAGCAGTGCTAAGGGGAAGGTTCATAGCAAGACAGGCTTACCTCAAGAAACAAGAAAAAAGTCAACTAAATAACCTAACTCTACACCTAAAGCAAATAGAAAAGGAAGAAATGAAGAACCCCAGGGTTAGTAGAAGGAAAGAAATATTAGAAATTAGGCCAGAAATAAAGCAAAAGAAACTAAAGCGACCATAGCAAAAATCAACACAGCTAAAAGCTTGTTATTTGAGAAGATAAATAAAATTGCCAAACCATTAGCCAGACTCATCAAGAAACAAAGGGAGAAGAATCAAATCAACAAAATTGGAAGTGAAAATGGAGAAATCACAACAGACAACACAAAAATACAAAGGATCATAAGAGACTACTATCAGCAATTATATGCCAATAAAATGAACAACTTGAAAGAAATGGACAAGTGCTTAGAAAAGTACAACTTTCCAAAAGTGAACCAGGAAGAAATAGAACATCTTAACAGATCCATCACAAGCATGGAAATTGAAACTTTAACCAGAAATCTTCCAGCAAACAAAAGCCCAGGACCAGACGGCTTCACAGCTGAATTCCACCAAAAATTTAGAGAAGAGGTAATACCTATCCTACCCAAAATCTTCCAGAAAATCGCATAGAAAGGTAAACTTCCAAACGCATTCTATGAGGCCACCATCACCCTAATCCCAACACCTGGTAAAGATCCCACCAAAAAAGAAAACTACAGGCCAATATCAATGATGAATATAGAATCAAAAATCATTAACAAAATACTAGCAAACAGAATCCAACAACATATTAAACATATCATGCATCATGACCAAGTGGGCATTATCCCAGGGATGCAAGGATTCTTCAATATCAGCAAATCAATCAACGTAATACACCACATTAACAAATTGAAAAATAAAAGCCATATGATTATCTCAATAGACGCAGAGAAAGCCTTTGACAAAATTCAACATCCATTTATGATCAAAAACCTACAGAAAGCAGGAATAGAAGGAACATATCTCAACATAATAAAAGCTATACATGATAAACCCACAGCAAACATTATCCTCAATGGTGAAACATTGAAAGTGTTTCCCCTAAAGTCAGGAACAAGACAAGGGTGTCCACTCTCACCACTACTATTCAACATAGTTTTGGAAGTTTTGGACACAGCAATCAGAGCATAAAAAGACATAAAAGGAATCCAGATTGGAAAAGAAGAAATAAAACTCTCACTGTTTGCAGATGACATGATCCTCTACATAGAAAACCCTAAAGACTCTACCAGAAAACTACTAGAGATATAGGAAATTTGCAGGATATAAAATTAACACAAGAAATCCCTTGCATTCCTATACACTAACAATGAGAAAACAGAAAAAGAAATTAAGGAAACAATTCCATTCATGATTGCAATGAAAATAATAAAATACTTAGGAATATATCTACTTAAAGAAACAAAAGACCTATATATAGAAAACCATAAGACACTGATGAAAGAAATCAAAGAGGACAGAAACAGATATAGAAATATACCATGTTCATGGATTGCAAGAATCAATATAATGAAAATGAGTATACTTCCCAAAGCAATCTATAGATTCAATGCAATCAATTTCAAGCTCCAACGGTATTTTTCACAGAACTAGAACAAATAATTTCACAATTTGTATGGAAATACAAAAAAACCTTGAATAGGCAAAGCAATCTTGAGAAAGAAGAATAGAACTGAAGGTATCAACCTGCCTGACTCAGGCTATTCTACAAAGCTAGAGTCATCAATACAGTATGGCACTGACACAAAGATAGAAATATAGATCAATGGAACAAAGCAGAAAGCCCAGAGATAAATCCACGCACCTTTGGACACCTTATCTTTGACAAGGGAGGCAAGAATATACAATGGTGGAAAGACAATCTCTTTAGCAAGAGGTGCTGGGAAAACTGGTCAACTACTTGTAAAAGAAAGAAACTAGAACACTTTCTAACACCATACACAAAAATAAACTCAAAATGGATTAAAGTTATAAACGTAAGACAAGAAACTATAAAACTCATAGAGGAAAACATAGGAAAAACACTCTCCGACATAAATCACTGAAGGATCCTCTATGACCCACCTCCCAGAGTAATAGAAATAAAAGCAAAAATAAATAAATGGGACCAAATTAAAAGCTTTTGCACAATGAAGGAAATTACAAGCAAGGTGAAAAGACAGCCTTCAGAATGGGAGAAAATAATAGCAAATAACTGACAAATAATAGCAAAGTTACTGACAAAGTAACTGACAAAGGATTAATCTCAAAAATATACAAACAACTCCTGAAGCTCAATTTCAGAAAAATAAACGACCCAATCAAAAAATGGGCCAAAGAACTAAACAGACATTTCTCCAAAGAAGACATACAAATGGCTAACAAACATGAAAAGATGCTCAACATCACTCATAATCAGAGAAATGCAAATCAAAACCACAATGAAGTACCATTTTACACCAGTCAGAATGGCTGCTATCCAAAAGTCTACAAGCAATAAATACTGGAGAGGGTGTGGAGAAAAGGGAACCCTCTTACACTGTTGGTGGGAATGCAAACTTGTACAGCTGCTATTTAGAAAAGTTTGGTAAGTCCCTAAAAAACTGGAAATAGAACTGCTATATGACCCAGCAATCCCACTGCTGGACATACACACCAAGGAAACCAGAATAGAAAAAGACACGTGTACCCCAATGTTCATTGCAGCATTGTTTATAATAGCCAGGACGTGGAAGTAACCTAGATGTTCATAGGCAGACAAATGGATAAGAAAGTTGTGGTACATATACACAATTGAGTATTACTCAGCAATTAAAAATAATACATTTGAATCAGTTATAATGAGGTGGAAAAAAACTGGATCCTATTATGCAGAGTGAATTAAGCGGAAAGGAAAACACCAATACAGTATATTAATGCATATATATGGAATTTAGAACGATGGTAATGATAACCCTATATGCGAGACAGCAAAAGAGACACAGATATGTAGAACAGTCTTTTGGACTCTGTGGGAGAGGATGAGGGTGGGATGATTTGGTAGAATGGCATTTGAAACATGTATATTATCATATGTGAAATGGATCGCCATTCCAGGTTCAATGCATGAGACAGGGTGCTTGGGGCTGGTGCACTGGGATGACCCAGAGGGATGGGGTGGGGTGGGAGGTGGGTGGGGTTTCAGGATGGTGAACTGATGTACAACCATGGCGGATTCATGGCAATGTATGGCAAAACCACTACAACATTATAAAATAAAATAAAATAAATTTATTTAAAAAAGAAAATAAAAAACTATGGGGGATTACCTACAGAAAATAAAAGCAAGCAACACAATACTCCAACACAATTATTCTTCAATAATCCTCTCTGCCATGTGGTGTGGGCCCATCTCAAGTCACAACTTCTTCTCAATGTCCCCTTATTTCCAGGTGTCAAATTCCAGATGGAGCCCTGGGACCACATGTGTGGCTAGCAGCTGAATGATTCTTATTATTCCTACGAAACTGTGTGCCCAGGAGGAGTCATGGTCACTGTCATGCTTGTGGTGAGCCTTAGTGCTAGGCTGCATAAGGGGGAGGTGTGTTCCCTGGCAGAGTGACAGGGCTGCTCAGGAGTATAATTCACCTAGCCATGTGGGGCTGGCTCAGTGACTGGCTTCTGAACAGAGGAGGAGGACTTACTATGGAGTTCAGGCATCACAGCCCAGGTCTGGTCACTGGAGCTTTGAGGGCTCAGAGTCTATCGGCAACCACTCTGTGCCATGCTCTGTGCAAGCCACTCTGGGGCATAAGGGGTAGCAAATCCTGCCTCATCACGTCTCCATCCTGTCAGAAGAGAAAGCCCAGCATGGATGAGAAGGGCAGAGCAAATGGGGTGGGGATTTGGGAGAAGGTGTGTGGAGAGGGAGGGCTTGCAGGAGCGGAAGGGTTGGGTGAGGGGAACATGAGAGAGGGTCTCCAAGTAGATGAGCTGTGAAGACAGTGAGGGAGGGGGGAAGATTCAGTACCTGTGTTGGGGGAACAAGGCAAGGTTCTGTTTCATGCCTTCATTTGCTCGTTTGTTTAATGAATTTTTTTCAAGTCCTTGTAACTCAGTGGAAAAGCAGGCTTTGGGCAGGTAGGTGTTGAAAAAAGGGTATGGTCAGAAAGAGTGTATGTTGTATGGAGTCTCAGGAAGGGTAAAGTTAGATCTGGGACTGAGCCAGAATGCCTGCTGTGTACAATCAAAAGGTCTTCATTTGATAACCCCACAGAGGAGTTTTCCAGAACAAGGATTCAGTGCTTCTCCAATTCTAGTGTGTGATGGAGAAGCCAGCCATATGTTTGAAACTATAAGTAGGATGCCAATTAGCCTCAAGAAAGAAGGCCTCCTGAACATTAGAAATGGGGAGAGAGAAGCTTGGAATGGAAGGGTCTAGAGGGGTGTAGACAGTTAGTTGAGGATGAAGGGAAAGAGCTAGTCCCC
The DNA here is from genome assembly GCF_049115385.1 of Moschus berezovskii. Classification (NCBI taxonomy): domain Eukaryota; kingdom Metazoa; phylum Chordata; class Mammalia; order Artiodactyla; family Moschidae; genus Moschus; species Moschus berezovskii. Next base: position 5,530,837 of record NC_142462.1, read on the forward strand.
ACTTGGAGATGATGGTTACAGTTCGCCTTTCCTTCTCCAGGAAATCCAAAGCCCCGTGGAACTACGGGCTTCTGTTAGGAAGCCCCCAGCTGTACCAGCACACCCAGCACAACCAGGACGTGTCTGTGAGCTGGATTGTGATCCACCCAGACTTCAAGAAGTTATATCCCTTCAGGAATGACATTGCCATGTTGCAGCTGCTCTTTGCTGTGAGTTTCACCTCCTATATCATCGCTGCCTGTCTCCCAGTTCCTGCCATGAACCTCCCCAGTAACTCATCCTGCTGGATACCTGACTGGGGGATGCTCAACGAAGAAAGTGAGGGGGTGTGGGGTAGTTGGGGGGATGAGAATGGGGAGGAGGAGGAATGGGAGAAGGACAGAAGAGCAAAGAAGGAAGGTGTGTCTCCACCTGAGGGGTCTCCAGGCAAAGGTCCCCTTGGCCCACTATGCTTCATTTCGAGAGGACTGGACAATTCTAGTTCTAGTTGTGAAAGTGTGTGATTCTAAGGCTTTGGTGTTCCCTAAAGTGTAAAGGTCTGAAGTCTGGGAATCTTTGACTTTGGAATCAAGAATCTGAGTTCTTAAAGTCTTTCTGGTTCTTGATTCCAAGGTTTAAATCAACCAAAGATCTGAGATGACTTGATCCAACTCAAAGGTCATGCTTGGGGCCTGGTTCCTTCCAAGTCACTGACAAACTCTGATTTCCTTTGCCATAGGAGGTGCTTGTGAAAAGTGGAAAGAAAATACAAGTATGACCTCTGACCTCTAAGCTTGCCTGATCAATTCTGAACCTCGCTTTGCTCTTCTCCCAACCCAGTTCACCCATCTACTTTGTAGGCTCATTAGGTGAACTGAATGACACAGGAAAACAACTGTACTTTTTAAGTTTGAAAGTGGAGAGATGTAGCAAAAACTTATGATCAAGAGTTTTTATTAAAGAAAAGATTGATTACAATTTGATGAAATACTTATGATGCAAAATTAGGGAGGGAAAGAGTATTCATTTGTAATTATTAGTTGCGTCATAATTTGATATGGTGTTTCTCTACAAAGCTGCTACAGGCATTTTGAACAGATGCTGTCTTCATTGGGTGGGATGTTCCACAATCTCTGGTCCCTGCCTATTAGTATGTCACTAACACGCCCTAATCATAGGACAAACAACCAGGTCCGCAGCATTCTCACACCACAAACACACACACACACACACACACACAATACACAGACACACACACAACACATGTATACCACACTTCACACACACAAACAGGCACAACACAGAAACACACACACATGTATTTCAAACACACAAAGACACAAACAGCAGATGTATACACACTTTACACGCATACACATACACACAGACTGGTTCCTCCTTGAGAACAGGGACCCTGTCTTTCTTGTTTTAACATCCCAGTTCATGCCCCAGGTAGGGCCTGGCATCTGGTAGGTATCCCACTGCTGCCCCCGGGTCCTTCTTTCCTGGACCTTCTTACTGGTCTCAGATCCCACCCCGTATGCTCTATGTTACTCTCCACATAGCTGTCTGAGTATTTGCTTTACAGCAGGAGTCATGCCAGTTCCCTGCTCATTACCCTCAGTGCCTTCTCATTTCTACTTAAAATAAGGTCTAAACTCCCTACCTTGGCTCTCAGTCCCCATTCTTCTCTCTCATCTCCTACTGTATCCCTCACCCACACCACCCCAGCCAGCAGGCCTCACTCCTGCCTTGATGATGCCAAGGCCATTCCCACCTCAGGTCTCCACCTTGACTATCTCTCTGGACTCATTTGCTTTTCCAACTGATCTCATCATGCCTTGTTTCATTGCATATGCAGCTTGGCTACTCCTCTGAGAAGTTTTGCTTGATCATGTGAGCTAAAACAGGCAACCCCTAATAACACATCTTGTTTTATTTCCTTTACACCACTTATTAGATCTAAAATAATGCTCCTTATTTATTTTATTTACGCTGTCTGTCCCAAATAAAAACGTTCACCTGTATCATTAGTTAAAATATACTTAACGTGAAGACAGAGGAGCAAATGAGTAAACTGGATGAAGAATAAATGAATGATAGGATGAGAGGATGGATGGCGGGAAGGTGGGAGAATGAGTGGGTGGAAGGGAAGAGGGTTGGGAGGATGGGTGAAAGAATGGTGGGAAGGGAGATGGAGTGAGTGGGTCTATTGATGGAGGGGAGAATGGAGAGATGGATGAAAAGATGAGTGTATAGGCAAGTGGATGTAAGGGTGAGTGGGCAAATGGGAAATGAGGAAAGATAGGTAGGTGAATGGTTAGTGATAGTCAAAAGGTGAGTGGATGGGATGGTTTGTGAAAGGATAGATAGGTTGGTGAATGGTTGCTAAGCACCAGTGAGTGGCGTGTGTTGGTGGGATTTGCCTTTTTCCTTTGTGGGATAGGAGTTTTGCCTATTGTTATGAAAGAGGTTGAAGGAATAGGGCGAATTTGGAAAAGTTTGAGAGAAAGTGGAGGGCTTATTAGGCATAGGTAGAAGACTGAAACAAGGATGAAAGCTCAGCTGTGAGGAGAAAACCCCATGTTGAGGGGCAGTGCTGACTGGTAAGGCAGAGGTCTGTAGCTAGGCTGCAGCATCCTTCCCTGATTTCCTCCTTATCCTTGCAGCATCTTGGCTTGAACCTTTCCATCTCCAGGAAGGTAAGGTGAGCTTCATTGAGAACAAGTTCTATAAACTGTTATATGGAGATGGAAAAGGCAAGACCGCTCTGTCCGTGTGAACATACTGTGTGCTGGGGAGTTCTTGACAGGAAAGTCCATCTGCCAAGTGAATAAGGCCCTCACCTGTTCTCAGGGCCTCAGTTTCTATAGGGGAGGGGCTGTGTTGCCTCTACTCTCCTTGTGGAGCCCATGGGACTTCCCATTTCCTCCCTCTATGCGTCTTCCTGGACTCCATCCCTTGGCAATGTACCCCAGGCCAACTCCCCTTCCTAAGTTCCTTTCACATGAAGGCATCTACAGCATCTATTCTTGAGGCATATATTAAAGTTTTTACTGAAGTGTAATATACATACAAAAGAATATATCCATGCTGTTTTCATAAGTTGGATGAATTTTCACATAGTGAGGCAACAGGTGATCAATATCACCAGAGGCCCCACTCACACTTCCTTCCTGTCACCAACACCCAACAGAAACCACCATCTTCACCTTTAATACCTTAGATTAGATTCTGAATGTTCTGTAAGTAGACTTTATTTCCGGTTGTCAATCTTTCTTGTCTTAATATTGTATTTGTGAGAATGATCCATACTGTTACCTGTTCAGTCTCCTTACTCTACAGGACTCTACTGTGTGCCTTGAATTTGATGTTCAGTTACACTCTTAATGGATATTTCAGCACTTTCCAAGTTTTTCATTTCTTTTCACTTCCAAATGTTTTACCTTCTATTTCACAGAAACCCTTGAGTAGAACTGTTGGAGTAAAAGGTATGCATATATTTACCTTTGGCAAATATTACCAAACATCTCCAAAGTGGTTCACCATTTCCACTCACTCAAGCAGTCGATTAGAGTTTGTATTCTCACCAATAGTTAGCATTTTCCATCTTTTCTCATTTTAATAGATTTTTGTGGTTTCATTTTACCAATGATCAATTAAATATTCTTTCACATATTTATTATCATTGGATATATTTTTATGTAAAGTTTCCTTTCAAGATATTTTACCCCCTCTTATTTTTCTGTTGGGTTCTCTGTCTCTTCCTTTAGTGGCTCTGTATATATTTTATATATTCCAGATATATGTCTATTGTTGGCTATTTGTGTTTTTGTGTTTTTTTTTTTTCCTTTGGTGTTTGTTCTGTTTGTTTGCTTTCTTTTGCCTGTACTGGGTCTTAGTTGTCACTTGCAGGCTCTTCATTGCAGAGGGTGGGCCTCTCTTAGTTGTAGCATGCGATCTCCAGAGAACATGGGCTCAGTAGTTGCAGCATGTAGACTTAGTTGTCCCGTGGCATGTGGGACATTAGTTCCCTGACCAGGGATGGAACCCGTGTCCTCTGAAAGGAGGGAAGATTTTTAACCACTGGACCACCAAGGAAGTCTTCTTGTATATTTTAATTTTGAACTTTTCCTTACACTCTATGTAGTGCCCTGTTTTATAGGTGAGAAAACAGGCCTGGAGAGGACAGGTGGCTACCCTAAAATAAGGCAGCACAGCCTGGGCCCCTGTGTTTTCACTCGAAGCCTAACAAGACCTCCACTGGATCACCCTCAGGGCCGAGCCTCCCAAGAGGGCATCATGTTTCAAGCTCTTCTGTGCCCCTTTGTCTACTTGCCTGCTGGATATCCATAGTGCTCTTGAGCCGACTCCTCCTCTCATTTATCTTCAGGATGAGGACACCACTGAGATGGACCCTCTAGAGCCAAGGCAGCATATAACTACCCCTCCTACTCCTGCCTCTCTTAGCCTTTCAGTCACAACAGCCTACCTGAGAAACTGCATCTAGATTCATATTCTGCCATATCACCTGCACTGGCTCCCATCCTCCAACCCAGGCCCCTCTTCTCTCCCTGAAAGTTCCTCCCCACTTGCAGGGGGCATCCAGAAACAGGTCTGAGGAGAGACAGACCACAGGGACACTCAGTGCTTAGACTGTGGGGCAGAAAAGATCTGGTCCCAGTATTCAGTCTGTCATTTCCTGGGATTGTGATCTTAGCTAAGTTTCCTCATCCATAAAATGGATTTGCTAAAGCCTCCTCTTAATAAGGTCCCTGTAGGAAATTTAATACTGTACTGGCATTCAGAAGGTACTTAGCAATCATTGGCTTTCAACCTCCTGGCCTGGCCTGACTCCAACTACCTGGATTTTACCTGTTTTTCTGGACCTGTCTTAGACCTCTCCTCTCACTCATTGTGGAATTCACTGCCCTGGCTCCACTCAGCACATACAAAACCCACACACCCACACTCAGTTTACTCTGTCTTTTCAATAGTGCAAAGCACAGCTCAGTTTCCATGGGATATACTAGTAGTGGGGCTTCCTCTGTCTCCTGAGAACTCCCATGGGGTCAGAAGGCTACTGGAGCCCTTCCCATCTCTCCCATACTGGCCCAGAATCCACCACGATATCAGCAACCGCAAGACTCCTCTGTATGAATCCCTGAGGCCTGGAGTGTACAGGAACTTGGCCTTCCCTAGCCTTAAGGAGTGCAGTATGGGTGCACTGTGGGGAGGGCCAAGGGAACCCCAGGTAGGGACCCCAGAGTATAAGAGCTGAGGTGATGATGGAACACTCCCAAAGACCAAGAAGCCCGTGGTGTGACTTTCTCGGTGCTTTGGTGACATCACCTTAAATTGGTGGCTCAGACAACAGAATGTATTATCTTAGATTTCTGGACATCAGAGTCTAAAGTCAAGGTGTTGGCCTGGCTGCTTCCTTCTGGAGGCTCTAGGAGAAAATGTTTTCATGCTTTTCTATCTTTTTAGCGGTCCCAAAAAATCCTCGAAACCACTCTAGTGTTCTTGCCTGGAGAATCCCCGGGACAGGGGAGTCTGGTGGGCTGCGGTCTATGGGGTCACACAGTCGGACACTACTGAAGCGATGTAGCAGCAGCAGCAGCAACAAAAATTCTCGGCTCATGGCCCCTTCCTACAGCACCAAATCCCATTGCTCCTCCCTCTGGTCCTGTCATCACATCTCCTCCTGTGACTCAGACCTCCTGCCTCCCTCTTTCCTCATGAGTACCTTTGTGTTTATGTTGGGTCCAATCAGATAATTCAGGATAATGTTCCTATTTCCTGATTCTCAATGCCATCACAGCTGCAGAGTCCCTTTTGCCATGTAAGATAACATAGGCCTAGGTTCTGGTAATGAGGATGACCAGTTTTGAGGGTTACTTCTGGCTAGCCACACAATGTACCCTTCTCTTTCCTTCAAGTCACCACTTCCCTCACCCCTCCCTGTCAGCTGGAGAGCTTGCTTCCAATTTCACTGAGAACATCAAAGCATTCAACTGGCCTAGGTGCCATTCATCTTCCCAGTCCAGCAGGCATGTTGCATCTCTCCTGAGCCTCCTGGCCCACTGTAGTGAGTCCCTCCTAGAGCTCTGGGTGCCCAAAGGCTCCCTTGCTCCATGTCTTATCTCCACCTTCACAGCTCTCGTATAAACGTGCAGTGGCAATCTCCTTCCCGCTACTGCCCAGTTTCTAGCTTCCTTTCCCCCAAAGACTCCTCCTAACAGCCATGAATTTAACCCACTCTACTCAGGCAAGGAGATCCAACCAGTCCATTCTAAAGGAGATCAATCCTGGGTGTTCATTGGAAGGACTGATGCTAAAGCTGAAACTGCAATACTTTGGCCACCTCACGCAACGAGTTGACTCACTGGAAAAGACTCTGATGCTGGGAAAGGTTGGGGGCGGGAGGAGAAGGGGACGACGGACAATGAGATGGCTGGATGGCATCACCGACTCTGTGAACATGAGTTTTAGTGAACTCGGGGAGTTGGTGATATACAGGGAGGCCTGGCGTGCTGTGATTCATGGGGTCGCGGAGAGTTGGATAGGACTGAGCGACTGAACTGAACTGACCCAGGAGTGTCCCCAGTGCCACCAAAGCCACATGGAACCTGTCTTACCAGAGACACACGTGGCCCCAAATCCTCCTCTCACTCGGCACTTCAGCAAGTCTCACTGCCATTTCCTGGGCACCAGGACCAGCCAGCTACTCTACTCTGCACTGGTCCCCTCCTGTCACACCTCTAAATGCTGGAGACCCCAGGGCTCTGTGCTCAGTCTGCTCTTCGCCCTCTGCACTTCTTCCCTGGTTGTTGAGATAGGCTCAACTTTGGCAGACAGGTCCTGTTGCTTCCTTCAACATATTGTCCCAAATCTGATTCTTTCTTACCGCCCTGGCCCCTCCCTACCCATAATCTCTCACCTACTCTCCTGTAATTCTTCCAAACCCCTTCCTTGGCTTTCTGGTGTGACTCTGTTGGGAATGTCGTGACATAATCTTAAGTGGGTGGCTCAGACAACAGAAATTTATAATCTTACATTTCTGGAGGTCAGAGTCTAAAGTCAAGGTGTTGGTCAGGCTTCTTCCCTCTAGAGACTCTAGGCAGGGAGACTGTTTTCTTTCTTGTTCTAGGTTTTTAGAGGTCCCCGACATTCCTTTGCTCATGGCCCCTTCCTCAGTCTCCAAAGCACATCACTCCTCCCTCTGCTCTTGTCATCGCATCTCCTCCTTTGACTCTGACCTCCTGCCTCCCTCTTTCCTCATGAGGACCTTTGTGATTACGTTGGGTACACCCAAATAATCTCAGATAATCTTCCTATTTCCTGATACTCAACTCCGTCACAGCTGCAGAGTCCCTTTTGCCATGTAAGCTAACTTAACCACAGTTCTGATGATGAGAATGGCCACTTTTTAGGGTGATTTTTGGCCAGTCACACCATGTGCCCTTCTCTTTCCTTCAAGTTGCCACTTCTCCACCCCTCCCTCTCAACTGGACAGCTTCCTTCCTGTTTTACTGAGACTATCAAAGCACTAAGACTAGAGCCCGTTCATCTTCCCATTCCACTTCTTCTCACCCCAAGAAAGCATGTTCTATCTCTCTTGAACCTCCTGGTCCATCCCAGTCAGTACCTCCTGGGGTTCTTGGTACCCAGAATCTCCCTTGCTTCATGTCTTCTGTGTCCCCTTTAATGGGTCCTGTGTAAACGTCCAGTGGCAATCTCCCTCCTGCTACTGCCCAGTTTCTCTGCCTCCTTTCCCCCAACGACTCCTCTTAACAGCACTAGATCTAACCCACTCTGCCCAGGAGTGTCCCCAGTGCCACCAGAGCCACATGGCCAGTGTCCCCAAGAGCGCGTCTTGCCAGAGCCAGACTTGGAATTGAGTCATCCTCTCACTCAACATTTCAGCAAGTCTCACTGCCATTTCCTGGACACCAGGACCAGCCAGCTACTCGGCTCTGCACTGGTCCCCTCCCCTCCCAATTCTCAATGCTGGAGACCCCAGGACTCTGTGCTCAGCCTGCTCCTCCCCCTCTGCACTTCTATCCTGGTTGGTGAGATAGGCTCAACTTTGACAGGTCCTGTTGCCTCTTTCAACATATTGTCCCAAATCTGTTTCTTAATACCCTGGGCCCTCCCTACCCATAATCTCTCACTTCTCTCCTGTTAGTCAGTCAGTTCATTTCAGTTGCTCAGTAGTGTCCGACTCTCCGCGACCCCATGAATCACAGCACGCCAGGCCTCCCTGTCCATCACCAACTCCCGGAGTTCACTCAAACTGACCTCCATTGAGTCGGTGATGCTATCCAACCATCTCATTCTCTGTCGTTCCCTTCTCCTCCCGCCCCCAACCTTTCCTAGCATCAGAGTCTTCTCCAGTGAGTCAACTCGTCGCATGAGGTTGCCAAAGTATTGCAGTTTCAGCTTTAGCATCAGTCCTTCCAATGAACATCCAGGATTGATCTCCTATAGAAAGGACTGGTTGGATCTCCTTGAAGTACAAGGGACTCTCAAGAGTCTTCTCCAACACCACAGTTCAAAAGCATCAATTCTTCGGCAATCAACTTTCTTCACAGTCCAACTCTCACATCCACACATGACCACGGGAAAAAACATAGCCTTGACTAGACGGACCTTTTTTGGCAAAATAATGTCTCTGCTTTTTAATATACTATCAATATTAGTCAAAACTTTCCTTCCAAGGAGGAAGCGTCTTTTAATTTCATGGCTGCAATAAGCATCTGCAGTGATTTTGGAGCCCCAAAAAATAAAGTCTGACACTGTTTCCACTGTTTTTCCATCTATTTCCCATGAAGTGATTGGACCAGATGCCATGATCTTTGTTTTCTGAATGTTGAGCTTCAAGCCAACCTTTTCACTCTCCTCTTTCACTTTCATCAAGAGACATTTGAGTTCCTCTTCACTTTCTGCCATAAGGGTAGTGTCATCTGCATATCTAAGGTTATTGATATTTCTCCCAGCAATTTTGATTCCAGTTTGTGTTTCTTCCAGCCCAGCGTTCCTCATGATGTACTCTGCATATAAGTTAAATAAGCAAGGTGACAATATACAGCCTTGATATACTCCTCTTCCTATTTGGAACCAATGTGTTGTTAAATGTACTGTTCTGACTGTTGCTTCCTGACCTGCATACAGGTTTCTCAAGAGGCAGGTCAGGTGGTCTGGTATTCCCATCTCTTTCAGAATTTTCCACAGTTTATTGGGATCCACACAGTCAAAGACTATGACATAGTCAACGAAGCAGAAATAGATGGTTTTCTGGAACTCTCTTGCTTTCTCCATGATCCAGCGGATGTTGGCAATTTGATCTCTGGTGCCTCTGACTTTTCAAAAACTTGCTTGAACATCTAGGAGTTCACGGTTCACATATTGCTGAAGCCTGGCTTGGGGAATTTTAAACATGACTTTACTAGCGTGTGAGATGAGTGCAATTGTGCGGTAGTTTGAGCATTCTTTGGCATTTCTTTTCTTTGGGATTGGAATGAAGACTGACCTTTTCCAATCCTGTGGCCACTGCTGAGGTTTCCAAAGTTGCTTGCATATTGAGTGCAGCACTTTCACAGCATCATTTTTCAAGATTTGAAATAGCCCAACTAGAATTCCATCACTGCACTAGCTTTTTTCGTAGTGATGCTTTCTAAGTCCCACTTGACTTCACATTCCAAGATGTCTGGCTCTAGGTCAGTGATCACGTTATCATGATTATCTTGGCTGGCGTCTCTCGTGTCTGCGCCACCGGGGCTGGTGTCTCTCGAGTCTGCTACTCCACGTTCAAGATCAGGATGGACGGCATTGAGGAGATACCCCTCATCGAAGGTAAGGTGCAGCGGCTGCGCTTTCTTGGAGCAGCTGTGAAGAGATATCACATGCCCAAAGTAAGAGAAACCCAAATAAGATGCTAGGTATTGCGAGGGGGCATCAGAGGGCAGACACACTGAAATCATAGTCACAGGAAACTAGTCGATCCTATCACATGGACCACAGCTGAATGTGGTCCACTGGAGAAGGGAATGGCAAACCACTTCAGTATACTTGTTTTGAGAACCCCATGAACAGTATCAAAGGGCAACATGATAGGACACTGAATGAGGAATCCCGCAGGTCAGTAGATGCCCAGTATGCTACTGGAGCTCAGTGCAGAAATAACTCTAGAAGGAATGAAGGGATGGAGCAAAAGCAAAACCAATACCCAGTTGTGGATGTGACCGGTCATAGAAGCAAGGTCCGATGCTGTAAAGAGCAATATTGCATAGGAACCTGGAATGTTAGGTTCACGAATCAAGGCAAATTGGAAGTGGTCAAACAGGAGATGGCAAGAACGAACATAGACATTCTAGGAATTAGTGAATTAAAATGGACTGGAATGGGTGAATTTAACTCAGATGACCATTATATCTACTACTGTGGGCAGGAATCCCTTAGAAGAAATGGAGGAGCCATTATGGTCAACAAAAGAATCCGAAATGCAATACTTGGATGCAATCTTAAAAACGACAGAATGATTTCTGTTCGTTTCCAAGGCAAACCATTTAATATTACAGTAATCCAGGCATATGCCCCAACCAATAACGCTGAAGAAGCCGAAGTTGAATGGTTCTATGAAGACCTACAAGACCTTTAAGAACTAACACCCAAAAAAGATGTCCTTTTAATTACGGGGGACTGGAATGCAAAAGTAGGAAGTCAAGAATCACCTGGAATAACAGGCAAATTTGGCCTTGGAGCACGGAATGAAACAGGGCAAAGGCTAATGGAGTTTTGTCAAGAGAACGCACTGGTCATAGCAAACACCCTCTTCCAACAACACAAGAGAAGACTCCACACATGGACATCACCAGATGGTCAACACCAAAATCAGATTGATTATATTCTTTGCAGCCAAAGATGGAGAAGCTGTATACAGTTAGCAAAAACAAGACCAAGAGCTGACTGTGGCTCAGATCATGAACTCCTTATTGCCAAATTCAGAATTCAATTGAAGAAAGTAGGGAAAACCATTAGACCATTCAGATATGACCTAAATCAAATCCCTTATGATTATACAGTGGAAGTGAGAAATAAATTTAAGTGACTAGATCTGATAGATAGAGTGCCTGATGAACTCTGGATGGAGGTTCGTGACATTTTACAGGAGCCAGGGACCAAGACCATCCCCGTGGAAAAGAAATTCAAGAAAGCAAAATCGTTATCTGAGGAGGTCTTACAAAATGCTGTGAAAAGAAGAGAAGCAAACAGGAAAGGAGAAAAGGAAAGATAAAAGCATCTGAATGCAGAGTTCCAAAGAATAGCAAGGAGAGATAAGAAAGCCTTCCTCAGTGATCAATGCAAAGAAATAAAAGAAAACAACAGAATGGGAAAGACAAGAGATCTCTTCAAGAAAATTAGAGATTCCAAGGGAACATTTCTCTCCCGTAGCTGCCTCCAAACCGGTTCATTCTCCACACAGCACCAGAACAATCGAGCTGATAGACTTGACCTAGCCGTTCTCCATGGGCATCAACTCCAAACCCCACCATAAAGGCCCCGGGATCCTGAGTCCAGTCTACCCACCTTGCTTCCCACTTGTCATTGCTCTTCCTCCTACCCACCTGGCCATCCCTCCTCTCCTCCTCTGCACTCACTGCTCCCTCTGCTCCAGCATCAGAAAGTTGGGCTGTCCTATTTGGAATCTCAGCTCATGAAAGCGCCATGCTTCCACCCTATGAAATATCCTTCCCTTCCTGTGCTGTCCGTTCCATGGCTTGCTTCCACATGTCACGTCTGACAGTGGGTGCCGAGTTGGATTCTTCAGGAACGCTTCATGAAAGAAGAGCTTTGTCCTTTTCCCCCTGTTCTCAAGGGCAGCAGTTGCTCCAGATGCTGGTTGTGTGTGTTGGACAAGTGCTTGACGGGGACCAAGCACAGCCACGTCCCCTGCTCCTCCAGCAATGAAACCTGTTAAGCTAATGAAGTGAGGGAGTTTCCACCCAGATGATCCTGCCCTGACAGCATTTCAGGACTCCAATAACACCCAGAGGCTTTCAGGAGACCCTCAGGTGCTCCCTGAGCAATACAGGCTGCCTCCACCAGGCCTGGGTACGGGCAATTTCTGAACAAATGCAACCAAGAAGTTGAGAGAAAACTAAAGGCCAGACTAAATGAATGAAAAAGGAGGATGACTCAGGTGGGGTTGTGCTGCTGCAGCTCAGAGTCTGCAAAAGCCAGGTCTGCAGCAGTTTCAGCTGGCCAGTTTCCACTCACAGACCAGCTCTCTTGGGTTCAAATCTTTCAGCTGTCCCTTCTTGGCCTTGGAGAGTGGTTTCTCCTGGACCACCATGCCCTTCCTGGGCACAGCCTCCATATATTGATGGATTTATACTTGTGATTGTTCTGAGGGTCAATCAGGAACTTCCTGAAGTATGATTCCAGTGCTTACCTGCATGACTTAATCAAGCTGGTCTGAGTGGGATGTTGGTGTCTGGAATTTCATAATGGTCCACCTGAGTTAGGTTGGAGGGCAGAGACTCATAAGCCTCACTTTGCTACCTGGTCCTCTCAGACCTGGCTCAGTAACCCACCTGAACTCCCATTTCTTTCCTAGAGTGATTCTGTGGGGGCCCTGGTCTGTGACTTCGCTAGTTCTGGGTTTGGATGGGACTGTCCAGCTGGGGCTTTGACTGCCAACACCCCATCTACCCTAGCATCTTCACCAACATCACCAACTGGATCAACAAGACCCAGGGACTCACCGCCCTCCCTGAACCCATGTCTGCTCTCCTCCACAGACCCAGTTTCCACAACAGTTTCCTCACCAAAACCTTCCCCCCTCCCCTCCCTCAGGCCCATCAGCTTTCAGTGGTCCCTTCTTGGCTTTCCTGTCCATTAGCTGCTACCCCCACAAACCAAGCTTGAAAAACCAAATAAAAACGAATTAAAGTCTCATCCTGATACTGTCTTGGGGCCCTATTGCTCCTCCTGTTCCTCAGCACTCACCCCTTCTCTTGAGGTTTGTCATGTGACTCCACAGACGAGGGAACAGAAACTGGCAGGAACATTACAGCAGGAGGAGGGCAGGGGTGAGGACACTGAAAGTCCAGCTGGGGAGAGGGAAGGATGTCTTTGCCTGCACACAGCACTCCTGCTGTGGGAGTGCACAGACTTTGGAGGAAGTACATCAGTCAGCTCCAGCTGCCATAATACATATCACAAGCAATGTGGCTTAGACAACAGGAGCCTTCCTGGCCCTCAACCCCACATGAATGTTCCCTTCTGGCCAGGGGCCCAGACCAGCCTGTCCCAAGGTGTCCACACACCTTCAGCAGTAGGAGCCTAGTGTCTCCTTTCTGCTTAGCTGACTCAGGACTTACTGGCCCTGCCTATAAGCCTTGAAGCAATGCTCTCCTCATCTTTCCTGTTAGTCTGCTGGTCACAAAGTCTTTGTGTAGCCAGCAGGATCCCAGGAAGCCTCACTATGTGGTTGTTCCAGCCTTCAAGATCCCTGATAATCTGGTAAAGTTCCCCTTTAGCACATATCCAATATGGACTAGATGTTAGTCAAAAGATTCAGGCCAAATTCTTTCCAATCCTGGCATTGCCTACATATCCCAGACTCTCACTGGCAGACGAGCACAAATGGACTCACATGGACTCTCATACGGATTCCACTGGCTGGAGAGAGGAACTTGCGCAAGAACTCCCTCCCCAAGATGAGCTTGGAAGGCCTCCAGAAAGTGTCTTCCTAGCGTCCACACATTTCCACAGTCCCTGCATCTGGCTGGAGTTCTACCACTGCGGTACCACCATGCTTAGCCATGTATCCACCACCATCACCAACCTTTAAAAGCCCAGCAGTCTCTGGAAGGGGGAAGACTAGCATTCCCTCCCATGGTGGTGAACTCAGTTATGGATCCTCAGGAAATATTTTGCTCAGGGCCCTTGAGTCAGGGAGCTACTGATACACCATGTGGTCCACACACATTCTCCAGAAGATCAGGGGAGCTCAGGCAGTTTAGCTGCACTAGTAATCACTCCACTGGTCCTAAGTTCTTATTTTCCTCCCAACCCCAGCAGCCCCAGGATGTCTACTCCTGAGCCTGGCCTTCACACACCTTATTTCTGGAGATAGGTGATTCTCTGTCCCTCCTGGTTGTCCTTAGACCTCTAACCAGGGGATCCCAACACATACCTCATCTCATAACAAACAGACCAAATGTCAGCTTCAGCCCAGCCAGTTCCCCATTGCCTGAAACTGACTTAGTGCTCAGCATTATCTTGGTTTAGCTGCTTTTTAAAGATAAACAGAAGCCTAGCAGGGTTAAGTCGTTTTTCAGAAATGACATAGGTAGGAATTAGTGGGAACAGGAATTCAAATCTTGATCTTTCTCACAGAACTTGAATATCTTTGTTCTTCCTACTCCTGCAGACTGTACCCGGATGCCTGTTACCCTGTGTTCACTTTCCTGGAGTAAATATCCAGGAATGCAATTGCTGTACTATAAGGTAAATATGCATTTAGTTTTTTTTTTTTAAGAAACAGGCAAACTGCTTTCCAGAGTGATTTTATGATTTTGCAGTTCCTTTAGTAACACTGTGAGAAATCCAATTTCATGGCATACTCCAATAACAAGTTAATTTTTATTTTAGCTGTTCTAAATCAACATGTGATTATTCTCATTGGTTTCCTAATTTGAGTTTCATTAATGACCAGGAGTTTTGAACATCTATTCATGATTTACTTTCCAAACACATGTTCTTTTTGGTGAAATGTCTCTTCATATCTTTTCCCCATTTTCTAATTGAATTGTTCTTATTTTTACTGAGTTTTAATAGTTTTTTCTACACTCTCGACACAAGATTTTTCTCAGATGTGTGACTTGCAAATAATTTCTCCAAACTCATAGCTTCTTCTCATCCTTAACAGAGTCTTTCATGTAGGAAAATAATGAATTTTGGTAAAATCCAATTTTTTCTTCTTTTTTGAGTAATGTTTTTGCTCTCGTGTGTAAAAACTCTTCACCAAGCCCTAGGACACAAAGATTTTCTCCTACTTTTCTTATAAAAGTTTCAAAATTTAAAATTTTGAGATTAAATCATATTGAAAAAGAAAGACAATTGGGAATCCAGAACTCAGGTTTATTTCCTCTTCTTTGTTACAACTGTGTAGGAAATTTGTCCTTAACACCTGCCCAATATCCTCATGATTTCTAACATTTTTTCCCCACCCTAAATCTGAAAGATTTCAATGACGTATATACTGGATACTTTCAGAGGGTTTTACCAGTCACTCCAAAATCACTGCAGATGCTAATTGCAGCCATGAAATTAAAAGATGCTTACTCCTTGGAGGGAAAGTTATGACCAACCTAGACAGCATATTAAAAAGCAGAGACATTACTTTGCCAACAAAGGTCCGTCTAGTCAAGGCTATGGTTTTTCCAGTGGTCATGTATGGATGTGAGAGTTGGACTGTGAAGAAAGCTGATCACCAAAGAATTGATGCTTTTGATCTGTGGTGTTGGAGAAGACTCTTGAGAGTCCCTTGTACTGCAAGAAGATCCAACCAGTCCATTTTAAGGGCGATCAATCCTGGGTGTTCATTAGAAGGACTGATGCTAAAGCTGAAACTGCAATACTTTGGCCACCTCATGTGAAGAGTTGACTCACTGGAAAAGACTCTGATGCTGGGAGGGATTGGGGGCGGGAGGAGACGGGGATGACAGAGAATGAGATGGCTGGATGGCATCACCTACTCGACGGACATGAGTTTGCATGAACTTCGGGAGTTGGTGATGGACAGGGAGGCCTGGTGTGCTGTGACTCTTGGGCTCGCAAAGAGTCGGACATGACTGCAAGACTGAACTGAACTGAACTGAAGGGAATGATTTGTCCATCTAGGTATTTCCCAAGCCTTTAGTACTCTTCAGTACAGATATATCTTCTTACATATACCTGACTTTTATTTTTTTATTCTCTGGTTTAACTACTCTGTGCACTCTCCCTTGACCTTAGTTGAGAAGATGAGGTGAGATCAATTTAAAGAAAATCACAGTAAACTTTATTTTAAAATATTAAAAAAATTAAGGGTTAAAGAAATTAACAGCTTGGAGACATTTCTCAGTATTTGAGATTTTCGTATGGGAAAATACAATACTCTTTTTAACCAGTAACTTCAAGCTAGAGGAATGGGGAGGCAAAATACTCTACACTGGCACTCCAGCAAGGCAGCTTTCTTGTTGATTCTTCCCTTGTCCTGTCAATCAGTTGTTAAAAGAGTCTCATTAAGGCTCTGAGTAGAGTTTGAATGAGCCAGTCTCAGGGCCATTGACATACAAATTGAATTGTGGAAAAAATTAACCCATCTCATGTCTACAATCATTTTGTACTCCAACAAAATCTTAGACCACAGAGGCAGATATAATTAAATCAGTCCAAAAGTAATTTTGGGAGACAGGCAACAGAAGGGAGTAACTAGAAGTCCTTTCACCATGATCTCTGATTATTCATGCAGAAAGGTGGGGGCAGGTAATGTTTGTTGAGAAAAAAATCTCTGGATATGGATCACAGACCTCAGATGACCGACCATATTCTATTGAAGCGTGGAATATTAGAATTACAGTGGGATCCCATGCTTATGTCTTGTAGAGTTTTCAATCTGTGTGTTTGGAAGCTCTCAGTATTGTTAAATGCCAGGAATTTTAAGAGGTATCCTGTGAAACAAAAATGGTATTAATCTTGGAACTGATAACTAAGACAATCTGATGATTGAATATTCTTTCAAAAGTATTACCAACCCAAGTCAATAAGTTGATTCTGCTACTTCTTTCTTGTTTTTTAGATTTGGCAGCTAAAATTCTCCAATATAATAAAAATGAAAGGGAGCATAATATTATTCCCATGCTACTGCTATCTCAACTGAAACTGACCCAAATTTTCAAGTGCTGATCAAAGTTTTGATAACAAAAACCTGCAAGGAGACATCTGAGAATCAACATTTATTGAAGCACCTCCATGTGTAAATAAATACAGTAAGAAAAAATATTCTAGTAAGCTGAATACATTTGTATAGTCTAGGAATGGAGTCAGCAGACAGTATCTCAAAGCGTTTCCCAGGTCTGAAATTCTTTGTTAGGATTCTTCTTTAGTGAAAACTTTTGGCCTACTAGGGAAAAAGACCTACTGTTTTTTGACAGACATAAATAAGAACCAAGGGCATGAAAGGGCATGAAAACACTTTCCCCATTTAAGGATATTGTTCTTAGGGTGGAGTTCTCCAAAACTCTTGTATCTAAATGCATGGATTTTACGTGTGCAATGTAAAAATCACCAGTGTGCATCTCACAAGAACTAGTTTTAAGAAGAAAGTTCTACGAAGGTTCCCTGTGAGAATCCATGGATACAGAACCTCCCCAAGTGTGCCTGGACAGTCCACTCTCTCCTCTCCCACAGCAACCTCTTGGGACAGTTGTCTGTGTGCCGCGTGTCTGCACGCACGCGCACGCCCACTGTGGGCAGGCTGACGGCCATTATCCAACAGCGGCTCCCAGCATCTGTTCAGGTTGTCCCCTCAAGAAGACAGGAGCTCTCACTGCAACAGGGAGGGCGGAACCCTAACAGCTAACCTGGCTTGGGCGGGAGCGGGCCCTCATGGCAGCCTCTAGAATCAATTACAGGAACTTTGAGGTATTTGAAGTAAGGGAGACACAGATTCTTCAATGCTCAGGTGTTCCCTTTCACCCTGGGGTTACTTGTGCCATTGTCAGTGTAGGGAGACTCCCTGTAATGCTCAGTTCCCTTGCGATGTTTACACCAGGATTATTGGCACCAGTGGGGAGCAGGCTGAAAGAATGGTTTCCTGACTTCAGGGCCTACAGTGGAGGATAAATCATGACAGCAGTTAAACAGGTGCCGTTCTAGCCTGTGACTTCTGAGGAGTACAAACGCTAGAGGGAATTTCTTCCACTTGAAAGCCGTCATCCAGTTGGCAAGAAGTAGCACATGTCATTGGAAAATGAGTTGAAAGTGAGTGAAGATCTACCATGCATGCTCATAATTTCACGAGTTTCTTCCTTTTGAATATGAAAAGAAGGAACGTGAAAAAGAGGTAGCACAAGTCATTGGAAAATCAGTGGAAAGTGAGTGAAGATCTAACGTACATTCTCTTAGTTTCACAGGTGACTTCCTTTTTAATCTGAAAACATCAGTCAACATATTTGTTCAATCTGTGCTCTTGTTCCTGATGAGAGAAACTTTGCCGAATGTAGTAACAGACATCGATTTGTAGTCTGATGTCAAATTAAGATTGACTGACAAGCTTTGATGGGGTTTGAATGTATTTCATTGGTTGGTATGATAGATAGTCCAATGTGTGGGTTGGTTTTGTTTGTGGCTATTTGCGTTTAAGGGGAGTTCATGCCTCTATTTTTGTGAGAGTGTGTGAGGGTGAGTGTTGTTTTGGGTGGGTGTTGAGATTGTAACATAGGCATCAAGAAGTTGATGATTAGGTGTTTGTAATTTGGTGTTTGAGAACTATTTTTACATGTGCTTTTTTCACCCATGAATTTGGGGATTTGTATGTGTTTAATGGTAGATTTTTCATATGTGTAAGGGCAATGTTAGGGAAAGTACTGGTGTGTATTAGTTTGGGTGTACAGTCTATTTTTGTGTATTTGAGGAATGTCAGATGATCATTTGTGTACTGAGAGTATCTTTTGTG
This sequence comes from Moschus berezovskii, assembly GCF_049115385.1. NCBI lineage: Eukaryota > Metazoa > Chordata > Mammalia > Artiodactyla > Moschidae > Moschus > Moschus berezovskii. The sequence continues at coordinate 5,549,549 of NC_142462.1, forward strand.
TCTAGTGCTTGTTGTATGGTTCTGCGGTTTGTGTTTCTGTGGATTTTCAGGATTCTCTATGTATATTTTGCTATGTAGGGGGGAATTTTATAGGGCTAGTAGATGTTGTTTATAGTAGTGTTTATATGATTCTACATTCTGCAAGATGGAAGAATTAATTCTACATGAGAATTTGGGAATGTGGGGTATGCATATGCAGGTAGTGTGGGTGGTGTTTTTGAAACAAAGAGTATATATAATTATATGTTTGCATATTTGTAGTGTAGTGGGTAATTGTGGTTATATTTGGGGCTTATGGAGAGTTGTGTGTATAATGAATTTATGTGTGCATTCAAGAAGCATGGACATTTGGAGAAATATTTGCTAGTGCTATGGATTTCTGTTTTTCAGTAGGGACCTCCTAGGCTTATATAGTTTGAGAAGTGAGTATGTGTGTATCTGATGAGAAGGTGAGGTTCCAGGTTTATACAGGGGATTTAGTAATTTTCATTTAAATATATTAGAAATATGTGATATGGTTATTTGTTAGTACATGCAGATGTATGAGCCAGCTCCTACTAGCCAGAGATCATTTGGTATATAGAAGTTATTTCATAAGTGGTTTCCTGGAGATATTTCTATGTGTCTTTCTTGTGTATACTGATTGTATGCGTCCATTATCAGATGCATGAATTATGAAAGTATTGATAATGTATGGAGTGTTAGGAGTATTCAAGTATATTTCTTGGAGACTGCTAGGGTGTTTATTCATGTGTGTTGTAGTAGGTAGTATATTTACGTATTCATAATGAACATAGATATACAGTGTCTCTTTATATGTTGGGAGAGAGGTGAGGAGTTTGTGTTCTGGAGAGTCAGCATAGCGTATCTTCAGCATTCTTGACTGGCGAATCCCTATGGACAGAGGAGCCTGCCAGGCTATAGTCCATGGGGTCACAAAGAGTCTGATGCAACTGAGCGACTAGTGCAGCATAGCATAGCATTTTATTCTTTATATTCAGAATGGTATTTCCTTCTTAATATCTTTTTTGGGTGTTTCATTGCTTTTATATAATGACTTCTATAAGCTGATTTTCCTGTAACTTTGCTAAATTCATTTATGAGTTCTAATGTTTTCTGTTGCTGTTGTCACTGTTCTTTTTGAAACTTTAGGATTTTCTACATATATGATCATGTCATCTGCAAATGAAGGTAATTTTACTTCTTCCCTTCTGATTTTAATGCATTTTATTTCTTCATCTTGCTTAAGTCCTCCGGCTAGGACTTTCAATGCTATGTTGAATAAACATGGTGGGTGTGGTCATTTTTGCCTTCTTCCTGATATTAGAGCCAAAGGTTTCAGGTTTTCACTGTTGAGTAATATGTTTGCTGTGATCTTTTCATGTATGCCATTATTGTGTTGAGGTACGATCCTTCTACACCCAATTAACTGAGAGTTTTCATCATGAAAAAATGTTGAATTGTCAGATCCTTTTCTGCGTCTATTGACATGATCATAGGAGTTTTTCCCATTCATTTTGTTAATGTAGTGTATTATCTTGATTGATTTGTGTATTTTGAACCATCCTTACATCCTATGAATAAATCGCACTTAATCATGGGGTATGACCCTTCTAATTTATTCTTGAATTAGCTTTGCTAATATTTTTTGAGGATTTTTGAATCTGTGCTTATTCCAGATATTAACCTAGAATCTTCTTGTAGTGTCTTTGTCTGCTTTTGGTATCAAGGTAATGCTAGCCTTGTAAACTTAATTTGGAAGTGTTCCCTCCTCTCCAGTTTTTTGGATGAGTTTGAAAAGGATTGGTATTCACTGAATACTTGGTAAGTTTCACCACTGAAGCCATATGGTCCTGGATTTTCTATATTTTTATATTATTGATTCAATCTCCTTATTTGTTATTGGTCTGTTCAAACTTTTTATTTTGTCTTGGTTCAGTGTTGATAGGTTGTATATTTCTTGGAATTTATCTAGGTTATCTAATTTGTTGTCATAATTGTTTATAATAGACTCTAATGATTCTTTTATTTCTGAGACATCATTTGTATTGCCTCCTCTTTCATTTCTGATTTCATTGATTTGTCTTCACTCTTTTATTTTAGTTAATTTGACTAACACTCGGTCAAATCTATGATTTAAAAAAAAACACTTTTTAAAAATTTCTACTATTTTTCTATTCTTTAATTCCTTCTGCTAAATGTGAGATTAGTGTTTTCATTTTCTATAGTTCCTTGAAGCATAAAATTAAATTGTTTGTTTGAAGCGTTTCTTTCCTTTAAATGTATGCATTTATCAATATGAACATCTCCTGTAGTCCTGCTTTTGCTTCATTCCATAAATCTTGGTGTGTTGTGTTCCATTTTACATTGTATCAATAAATTTTTTCATTTTCCTTTTGATTTTGTATTTGACTCAATGTTTTTTTTTTTCTTAAAGTGTTATGCAGATGACACCACCCTTATGGCATAAAGTGAAGAGGAACTCAAAAGCCTCTTGATGAAAGTGAAAGAGGAGAGTGAAAATGTTGGCTTGAAGCTCAACATTCAGAAAACAAAGATCATGGCATCTGGTCGCATCACTTCATGGGAAATAGATGGGGAAACAGTGGAAACAGTGTCAGACTTTATTTTTGGGGGGGCTCCAAAATCACTGCAGATGCTGATTGCAGCCATGAAATTAAAAGACGCTTACTCCTTAAAAGGAAAGTTATGACCAACCTAGATAGTATATTAAAAAACAGAGACGTTACTTTGCCAACAAAGGTCCATATAGTCAAGGCTATGGTTTTTCCAGTGTCATGTATGGATGTGAGAGTTGCACTGTGAAAAAAGCTGATCGCCAAAGAATTTATGCTTTTGAACTGTGGTGCTGGAGAAGACTCTTGAGAGTCGCTTGGACTGCAAGGAGATCCAACCATTTCATTCTAAAGGAGATCAATCCTGGGTGTCCATTGGAAGGACTGATGCTAAAGCTGAAACTCCAATACTTTGGCCACCTCATGCGATGAGTTAACTCACTGGAAAAGACTCTGATGCTGGGAAGGATTGGGGTCGGGAGGAGACGGGGACGACAGAGAATGACATGGCTGGATGGCATCACCGACTCTATGGACATGAGTTTGAGTGAACTCCGGGAATTGGTGATGGACAGTGAGGTCTGGCGTTCTGTGATTCATGGGGTCGCAAAGAGTCAGACACGACTGAGCAACTGAAATGAACTGAACTGAACTGATACCGTATTACAAATATAATTAAAATTGGTGTATTTCATATATGAGGGTTAAGGAAATAAATCCTAAGAGTTCTCATCAACAGAAACACTTTTTTTCTTTTCTTTTCTTTTTTTTTAATTTTTAACTGTATGATGATATTCACTAACTTTGTTGTGGTAATCATTTCATGATGTATGTAAGCCAAATAACCATGCCATATGTCTTACAATTATGCAATGGTCAATTCAAATATGCTTCAATAAAACAGAAGTGAGGGGCAAGAATGTACTGTTTACTTTCCACATATTTGTCAATTTTCCTGTCTCTTACTCTTATAGGATTTCTTGTTTCATCCTATTTTGGTCAGAATAGAAAACCTGAAATTAAAACCTGAAAAGATAACCTGAAATTATTTCAGTCTTTAAAACTTTTGCTGTATGATCAGAAGTGGTATTCCTGGATCACATGGTGTTCTAATTTTATTTCTTTGAAGAATCGCCATGCTATTTTAAATATTGGTTGTACCAATTTACCTTCCAAACAGTAGTGCACATGGTTTGTTAAGTGATATCAGATCCACCATGAAGAAACTATCAAAGGGTATATACACTCTGATCCTAAAGAACACCTGTGAGGTCTATGTGGGGGTCTCTGTTTGATGATCTGAAAGGACTCTGGGTGAGATTACTCCGTGTGGGTTTGTGAGGGGGTCCTGTGAGTCATTAGTGTGGGTAAATGTGTGTCTGTCAGAGGGCTTTGTGTGCGGTCAGTGTGGATTTTTGGGAGACACCCGAGTAAAGTTAGTGGAGTTCCTGTGTGGGATTAGTGTGGGTCTGTCCGAGGTCTCTGTGTGGGGTCACTGTGGGTCTGTGCGAGGGTCGCTGTGAGTCTGTGGGAGATCCCTATGCAGAGTTAGTGTGGGTCAGTGGGAGGTCCCTTTTGGGGTGAGTGTGGGTCTCTGGAAGGGCCCTGTGCAAGGTCAGTGTGGGTGTGTGGGAGGTTTCTGTTTGGGTACACTGTGGGTCTGTCAGGTGTCCCTACTGGGGTCAGTGTAGATCTGTCTAGATCTCTGTGTGGAGTTATTGGGGGACCTGTGGTGGATCAGTGTGGGTATATGAGAGATCCCTTTCTGACATCAGTGTGTATCTGACCCACTCTTTGAGGGGGCCCTCCATAGCTGTCCTTTCTGCATCTCATGGTAGGAGAAGGTCAAGGGACTCTCCACGTCTGGTTTCTTGCTGTTCTTTCAGTGGCCCTTCTGTGTCATTTCTCCAGACAGGCACCTAAGTTCCAGCTCCCCCAACACAGCACTCACTTCTTGGTGCCTTTGAGAGGACCTGGCAGCAGGCAGGCTCAGGATCCATGCTCTGTGCTCACCTCTCCTGAACTCTGGAGGTCACTCGATGACCTAGGCAGCCACCCTTCCCCTCAGATCCTGGCTGAGCCCCCACCACTATGCCCACCATGGGGGATGCAGTGCAGAGGCAGGATTGGTCTCCGGGAGAAAGCACAGCACAAGCGGGCCTGTGCCCTCTGCCCCCACCCTGGACCTAGTCCCACATGTGGGGGCCCTGACAGGAAGGGAGGCGGAGTCATTCCTGCTGGCTCCTATATCAGGGACCCCTCCAGGAGCAGGTCTCTCCACCACGGGAGTGACTGTGACATAGAGGCCCAAATTTTTCTAGGGGATTGTTCTTGTCTCCCTACTTTCCTGTGTGGACGGGCCCTGGGGAGGAAAGCTGATGGTACATTTTTCTTCCACAGGTGACTTCCCACTTGCTTGGTGACACATCCTGTCTGTTGGTCTCTTCCCTCTCCGGGCTCTGGGATGAATGAGGCTGAGAGCAGGTGAGACTTGCTATGACCCCTGCATAGTTCCTGGGCCTATTGAGTCCCACCTGTCCTCCTTGGGCCACATGTGTAGGTAGAAATCACAGACCACGAGTCTGTCCTGAGCTCCCCACCCTATAAAATCGGATTATTTACATTGTGGAGAAGTGAAGCTTCCCTTCTCAGAGACTCCGTTGCCTCTGGTAGCCTGGCCGTCTGTGGAGAAGCTTTAGGTGTTCTCCCTCTGTCTGAGCTCTTGGAGCTGGAGTAGAGGGGAGACTCTGGGGTGGAGCCACCAGGAGCCACCAGACCCTTAACTTCTTTCCTCTGTGCCTGTAGATGGTGGTGGGTTGCCAGGGACTCCTTGGTCTCTGTGACATCAATATGCACTCTTACCCCTGCCTCCTTCCCCGAATCCCACCCTAGGGGCACAGTGTCCCTCAGACCATGAGGTGACTACACACACAGCCATGCCCCTTGCTCGTTCACCCAGGGCAGGTGGGTGCTCTGAGTAGGGCTGTCCTCTCCTCTGGGGCAGGGTTGGGCTAACCCTCTGGGGCCTCCATGTTCCCTATCAAACATCCTCAGAGCTGGGAGTGTGTGGTCCTCATCCTCAACTCTGTTATAGAGCATGAGAAAGACAGAGATAGGGTGACAGGCCTGGCACATCTCATTCCAGCTCCTTCTGGGAGAGGAGGGGCTTTCAGGGCAACTTCATCTAGCCCACCATGACATGAGGACAAGTTTCTCCCACCTCTCACTCAGGACCAGCACTGCCCCCAAACGCCCCTTCTTATTCTGACATGTGAGTTTGTCTCTGACACTTTCTGAGCCTGAGGGGAATTTCAGTCTGAAAAGCCCCTCCCCCTACAGCCCCACAATTTCCAGGTAGAGAGAGAGAGCAGGAGAAGACAGCCAGATGCTGAAAAGGCGGAGGTCTTTAGGTTTCGTTCACCTTGATGTGTTCTGAATGCTATTGGATGTTTCTGTAATGCTGAGATCATGGAAACTGAAGGTGCAGTGAAGGAACTGGGTGAAGGCGGGTATCCACACTGGGGTGTACCACCCTCCTTGGACCCATCCCACCTGAAGCCAATGCAGGCACCTGTGGAAACAGTGGACCATTATCGATTGCCTTTCTCCCAGCAGGGCACAGACAGGCCACCAGATCTCATTAAAAAAAACATTTATTTCAGGGAGCAAAAATATTTGTGGTAACAAGAAGCTATCAGCACGCAGAGGATGTGCTAGTATGAGAAAAAAAAATCGTCTCTGCAAGATAAGCATTTTTTTCCTTGGAATAGACTTTTCCAATCAGGAATGCTGTGAAAAGCATGTTCTGATTGACCAAAAGGTGCATATATCTGAAGGAGACAGTGCCTTGGACAGTGGAGGGGATGGCCTGCAATACTTACACTCTTGAGCCATGATGCCAGGCTCTGCCTGGAAGGAAACCTGGCTCCCTGGGTGAGAAGGCCCACTTACTGTCCCTGGGACTGGTCCACTTACTCTCTTTTGAAGAACTATAGCCCATGGGGTAACTTGATAATCAAGGGCTATATCACTTCTGACTCTTGTTTCCTCTTGGTAGGAGAAAAATCTTTGGTGGCAGTAATGTGGACCTAATGCGTCCTGGAATTCTGCTTTGTACAAATTTAACTCCAAGTCATGAGGTCTAAGGTGAAGCATCATCTTCTCATTTAAGATCTTGTCCTACAGCTGTCATGAGAGTCTGGCCTGCTGTCCGTGGTTGATTTGGTTTTGACTAACTCTTGGCTCTGGGCTGTGGCTGTTTCAGGTTTGCCTTTTTGCAGGGGCCCTTCTGATTCTTTGCATTTACTGGGGAAAATCCCCTGCAGGAGGAGATTAATCCTTTTTTTGAAGCGGCTTTCTTAAAGAACCTATCTGTTCTTCAGGATTAACTGTTGAAACTTGCTTCTTAGGGACTCAGCTCATTCCTTTTTCTGGTCAGAGTGACTAATCCCTTGGGCCTGCTAGCCATTCATTCTGCCAGTCCTTTTTGATGCAGCCCTACTTTGGGACTCCTCTATGTTTCTCTCCCTTCAGTGGGGACACACTTCTTCCTCTGGCTCTTAAATTTGGGCTCCCACCTCAGGGCCACCTGCTGCCCCTGGCTGCTCCTTCCACTCGATGTAATATCATAGAGTGTCTGGGAATTGGACATGGATGTGTCTCTTCTGGACAAGGTTTGGGAACAAGACAGAGATTCCTGACAAGCCAAGATGTTTGCAGCAAGGAACATATCTGAGTGACAGTATTTGAGAAGTGTATCCGTGGAACAGTTTTGAAGGAGCAGCCTGGTGGCTCAGCCTCGATTCTGATTCTGCTGGTATGTGAACCCTTGGAACTCAAGCTTTTGAAACTCTGCTCAAAATTTAGATCTTACAGATTTGAGGCAACAAACTTTGTATTCAATGAAGGTCTTCAGTTGGACCTTGGAGATCATGGACTCTTCAAATTCATATTAATGAGTAGGGAATTGACCCGCAAACTGGGTTCCAAAGTAACTTCTCCAGCAGGGTCTCCTTCCACAGGTTCTTGTTCTTGTTCCCTGGGAGATATATCTTACTACAGTCATGATAGAGTAAGATTCTGGGGAGGCTCATCCCCCAGCTTCCTCTTGTGACTCACTGCTGGCCATTGTTGAACTAGAACTGGGCTCCAAGCTGCCTTTGTCAGATGCCATGACAGATGCACTATGCCACTTTCTGGTCACTAAACTGTATGTGGTGGTGTGAAAAGGTGGCTTGCTTTCTGTCCAGTCAGAGGGACCTCTGAGGGCTTATGGATGTCACCAGGTGTGGGTCCTCCCAGAGCCCCCTGGGCTTCCTCACTCACCTGTGAGGGAGTGGGGAGGGGTTTCTCCAGGGAGGAATTTGCCCTATTGTTACTAGTTTCTCTCTTGCCTGGCTCTGAGGAAGTTTGCCCAAGCCCTGGGTTAATAGGCCTATTGAGGGGTCTCCAGATCTACAGGTGGTCTTCAAGGTAGACCCTTGAGCTTTTTTCAACTTCAAGTTATGTATGAACTTGAGGACCTTGTAGAGTAGGTCCAACCTATGCCTCACCCTCAACTTTAGTATATGTGTTTCCAGCTCCTGCTGAATATCAGGACTGAGGAAAACAGACTCAAGGGAGGTGTCCATGGAGGCTTTCCCATCCTGAGAAGAGTGTGGGTTTTCTGTCTCCATGGAAGCATGTGTCTCTCCAAGAATGCCTAAAACAAGATTGTCAGCAAATCTCAAACTATAGACCTTCACAGGGATCTCACTCTCATGGATCTGCTGTGCCTTCCTCCCCATAAGGACTCCTGAGACTTCTGGATGCTTCCTGCTGAGGCTCAACTCTCTTTCTGACTCAGGTTTCACTCGGATCATTCACTGGAGTGTTGGCTAAGATCAGGTACAGATCTTTTAGGATCCTCCCCACACTCTGCCCTACATCATATTGCATGTCTGTCCCTGGTGGGGTTCGTGATGAGCATTTGGACTTCATCTTCCTTGTGTCCCGTCTGGTTTTGTCTCGACCTGCAGAGGTCTTTGAGGGCCCCTCCCAGCCCTGTGCCTGACAAGGCCTTGGGAATTTATCCTAAGGCTGCATCAGTTTCTGAGATGCTTGGATTCTGCAGGGTAGGCCAAACTGTTTCTCCATGAACCTTTGGGAAAACTGGTGCCCCAGTTTCTCTCAAACCTCAGGGCTGGCCAAATCTTCAGGAAGGATGGAGACAGAGCTGTGGGCCTAGTAAGACCTGTTCTCCTGGGGAAGGTTAGGAGTGACCTGGATAAAGACTTGCTGAGATTTCTTAACCAAAGAGGATAAAGTTCTTTCTTTGTCTAGCTGCTATTACCAAAAGTGACATCCCAGGTTTTCAATTGCATTTGAAATGAAAAATTGTAAAAAAGAAAAATTGTGCCATATTTGAGACTATAGGGCAAGATGATTCACAGGACCAAATCTGGTGTTGTGAAGATGTTCAGACTCGGAGAGAGGGTGATTGATGGACAGTGGCTGAGGTCATGATTAACACTGGGGTATGTTTGGAGTCAAGGATTTTGGTTGGGCCATGTGAGCCTGAAGAGGTGGCGTTGAAGTCAAACGTTGGGGTTGGGCCTGGGTCTCCATGTGAGGTGGTTGACATGGGGTCATGGTTAGTGTCAGGGGTAGGGGATGGGCTGGGGTCTGTACGACAGGCCGAGGTGGTTGTGGTTCACATTGGGCCATGGTTGTTGTCAAGTGTAGAGGTCGTACCTGGGTATTCATGTCAGCCCAAGGTAGAGGTTGAAACTGGGGCATGGTTGTAGCCAAGAAGAGGGATTGGATCTGGGATTCCATGGATGCCTCAGGTGGTGATTGACATTGAAACAGAGCTGCAGTCCAGGTAGGGGTCAGGCCTGCATCTCCATGTGAGCCCAAGGTCCTGGTTGAAATTGGAGCATGTCTGGAGTCCAGATTTCAGGTCGGACCTGGGTCTCCATTTGAGCTTGAGGTAGTGGTTGATACTGCTGCATGATTAGAGTCAAGGGTAGGGATTGAATTGGGTCTCCATTTGAGCCCGAGGTGCTGGTTGAGACTGGGCCATGGCTGGAGTCCAGGTTTTGGATCAGGCCTGTGTCTCCATGTGAGCCTTAGGTGGTGCTTGAAATTGCTGCATGCTTGGAGTCAAGGTTAGTGGTTGAACCTGGGTCTCCATGTGAACTTGAGATGGTGGCTGAAAGTGAGGCATGGTTGGAGCTAAGTGTTGGGGGTGGGCGTGTCTCCATGTGACCTAGATGTGACACTTGCACCTGGGGCATGGTTGGAGTCTAATTTTGAGGTTCATCCTGGGCTACAGGTTGAGTCAAGTGTTGGGCCAATGTTGGTTGTGAAGTTAAATGAAATTTGGATTTGGAATTGTTCAGCCTTAGAATGCTCATTGTTAAGACAGGGCATAACTCAAGAGGAGACCCAGGTACTATGACAGTAGCCACCAGACTCTCACTGTGCAGAAAGGGGAGACCCTAAAAGAGATAACTGCATGTCTTCTGTAGATGGTCCCCCAAGATGTCAGGATATTGAGGCTTCTTGGGAACAAGCAGCTATTCTGGTTTACCTTTGATACACTAGAAGTTTTGGTGACCCAAGGTGTCCTGCTTGTCGCCGAGTGACTTGATCCTATTCCCCAATGAAGTTAGGTGGTAACCTTCCTCCTCCTTGTTTTTCTCCTTCAAAATCTTCCCTTCTACCCTCTTGGTGATTAGTATCTCCAGCATATTCTGGGTCCACGTTGACAAAAGAGAGGCTACCAACCTCTACCTGCCTATTTGTGGGGTCTCCCTAAAATGAGGCCTTTGGTGGGTGGCTGGGAAGGTGGTCTTGCTTGGATTCTAAATGTGTCAAGGTGGAGAAGCTCCAGGCTTTGGCTGCCTCCTGTCACCATGCCAGGGCTGATACAGGACTTCTTGAACGGACAATGCCTGAGATGGCTGGTCTTTAAGGGGAGTGTGGAGATGATGTGTGTGGGATGGTGCCCAGTGTGAGTGCCATGGAGTCACCCTGAGTGAGACTCAGTATGGGGCCTGATGGTGCGGGTGCAGAGGAGGGTGTTGGAGGTGGAGGGCAGGCTCTCGCATGAGGGAGGCATGTCAGGGAAGGGGAAAGAGCAAGTGGCTACGGTGTAAGGCTGTCCAGTGGAAATAAAGGCTCTGGTGTTGGAGAAGCACTCAGGGAAGAATGTGAGGGAATGGAAACTGAGGTCACTGACCCTGAAGAAATAGTAGAAGCACAAGGTAGGGGACACTTGGTCAGAGGATCTATGGAGATGGTGGTAGCTGCCTCTTCCTTGCATGGTTGGTGGGCTCCAGCAAGAACTGGTTAGCAAACCTCACCAGGTGAATCTTTACATGAGAGCTGATCAAAGCCTCCCTTCTCAGGGAACATCCCTAGGTGTCTGAAGGAGACATGAGGGCCAAGCTACAGCCAGGAGACCTGGGGCCACGAGAGCTGGGCAGTCGAGGCAGGGGTGGGCTTCTGCATCCCACAATCCAACATGGCCCCAGTGCTGACTTCACAATGCTCCTGCTGTCCCTCACCCCAGGACATTGGCCATTCCCCTTCCCCAGGACACCCCATCTCAGCTCAGCCCCAGGCTGCCAGTATCCCTGGAGTTACATCTTAGGCTTTAGGAGGAAGAACTACCTAGAAAAGAAGGCGATGATTCTCTACATTTCCAGAAATGAAGTCTGGTCCCGGACCTCTTCCAGTGCTTCCAGGCAATCTCTTCAAGCTGAAAATCAGCATACTGGGTCATGGTGGTGAACATGGGAGCCTAGGGGTCTTAAAAGGGTCACTGTCACTTTAAGGGACACCATTGGGAGATTGGAGAGCAAGCACCTGTGTCCAAGGCCACATAATCCCTGACAGTGATGGTGAAGCCCGTGAAAGGGTTTATCATTTACAAAGTGTTTCCATATTCATTACCCCTTGATGCCCTCATAGCTTGCCTGTAGGGAGAATGGGCAGGCACCACTCTGCAGTTGTATCTGAGCAAAGTAAAACCAAGTGTCCTACATGTCCTGGAGGACTCACCTCCCAGTGTGGGTGCGATTTGTCCAATGCACCCCACATGCCCTTTGATACAGAGCCTTTTCCAGGCCCCTCACAGCTTCATTCTAGTATCCGGGTTCTGTTCTCGTTCCCAGAAGCCTCCCTGCGAGTTCTGTTTCTCAAGGGAGAAGTCCTGCCACTGGCCTCTCTCAGAGTCTGTGGAGCTGGGTCGTCACTGACAGAAAAGTGGGCACTATCTCTGGGGGCACTCATGGCTGGATGTCAGAACTCATCTTTCAAAGCCCCATTTCTCCTGATGCTCTTGCTTCTTCCCCTCCACTCTATTCGATGCTGAGAGAGAAAATGACTTAGGATCCAAATCTCAGTATTTTCTCTCTAAACAAACTTCAGACACCAGCGTCCATACATGATATGACTTTCTACATTTCACTGACAGCTCTGTGATTTTTCTTTTCCTTTCACTCATTTTTAAATGGGATGAACTGTTTTGTTTTCCTTCTTTAAAGAACATAATGAAGGGTTTTCAATGTGAGATTTACTCTGGACTTTCTTCACTGTTCCTCTGCTCAAGAAACACACACATTCTCAGACTATGGGTGAATTCGAGATCCATCAGGCAGGTCTCTGCTTCTTGATACCAGCTTCCCCAATTCCCAGCTCCTGCTCTGAGACTCTCAGGGCTTCAGTACTGCCAGCAGGTCAGTCCTGTCTGAGACACTGTTCATGGCTGCTGAACTAGTGAGCCTGTCCTCTGGCTGAGATTCAACTCAGAATCCAGTCATTGGCCTCTGGTCACTGTGTTTGGGACTTGCTTTGGAGCCACCTACCTACCTGGATACATGGGTTGAGATCTTTAAATAGATATCCTAGTGTTAATTGTTTCTCTGCCCAGCCTGGTTTGTCCCTAGAGGGATATTCATCTATTCTTTCTTGAGGATAGATATCCTGTTCTTTTCCATCCCACCCTCGCCCTCCCCCACAGAGTCCAAAAGACTGTTCTATACATCTCTGTCTCTTTTGCTGTCTCGTTTACAGTGTTATCATTTATCATCTTTCTAAATTCCATATATATGCGTTAGTATACTGTATTGGTGAAAATCTGGAGTTCTGACTAACTTTGGTTACTCCCATGTATTTTTACTCTTAGGATATATATATATATATATATATAATTTCAGTTAATCTTTACTATATTCAACCACAGGCAATTCAAATTTAGATAAAAATTATTCGAAATTTACAAGCAATCAAATATAAAGCAAATGAAATAGCTAAACCTTCAGAGTCAAGTTTCATAAGTTGCCAGCACCCTTGTTTCTGAAGTCAATAAACTGAAGAAAAACTGTTGAAACATTTTGTACACATACCTAAACTTCCTTTATTTTTTTAATTTTTAAAATTAATTTATAGCAAAGTGATACAGTCATATATATATATATATATAAATTAACAAAAGCAGTTCCCTTCTTTGGATGGGGAGCTCATGGTTTATAATATAAATGGCATTATTTTGACAGAGGGATAACTTAGGTATGGCATTGGGTTTTCTTTTTTTTTCTTTTTGCAACTTGAGGCTGTTGTAAAATAACTTAATGTAGCTTTTTACAACTGTGTATTCTATAGTATTTTTTTTTTCATTTGGTGAAATTTTAACTGTTAATGTTTATGGCATTGTGCTTTGTACCATTTATTAAATAAAAATTAAATTAATTTAAACTGCTCCATGAAATCATTCCAAGATTTGATCTGCCCAGGTCATTACAAAGTGACAATGGGACATCATTTACTTCTAAGGTCACCCAAGTGGTCTCTAAAGCATTTTGCATTACTTATTATCTCCATTGTGCCTGGAGGCCTCAGTCTTCAGGTAAAGTAGAAAGAACCAACCAATTCTTAAAATCAGCGATTGAAAAGATAACCCAGGAGACCTCCCTGGGATAGAAGGAGGCTTTATCAATAGCTCTTCTCTGCACCCGAATTGTCCCTAAGGAACAGATTGGTCTTAGTCCTTATGAGATGCTATATGGGAGATCTTTTGTTTATGTCAATGACTTCTTCCTAGATCCAGAGGTTCAGACCCTCCAGTCTTATACCATGGCCACTGGGCAATTCCAACAGGATATACGCTTGTGGGGTATGAAACAGTACCCAAAAGATTCTAAGGAGTCACCACTATATGTTCCAGGGACTCAAGTCTTAATTAAAGTCTGGAAAGATTGGTCCCCAAAGGCTCAACTCCAGCACACATGGAAGGGTCCCTACCCTGTAATACTTTCTACCCCTACAGAAGTCAGGTACCAGGACATGATTCCTGGATTCACTTACTCACGAGTCAAGCCGTGGAAGAAAACAGAAGAGGACACTCAATACACCCATGAGCCCCTTGAAGATCTCAGATACCTATTCAGGACTACAAATGAGTGCCATTCTAATGAACATCCCCAAATCTGGTTTCTGGGGATAAGATTTCTCTGGATAGCTCTTAAGAGCCAACACAGCTTGGTAGGGACTGTAGTCCAAAACAAATAAGAGATAGATCTTCTAATCCCTGAACAAAGAGGGACTTGAGCCATCTTGGTGATGGGAATTTGAAATTGGCTAATGCCCCTACTAGTCCTTGTTACACCATACTGATGCTGCTCATCATCATTCCATACAGTATCAATTGTCTAACCTGTTTTGTCTCTTCCCAGGTCAACAAACTACAACATGCAGTGCCAGTTCAACAAAGATGTAAAACTACACCTGACCATGGAAAATATCACTCACCCTTAGATGGGCACCGCTATAAGGACTCTGTGTCCTGAGACTAGCAAGAGGGGAAGGCCCAATACCCTTGCCGTCCCAGTTCAGCAGGAAGTAGCCACAAAGACCTCAATGCCCCTGTTCCCAAAGAATTGGGCCTCCCATCTCTTGAGGAGGGAATGTTAGGTAGGTAAAATAGGGAAAAGGAGCCCAAAATGGCAGTGGCCAAAAGACAAGGAAGGAAAAAGCCAGCAAAAATAGAACAAAGGAAGTTCCGAGGACTGGAGTGAAGACTGCAGGTAGAACAGCACTCCTGACTCAGCCAAATTTGCATAGGGCAGGCTCAGCGGGGAGAAAACATATAAAAGGAGGAGCCATGTGCTTGCTCTCTCTCGCACGCGCATGCATGCACTCTTTCTCTCTCTCCCTCTCTTTCTCCCACATGCGTACGCTCTCTCTCTCTCTCTCTCTACCCTGACCCCAACCGTGCGCACTGGCACACTCCTCCACTCCCTTCTCTTCTTCGAGGATGGATTCTCCTGCTATCTTCTAAAAAAATAGAGCTGTTAACACTGATTTGTCTAAGAGCTATGACATGGTATGTTCAAGACCCGAGAATTGTGACACGCTGAGGGTTTTAATGTCCATCACCCCAAATCATTGTTGGGATGAGACAGAACTGAGGAACATACACTCACCTGGCAAAATCAATACAATAATGTAAAGCAATTAGCCGCCAATTAAAATAAATAAATTAAAAAAATTAAAATTTAAAAAAAGAGAAAAGTAAAGAAAAAGGAAGAAGAAGGAACAAATAAAAAAGAGGAAAACTCCACAGATCCTCAAAAGCCCAACACAGAGGCAGAGGTTTATAACAACAATAAAAAATGTGACTGAGGGAGAAAAAAATAGCTCAAAAGCTTAATTAGATTTCATAGTGCCAATAAAATTGACCACTACAACAGAGAAGGAAAATGGAGGAAAAAAAAAAGAAAACAATCCCAAAGAAGCTACAGAACAAGTCAAAACATAAGAATAATAAATGTTTTACTTGGGTCAAAAAAAATTAATTTATTTCAATTGGAGGCTAATTACAATACTGTAGTGGTTTGTGCCATACATTGACATGAATCAGCCTTGGGTGTACATGTGTTCCTCATCCTGAATCCCCCTCCGTCTTCCCTCCCCATCCCATCCCTCAGGGTCATTTAAGTGCACAAGCCCTTAACACATCCTTTAAACAAATCAGCCCAACGTTTTCAAATCTAAGGATCAAGGTTTCGCTTTTTTTGTTGCTGTTTTTTTCAATTCAACATCTTCCTTCAGTATATGTTATAAGTTGAACTGCTAGCAGCAAATTCTCCCAGTCTTTGTTTATCTGGGAATATTTTTATTTTACCTTCTTTTCTGAAGCATAGATTTCATAGACATGAAATCCTTGGGTGACATTTTTTTTTCCTTTCAGCTCTTTGAATATGGCATCTCACAGTCTTCCCTTTGCTGTTGCTGATTGGAAGTCAGTGATTAACCTGTGTTCCCCTCGTAAATGGAGAACATTTTTTCTCTTATTACTTTAAAGATTTTTTTCTTGATTTTTCCACACTTTGACCAAGATTTGTCTTACAGTGGATCAGTTTTTTTTCGAGACGTAAACACTGTCTCTGGAAATTGTTTTCCATCAGAAGTTTAAAAGTTTTCAGCCGTTATGTCTACAAGTAATTTTACTCCCTCCCCTTTCTCTCCCCGCTTTCTGAGAGTCTCTTTCCTTCCATACTTGATGGTGTGCTGAATGGATGCCATAGATCACTTTCCCTCAATATTTTTTCTCTTTGTTTTTATATTGATTGTTTTGAATCCATCTTCAAGTTTATGGGTTATTTCTGCAGGCATCTCAAATGTGCTATTGAACCTGTCTAATCAATTTTTCATTTTAATTATTTTGGTTTTCAAATCCAGAATTTATATTACTTTCCTTTAAAAAAAATAATCTGTAGCTCTTCATGGAGTTTCTCTGTTTGTTGACTTAGTATCATAGTTTCATCTAATTCTTCAAACATGATTCCATTATTTCATTTTGTAGTTGTCCTTATTTTGATACTTTATCTTTTGACCTTCATACTGCATTTATAAATGAGTTATCTATGAGTTATCAGTGGTATGTTATACAAATGCTTTACTCACCACCATTACAACATTTGAGGTTTCTGATTTTAACTGTATACTTACCTGTCCCAGCAGGTTGATAAGGAGTCCAAGTCTAAAGCCCCTTTAAGGAGGAGGCAAACTTTCTTTTTTCACATTCTTTTGCCTTAGACAAGTAGGCATTGTAGGGAGCAGTATCTCATGTTCAAGGGCATTCCTTTTTTTGAGCTTTGGATGTATGTTATAGGAAAGGGTCTGGGCAAAATGCTCACATCCTTGAGGTGTTTTTTGTCTATTGTCAGCAGCTGGTTGAGAAGTATATATGGCCCCGCTTAAATTAGTGTCGTGGGTACACTCCTACCCACTTCTGATGTCTGTGTCAGAAGCATTTCCTGTCACCTTCACTTTAAATAAAATATACACAAAGCTCTGAGTGACTGAGATGGTCTTTGGTCCCAGAGTTAAATCTTCAGACACCATGAATCCAGTGGCATCGGTTATCACTGATTGCTAGTTTATCATCTTGGGGACTTGTCCAGGATCTTCAAGACAAGGTAAGAACACTGAGAGTTGAGACTTTTTTGCTCTTTTACTGTGGTCTCTACTTTACTAAATCAGAAGCATATAGACCGATCTTTTCCCCGGTCAGCTTTTCCTGGTCCTTCTGACCATTTTATATCTGCTTGGAGAATTAAAGCTATTAACCTTGTGTGCCAGATTGTAGACTTTCAAGGGACTTGAAATCCATGTTGTTATTGTGTTTTTCTAGCCAGGCCCCCAATCCAAGTTTTACAGGACACTGCAGGCAGGGGCACTTTAGGGAGTTAGCTGGAGTTCTAGCTCCAGGGACATCTCTCAGACTGGAAATCACCATCTTAATCCCAGTGACATAGAGGCAAGTTCCTGTCATGGCTATGTCTGGACTATATGGATTGAGTCATTCTTAGTGAGCGTGAGATTCCCGAGGACACAGATTGAGGCACCCCAGATTCGGGCAGATTGAAAATGCATCAGGCTTCTTCCGTTAGTAGCACTAGCTCTTTGCAGACCAGAGAAAGCCCTCCAGTGGCTCTTGTCTCACCTCCTTAGGTATTCTTTTTGTAGAGTCTGCTGGACAGGAATAAAAAGGATGTTGGCATTCCATGAATATGAAAGATTATTTTTCCTCGCAGGTTGGCCCTCCATAACCTCCTTTGTTATCAAATAAACTTATGTGGCAACTCTCAGAGGGATATCTTGGGTTTTCTGTTCATCCCTTTATGACTTACCACTTCTAGTGTTCTCAGGCATGTGCACAGGCACACAGAAGATGGGTGCTTCCCCTAGTGTTCTTGGCTTGGCAATTATGTGGAAAACTACTCTGCTCCACCCCAGGTGGAGTGGAATAAAGGGGAAATCAAACCAAAGTTTTAATGATGAGGACCTGGACATCAATCTGGGATGCCATCAGGTCTAACGATGGTGCACCTCAACCACGCCTGGGTGGTAGAACGAGGAGAGATGGGAGTAGGACACCTTCATAAGTAAGAGGCAGGTTAACTATGGCTGGGGAAGGAAGCTTAGGTGGAAAATCAGTCTCCAACCCCATCTAGAGCAGGGGCAGACACATCCGGGAGAAAAAAGCCATGGAACTGGGTGCTGCTTTTTTCTCTCTTACAGATGGGAACAAACAGTTCCAGAATCACCCCTTTGAATAATATGTTGAAAAACTGGGATAATGTTGATTCTCAAGGCCTAAAAATCCCTTACAGAGAGGCCGGCTCAGCACAACCGACCACGCAAAGAAGCGCGGCCGAGGCCACGCTCAGACCACACTTGAGGCCAGAGCCGGTGGCCGAGAGAAGCTGCCCCACATCCAATAGGCAGTGACTATGCGGGCGTAGGAGGACTGAGAGGAGCTACTCCACGTTCAAGGTCAGGAGAAGCTGCCTTGAGGAGATATCCCTCATCCAAAGTAAGGTGCAGCAGCTGCGCTTGCTTGGAGCAGCTGTGAAGAGATATCCCACGCCCAAGGTAAGAGAAACCCAAATAAGACGGTAGGTATTGCGAGGGGGGCATCAGAGGGGAGACACACGGAAATCATAATCACAGGAAACTAGTCAATCTGATCACATGGACCACAGACGAATGTGGTCCACTAGAGAAGGAAATGGCAAACTACTTCAGTATACTTGCCTTGAGAACCCCAAAGGGAAAAATGATAGGATATTAAATGAGGAATTCCCCAGGTCTGTAGGTGTCCAGTATGCTACTGGAGACCAGTGGAGAAATAACTCTAGAAGGAATGAAAGGATGGAGCAAAAGCAAAACCAATACCCAGTTGTGGATGTGACCGGTCATAGAAGCAAGGTCCCGTGCTGTAAAGAACAATATTGCATAGGAACCTGGAATGTTAGGTCCATGAATCAAGGCAAATTGGAAGTGGTCAAACAGGAGATGGCAAGAGTGAACATAGACATTCTAGGAATCTGTGAATTAAAATGGACTGGAATGGGTGAATTTAACTCAGATGACCATTATATCTACCACTGTGGGCAGGAATCCCTTAGAAGAAATGGAGGAGCCATCATGGTCAACAAAAGAGTCCAAAATGCAGTACTTGGATGCAATCTTAAAAACTAGAGAATGATTTCTGTTCGTTTCCAAGGCAAACCATTCAATATTACAGTAATCCAGGCCTATGCCCCAACTGGTAACTCTGAAGAAGCCGAAGTTGAATGGTTCTATGAAGACGTACAAGAGCTTTTAGAACTAACACACAAAAAAGAAGTCCCTTTCATTATAGGGGACTGGAATGCAAAAGTAGGAAATCAAGAAACACCTGGAGTAAGAGGGAAATTTGGCCTTGGAATATGGAATGAAGCAGGGCAAAGGCTAATAGAGTTTTGCAAAGAGAACACACTGGTCATAGCAAACACCCTCTTCCAGCAACAGAGAAGAAGACTCTACACATGGACATCACCAGATGGTCAACACCGAAATAAGATTGATTATATTCTTTGCAGCCAAAGATGGAGACGCTGTATACAGTTAGCAAAAACAAGACAAGGAGTTGACTGTGGCTAAGATCATGAACTCCTTTTCGCCAAACTCAGACTGAAATTGAAGAAAGTATGGAAAACCACTAGACCATTCACATATGACCTAAATCAAATCCCTTATGATTATACAGTTGAAGTGAGAAATAGATTTAATGAACTGGATCTGACAGACAGAGTGCCTGATGAACGTTGGACGGAGGTTCGTGACATTGTACAGGAGCCGGGGACCAAGATCATCCCCATGGAAAAGAAATGCAAAAAAGCAAAATGGTTGTCTGAGGAAGGCTTACAAATAGCTGTGAAAAGGAGAGAAGCGAAAAGCAAAGGAGAAAAGGAAAGATACAAGCATCTGAATGCAGAGTTCCAAAGAATAGCAAAGAGAGTTAAGAAAGCCTTCACAGTGATCAATGCAAAAAAGAAGAGGAAAACAAAAGAAAAGGAAAAACAAGAGATCTCTTCAGGAAAATTAGAGATTCCAAGGGAACATTTCTTGCAAAGATGGGCTCGATAAAGGACAGATATGGTACGGACCTAACAAAAGCAGAAGATATTAAGAAGAGGTGGCAAGAATTCACAGAAGAACTGTACAAAAAAGATCTTCACGACCAAGATAGTCACGATAACATGATCACTGTTCTAGAGCCAGACATCTTGGAATGTGAAGTCAAGTGGGTCTTAGACAGCATCACGATGAACAAAGCTAGTGGAGGTGATGGAATTCCAGTTGAGCTATTTCAAATCTTGAAAGATGATGCTGTGAGAGTGCAGCACTCAATATGCCAGCAAATTTGGACAACTCAGCAGTGGCCACAGGACTGGAAATATCAGTCTTCATTCCAATCACTAAGAAAGGCAATGCCAAAGAATGCTCAAACTACTGCACATTTACACTCATCTCACACGCTAGTAAAATCATGCTCAAAATTCTCCAAGCCAGGCTTCAGCAATATGTGAACCGTGAACTCCCAGATGTTCAAGCAAGTTTTAGAAAAGGCAGAGGCACCAGAGATCAAATTGCCAACATCCACTGGATCATGGAGAAAGCAACAGAGTTCCAGAAAAACATCTATTTCTGCTTCATTGACTATGCCAAAGCCTTTAACTGTGTGCATCACAATAAACTGTGGAACATTCTGAAAGAGATGGGAATACCAGACCACCTGACCTCCCTCTTGAGAAACCTGTTTGCAGATCAGGAAGAAACAGTCAGAACTGTACATGGAACAACAGCCTGGTTCCAAATAAGAAAAGGAGTATGTAAAGGCTGTATATGGTCACCCTGCTTATTTAACTTATATGCAGAGTACATCATGAGGAACCCTGGACTGGAAGAACACAGGCTGGAATCAAGATTGCTGGGAGAAAAATCAATAACCTCAGATATGCAGATGACACTACCTTTATGGCAGAAAGTGAAGAGGAACTCAAAAGCCTCTTGATGAAAGTGAAAGAGGAGAGTGAAAAGGTTGGCTTGAAGCTCAACATTCAGAAAACAAAGATGATGGCATCTGGTGCCATCACTTCATGGGAAATGAATGGAAAAACAGTGGAAACAGTTTCAGACTTTATTTTTTTGGCACAAAAATCACTGCAGATGCTGATTGCAGCCATGAAATTAAAAGACACTTACTCCTTGGAAGGAAAGTTATGACCAACCTAGATATTATATTAAAAAGCAGAGACATTACTTTGCCAACCAAGGTCCATCTAGTCAAGGCTATGGTTTTCCCTTGGGTCATGTATGGATGTGAGAGTTGGAATGTGACGAAATCTGATCGCAGAAGAATTGATGCTTTGGAACTGTGGTGATGGAGAAGACTCTTGAGAGTCCCTTGGACTGCAAGGAGATCCAACCAGTCCATTCTAAGGGAGATCAGTCCTGGGTGTTCATTGGAAGGACTGATGCTAAAGCTGAAACTGCAATACTTCAGCCACCTCATGTGACGAGTTGACTCACTGGAAAAGACTCTGATGCTGGAAAAGTTTGGGGGTGCGAGGAGAAGGGGACGACAGAGAATGAGATGGCTGGATGGCATCACCAACTCTGTGGACATGAGTTTGAGTGAACTCCGGGAGTTGGTGATGGACAGGGAGGCCTGGCGTGCTGTGATTCATGGGGTTGAGGAGAGTAGGACACGACTGAGTGACTGAACTGAAGCGAACTGAATCTTCTCCAAAGACATAAGTGTAAATAAGCCACAAGTGCTAAATGTGGAAATTCAAATCATTAGGTTCCAGTAAGTAAATGATTCTTGTCTTATGTTTTTCGGTTCCCAGATTTTGATGAGACGTGTCCTTGGCTAATGGACCTGAATTTAGCTAGCGATCCTACTGAAGGAGCCTCCGTGGCAATGCAGAGTGACTATGGCTTTTGGTGTCCCCGATAGTTGAAAATTGATCCTGATCTTGGCTATTCCTTTTTACACGTACGTGATTGTTCACCTCCTTGTCCAAATATGTACTTTAGTAGAGAAGAGCATTTATTTGCTCGGTATTTTCATAGGATGACTTTCAATGGTTTGCCTCTCTGCACACTGTCTACCTTTTTAAACTTTTTTGGTTGATGTGGTAAAATTCCGTTATCCTGAAAGACCCATTATGTTTTTTGCCTTCTTCTACATGATGGTGTCATTAATTTTCTTTATTGGATTTTTGCTTGAGGACCGAGTCACCTACAATGCATCCAGCCCTATACAGTATAAGGCTTCCATAGTCACCCAAGGATTTCATAACAAAGCCTGAATCATGCTTTTTATGGTACTCTAATTTTTTTTTACTATGGCTGGCAGCATTTGGTGGGTGATTCTTACCATTACGTGGTTCTTGGCAGCTGTGCCAAAGTGCGGTAGTGAAGCTACTGAGACGAAAGCCTTGTTGTTTCATGCTAGTGCGCCACTTCCAGTGGGGCATCCCTGGAACGTTGACCATCATCCTTTAAGCGATGAGTAACATTGAAGGTGATAGTATCAGTGGCATGTGTTTTGTTGGCCTCTGCGATAATGATGAACGTAGACTTTCTAGGAATCAGTGAACTAAAATGGACTGGAATGGGTGAATTTATATCTACTACTGTGGGCAGGAATCTCTTAGAATAAATGGAGTAGCCATCATGGTAAACAATGAGCCCAAAATGCAGTACTTGGATGCAATCTCAAAAATGACAGAATGATCTCTGTTCGTTTTCAAGGCAAACCATTCAATATTACAGTAATCCAAGCCTACGCCCCAACCAGTAACACGGAAGAGGCAGAGGTTGAATGGTTCTATGAAGACCTACAAGACCTTTAGAACTAACACCCCAAAAAGATGTCATTTTCAGTAGAGGGGACTGGAATGCAAAATTAGGAAGCCAAGAAACACCTGGAGTAGCAGGCAAATTTGGCCTTGGAGCACGGAATGAAGCAGGGCAAAGGCTAATAGAGTTTTGCCAAGAGAACGCACTGTTTATAGCAAAAACGCTCTTTCATCAACGCAAGAGACGACTGTACACAAGGACATTACCAGATGGGCAACATCAAAATCAGATTGATTATATTATTTGCAGCCAAAGATGGAGAAGCTCTATACAGTCAGCAAAAACAAGACTGGGAGCTGACTGTGGGTCAGATCATGGACTCCTAATTAACAAATTCAGATTTTAATTGAAGAAAGTAGGGAAAACCACTAGACCATTCATGTAAGATGTAAATTAAATCCCTTGTGATTATACAGCGGAAGTTACAACTAGATTCAAGGGATTAGACCTGATAGACAGAGTGCCTGATGAACTATCGATGGAGGTTCATGACACTATGTATGAGACAGGGATTAAGACCATCCCCAAGAAAAAGAAATGTATAAAAGCAAAATGGGTGTCTGAGGAGGCCTTACAAATACCTGTGAAAAGAAGAAAAGCAAAAAACAAAGGAGAAAAAGAAAGATATAATCATCTGAATGCAGAGTTCTAAAGAAGAGCAAAGAGAGATAAGAAAGCCTTCCTCAGCAATCAATGCAAAGAAATAGAGGAAAACAGAATAGGAAAGACAAGAGATCTCTTCAAGAAAATTAGAGATACCAAGGGAACATTTCATGAAAAGATGGGCTCGATAAAGGACAGATATGGTATAGACCTAACAGAAGCAGAAGATAATAAAAAGAGATGGCAAGAATACACAGAAGAACTGTACAAAAAAGATCTTCATGACCAAGATAATCATAATGGTGTGATCAGTGACCTAGAGCCAGACATCTTGGAATGTGAAGTCAAGTGGGCCTTAGAGAGCATCACTATGAACAAAGCTCATGGAGGTGATGGAATTCTAGGTGAGCTATTTCAAATCCTGAAAGACAATGCTGTGAAAGTGCTTCACTCAATATGCCAGCAACTTTGGAAAACTCAGCAGTGGCCACAGGACTGGAAAAGGTCAGTCTTCATTCCAGTCCCAAAGAAAGGCAATGCCAAAGAATTCTCAAACTACTGCACAATTGCACTCATCTCACACGCTAGTAAAGTCATGCTCAAAATTCTCCAAGCCAGGCTTCAGAAATATGTGAACCGTGAACTTCCAGATGTTCATGCTGGTTTTAGAAAAGGCAGAGGAACCAGAGATCAAGTTGCCAACATCCACTGGATCATGGAGAAAGCAAGAGAGTTCCAGAAAAAGATCTATTTCTGCTTCATTGACTATGCCAAAACCTTTGACTGTGTGCATCACAATAAACTCTGGAAAATTCTGAAAGAGATGGGAATAGCAGACCGCCTGACCTGCCTCTTGAGAAACCTGTATGCAGGTCAGGAAGCAACAGGTAGAACTGGACATGGAAAAACAGACTGGTTCAAATAGGAAAAGGAGTACATCAAGGTTATATATTGTCACCCTGCTTATTTAACTTATATGCAGATTACATCATGAGGAACCCTGGCCTGGAAGAAGCACAGGCTGGAATCAAGATTGCCAGGAGAAATATCAATAATCTCAGATATGCAGATGACACCACCCTTACGGTAGAAAGTGAAGAGGAACTCAAATCCTCTTGATGAACGTGAAAGAGGAGAGTGAGAAGTTTGGCTTGAAGCTCAACATTCAGAAAACAAAGATCATGGCATCCGGTCCCATCACTTCATGGGAAATAGATGGGGAAAGTGTGGAAACAGTGTCAGACTTTATTTTTTTGGCACCAAAATCACTGCAGATGCTGATTGCAGCCTTGAAATTAAAACATGCTTACTCCTTGGAAGGAAAATTATGACCAACCTAGATGGAATACTAAAAAGCAGAGATGTTACTATGCCAACCAAGGTATGTCTAGTCAAGGCTATGGTTTTTCCAGTGGTAATGTGTGGATGTTACAGTAAGACTGTGAAGAAAGCTGATCACAGAAGAATTGATGCTTTTGAACTGTGATGTTGGAGAAGACTCTTGAAAGTCCCTTGGACGGCAAGGAAATCCAACCAATCCTTTCTAAAGGAGATCAGTCCTGGGTATTCATTGGACGGACTGATTCTAAAGCTGAAACTCCATTACTTTGGCCACCGCATGCGATGATTTGCCTCACTCTAAATGACTCTGATGCTTGGAGGGATTGGGGGCAAGAGGAGAAGGGGACGACAGAGAATGAGATGGCTGGATGGCATCACCGACTCGATGGAGGTGAGTTTGAGTGAACTCCGGGAGTTTTTGATGGACAGAGAGGCCTGGCATGTTATGATTCATGGGGTCCCAAAGTGTTGGACACGACTGAGCAACTGAACCGAACTGCGATGTTGATGCCTTGAGGTATTTTGTTCTTGCATCCCTCTGCCTGTATGTGGTAGTTGGGTTTCATTCCTTTTATCCGGCATTATATCCCAAAAGTGAGTATGAGTGTAGATTCCATTAGAAAAGTAAAACAAGGATAAAATGGTGAAGTTTTTGATCCGTATTTGGTGTTTTCAGCACGCTGTGTCTCGTACCACTCTTGGTTGTAATTGGATGCTACTTTTATGAGCAAGCTTACTGCAATAT
This sequence comes from Moschus berezovskii, assembly GCF_049115385.1. NCBI lineage: Eukaryota > Metazoa > Chordata > Mammalia > Artiodactyla > Moschidae > Moschus > Moschus berezovskii. The sequence goes on from NC_142462.1 coordinate 5,575,064, forward strand.
CTGGGAAATAACGTGGACACATTAACACTGCAGAGGTTATCACATTCCATGTCCATATCAGGTAAGGGAAACCTTGTTTTAAATTTCAGAATGTTTAGCAGTGAAAAGAGCTATTCTTAGCTGTTTTTTTTAACTCTTCATGAAAATCTGAACATTAAAATTTTGAAGTGAAGTTAATGAACAAATTTATTGTAGTAAGAATGTCATACACACATTTCTGTTAACATCTTTCTTTTAAAACATCACTTCTTTGAGTCAAAGCCATGGTCTTTTAAGCACTTTACTTCTGTTATCACAAAATAGTTGCTTTTTGATTACTTAGAAGTCTGCTGGTCTGAGGGGAAGATGCTGATGAAAGGACAGTGTCTGTGGAAATTTTACTGATACTTAGTACGGGAGTTTTAACAGTTTTGAAAAAAAAAATAGAATGCATTTGTACAAACAGTTTCATCTTTTAGTTGGTCTTAGTTTTTCTTTTTTGCATACTGAATATTTTGTGATTTACCTTTTAATTTAAAGAGATCAGATAATCATAGAATTTTAGATCTAGAAAGGACCTTCAGTTCAGTTCAGTTCAGTCGCTCAGTCATGTCTGACTCCTTACAACCCCAAGAATCGAAGCATGACAATCCTCCCTGTCCATCACCAACTCCTGGAGTTCACTCAAACTCATTTCCTTCGAGTTGGTGATGCCATCCAGCCATCTCATCCTCTGTTGTCCCCTTCTCCTCCTGCCCGCAATCCCTAACAGAGAGGACCTTAGAGATAGTTTATTCAAGTTCCCTCTATGATTTACAGTTCTTAAACATCTTTATCATTTGAGACTTAGAAATGTTAAGTGCGGGGATGACCCAGAGGGAGGATAATGGGAGGAGGGAGGTGGGAGGGGGCGTTCAGGAGGGGGAACTTATGTACACCCAGAGCGAATTCATGTCAATCTATGGCAAAACCAACCAATATAATATTGTAAAATAATTTACCTCCAATAAAAAATAAATCAATTAATTAAAAAAAAGAAATGTTAGATGACATGTGCACTTTATTAAAGTACTTATGCATTATAGATAACTTCCTTTTACTTGTCGCTTTCCCCTAATAGACAGTGAACTCTTTAAACGCAAGAACATCTTTTTCATACTTTTTCAAAACATGTTCTATAGGTTAGTAGATGATGGCATTGAGAATGGGAATGTGTAGATTGAGAAGAAAAGACATTTTAAAGAAATGTTCCAATTTATTGGAAACAAGGAGTGTGTGATTAGCACATAACAAAGAAAGGCTTGATAAAGGACAAAAATGGTATGGACCTAACAGAAGCAGAAGATATTAAGAAGAGGTGGCAAAAATACACAGAAGAACTGTACAAAAGATATTTTCACGACCAAGATAATCACGATGATGGGATCACTGACCTGGAGCCAGACATCTTGGAATGTGAAGTCAAGTGGGCCTTAGAGAGCATCACTACGAACAAAGCTAGTGGAGTTGATGGAATTCCAGTTGAGCTATTTCAAATCCTGAAAGACGATGCTGTGAAAGTGCTGCACTCAATATACCAGCAAATTTGGAAAACAGCAATGGCCACAGGACTGGCAAAGGTCAGTCTTCATTCCAGTCCCAAAGAAAGGCAATGCCAAAGAATGCTCAAATTATCACACAATTGCACTCATCTCACACGGTAGTAAAGTCATGCTCAATTTTCTCCAAGCCAGGCTTCAGCAATATGTGAACCGTGAACTTACAGATGTTCAAGCTGGATTTAGAAAAGGCAGAGGAACCAGAGATCAAATTGCCAACATCCACTGGATCATGGAGAAAGCAACAGAGTTCCAGAAAAACATCTATTTCTGCTTCATTGACTATGCCAAAACTTTTGACTGTGTGGATCACAATAAACTGTGGAAAATTCTGAAAGAGATGGGAATACCAGACCACCTGACCTGCCTCTTGAGATACATGTATTCAGGTCAGGAAGCAACAGCTTCAACTGGACACGGAACAAAAGACTGGTTCCAAATAGGAAGAGGAGTACGTCAAGGTTGTGTATTGTCTCCCTCCTTATTTAACTTATATGCAGAATACATCATGAGGAATGCTGGGCTGGAAGAAGCACAGGCTGGAATCAAGATTGCTGGGAGAATTATCAATAACCTCAGATATGCAGATGACACCACCCTTATGGAAGAAAGTGAAGAGGAATTCAAAAGCCTCTTGATGAAAGTGAAAGAGGAGAGTGAAAAGGTTGACTTGAAGCTCAACATTCAGAAAACAAAGATGATGTCATCTGGTCCCATCACTTCATGAGAACCATGGAAACAGTGGAAGCAGTGTCAAACTTTATGTTTTTGGCACCAAAATCACTGCAAATGCTGATTGCAGCCATGAAATTAAAAGACGCTTACTCCTTTTAAGGAAAGTTATGACCAACCTAGAGAGCGTATTAAAAAGCAGAGACATTACCTTGCCAACCAAGGTCCGTCTTGTCAAGGTTATATTTTTTCCTGTGGTCATGTATGGATGTGAGAGTTGGACTGTGAAGAAAGCTGATCGCTGAAGAATTGATGCTTTGGGACTGTGGTGCTGGAGAAGACCCTTGAGAGTCCCTTGGACTGCAAGGAGATCCAACCAGTCCATTCTAGAGGAGATCAATCTTAGATGTTCATTGGAAGGACTGATGCTAAAGCTGAAAATCCAATATTTTGGCTATTCATGCGATGAGTTGACTCACTGGAAAAGAGTCTGATGTTGGGAGGGATTGGGGGCGGGAGGAGACTAGGACGACAGAGAATGAGATGGATGGATGGCATCACCAACTCGATGGACATGAGTTTGAGTGAACTCCAGGAGCTGGTGATAGACAGGGAGGCCTGGCGTGCTGTGATTCATGGAGTCGCAAAGAGTCATACAAGACTAAGTGACTGAACTGAACTGAACTGAATTCTCATAAATACTTGATGACTGAAAATGCCATTTTCTTTTTTATTTTGCGTTATAAATAATTCTACACAAATTTTCATTTTTATTATAATATAATATAATAATAATAATATTAAAATAGCATAAATATTAGCTACTAGCTTTTAAACAAACAACCTGTAATTGAGAGACCAGAAAAAACGAATAATTGAATTTTTTTTCCATTTCTAGATAGAATTGCATATTAAAAACTCTTAATATGAGTTTTCAGGCCTGAAGGTAAGTAATCAAATGTTGCCTCTGAAGACAGAGAAAGAGATGATTGAATTATATCATATGCTTCTCCATGTAAGATCTAGGATTCCAAATATATATTATCGTAGAACTATAAAAATAATAATGCTTTCCTCTGAAATAATGATCTGAAAAATATCAGACTTCAAACATGTAAATTAGTAAATTAGAGTAGTTGGGATGCCACTATTTTCAAGACATTCCTAAGAATCTTTTAGCGTCTTTAGAACAAGTTTGAACTATACAAAAATCTGTTTGTGTATACAATTCTTTCCAGTCATAGGTTCTGTAAGTGATTTTTATTTCCAACTTACAGAAATAATGTTGGACTTCCAACATCCTAAAAAGAATAGAAAGTGGTATAATAACTAACATAGTTATTAAGCTATAAAGTCTGGGTCAGGAATCCTGGCTTCCTATCTGACTCTTATTATTTACTGGTTTTACAGCTTTAGATCAACTTCACCTGTTTCTACTTCAATTCCTCATCTGTAGAATGTGTAATGCAATCTCATAGTCATAAAGGAGTAATCGTGTTAGATAGAAATAGCAGTAGAATCTGTCTCCTAGGACCGTCTTTAGGCATCTACATGCAGTTAGAAGTGTGCCTTCTGTGTCATCAGTGCTCACATGTTGGTTCTGTTACTCATTTTTTCATTTATTGTTGCTGCTGTTACTGTTATTTACACACACACGCACACATACATAAACTTTGTTTTAAACCATTAAGCACCAAACTTTAGCAAACGCCATGTTTAAGTTATTGAGAATATATATGACATTATGTGTACCACTAACTTGTTCATTTTAACTGCAGCAGAGAGATTTAATGTACAAATATACTTTAATTCATTTACTCATTATTTTGCTGATGGATATAGAGTTTCCAAGTGTTTTACTATTGTAATACCTATCTTCCTTGTACATGACCAAGAATGTTCATGGGGTGTGTACCCAAAAGTGTAGTCATGGCATTTTAACTTATAGGCATCTGCAACTCAGGAGGTTATTTTAATTTACACTTGCAGTATAGAGTTGGAATTCCCCATTTCGCCCCGTCTTGGTGTTCTCAGGCTTTTGTCAACCTTTGAAACAATATCTCAAACCTGTCTTGATTTTTATTTTTGTTTCCCTTATGCCTCAGTGTTTTCATTTGTTTATTGGCAGTTTGGGATTTCTCTTCTGTTATTTGCCTATTTGTTGCCTTTGTCCACTGCTCTGTCAGGTTATTTGCTTTTGTTATTATTCTTGTTTTAATTATTTGTCAGTTACTTGCATTGCAGATATCTTAACCTGCTCTGTAGCTTGTCTTTTCACTTTGTGTTTTCTTTGTGTTTTAAGAAATCCCTCCCTACCTCTAAAAATCATAAAACTGGTCTGCCATTGTGGGTTTTTTTCCAGCAGTTTTTTTTTAAATTTGATTTTTTAATTCATGGCTCTAATCTCTTGAAATTCATTTTTATCTATGTTATGAGTAACACTTTTAGTTTTTCATATGAATGGTGCTTTTTGCACCATTTATCAAATGGCCCATCTGAATAGTAATGCATTGATGTAATATATAAGTTCCATTTTTAGGCTCTCTTATTTACTGCTCTGTTTGAACAACCTTGTTTCAATCCCATATTTCTTCTACCTTATACTTCTTTAAAATTATTTAACTGTTCCTGGCATTGTTCTGTTTGAATTTTAGAATTTTTTTTTCATGAGAAACAGTTTGTATTTTGTTGAAATTGTTTTAGGTTTTAAATGAATCCAGGGAAAATTTCTGTCTTTGTGATACTGAGTTTTATTATCTTTTTGTTTCTTTATGTATGTATTCATTAATTTGTTCTAGGTACCTTACAGTTTTTGTTTCAATTGTGAATGAGATCTTCTCTCTGTTACATTTTTCAGTTGGTTATTGCTGGTCAACAAGAATGCCACTGATTTTTATATATTGACCTTATATTGAGCATACCTGTTGAACTCTTTTGTTAGCTCTAATTCTTTGTAAATTATCTTATGTATTCTTTGTAGAAATCCTGTTGCTGCAGGCAAGGATAAATTCATATCCCACATTCCAGTTCTTATGTTTTATTTAAGATTTTTGTGTCTATATTCATGAAGGATATAGACTGTGATATTAAAAGCTTTTCTTTTCTTGCCATATATTTTTCCTTTTGGTGTTAAGCTTCATAAAGTGAGGTCTTTTCCTCCTGTTGTTTGAAACAGTTTTTACAATGAATAGGGACTGTCTGCTCTTTGAAAGAGTCGGTATATTATCCTGTAAAAATACTCTGTCATGGTATCTTTGAAGTAAAGAGAGAGAAATTTCATCTTTCTAAACTGAAATTATGCAATTCTCCATTTCTCCCTGTCTCCTGGACTTTGGTAACCATTGTTCTACTTTATTTCTCTATGAATTTGACTGTTCTGGGTACCTCATATTAATGAAGCTCAAACACTAGAATTTTAATATTAGTTTTCGTTCAGGATTTTACTTCAGAGGAATTTTATACAGACTTGTAAACTGAGCACTAGAGCTGTTGAATTCCTATTTAAAGAAACATCCATACATAATCGAATAAGATTTACTATTACTGAGCGTGCCTGAAAGAATGCTTGCCAAGTTTGGATGAAAATTCCTAATGAAAGGTTTTTAAAATGTATTAAGCAATGATGTTATCCTTGAGGTAGCCTCCTCAGGTGTCTTGGGGAACGTAATATTTGAATATATGTTCACATGAATATCAGTGCGATTTCTTTGTAGTCATTTCTCATATTAACGAAACTTTCAAACATTTGAAAAATGTTTCAGGTAGCTGATCACATTGTTTCAAAATATCCAGTTGGGTTTAAAGTAAATTGAATGTATTTAAGTCCCTGATTTGAAGAAAAGTGGGCTTGTGTAAAGTATTTCAAAATATTTAAAATGAATGTCTTTGTTGAAAACAGGAATTCACTGCTTGGATTTTAAAATACTTTACACCAACTTTTTTTTGCAAGAACACTTTTTAAAAAATGTCTGTTAAATAATTCTTGAGAAAGTAATATTTAATGCCTGAAAAGAGTTGGGCATGAAATATAGCTTGAGTTTTCAGAATAATGTATATTTTACAGTTTAAAATCAGTAAAGTTTATTCTTAGAATATGTTTCATCTTATGTATTATTTGAGTAACAGTAACTTTCCAGGTACTTAGGTTTTTGTTTTGTTTTGTTTTTTCCCTTTTAAACTATTTCCTTCTATTTCTTTCTGGACTTCTAAGAGGCTCAAAACATTTTATGAAAGAGTTACACATTTCAAAGTTTGTTGATATTTCTAGAAAGCCATTCACATGTAACATATTTATTAAAAACATGGGGTTTAAAGTCCCGTCTGTAACACTTTGAGTCTCAGTTTCCTTACGTAAAATACAGGCAATGATATGTTAAATACAGTAATATCTACCTCATAGGTGGCTGTGAAAATTAAATGAGAAAATAAAGTTAAGCCTCTCACTAGAATGTCATGCACAAAGAAAAATTTCATTATTCTACTGTTGCAAGTACATAATTCCTGAGGATTAAAAAAGAATTGTTCTTATATTCTGTATTAGAATCATCATTTTGTCTTTTAAACATTGATTTTGAAAAGAACATGTTTCCTTTCCTAAAGTTTCCCCCTTCATTTTTTTCTCTTTCATCCATCTAATCCAATGATCTATATCCCAAGGAATTTTGATACTAGAACCTGTGTTTCAATAATAAAAATGTGTTACCATAATAGAAGGAGCTTAGATAAGACTGTCAAGTTCACAATAGACCATTTGTAGAATTTTTTTAAAAATTATGTGTAGAAAACAAACAAAAAAACCCATTATTTCTATTTGCAGCCACAGAAGGCAGCCCATCTGTTGTTTATCTAATCTTGATTCAGAAACATACAAAAATAGAATAATAACATCATATCTAACTTATGATTTTGCTTCATTTTCTGATAAGAGTGTTTCCCCTTTACCAGACAATACCAAAAGGAATCAGCATGGTTTATGAAAGGACCATAGGGAAATGGATATGTTTTGCTCTTCAAATATTAATGACAGCAAATAATTCTCTATAAATATATAGCATGTACTACTAATCTTTTTTTTTTGCTACTAATCTTTTAAGTGGTCAGTTTTGGAAGGAACAAGATGGTGAAGGATTAGGACGGCGAGACCACCCTCTCCCCCACAAATTCATCAAAAGAACATTTGAATGTGGAGTAAAGTCCACAAAACAACTTCTGAATGCTGGCAGAGGACATCAGACACCCAGAAAAGCAGCCCACTGTCTTCAAAAGGAGGTAGGAAAAAAGTAAAAGACAAAAAGAGAGACAAAAGAGGTAAAGACAGAGCTCCGTCCCAGGCAGGGAGGCTTTAAAAAGAGGTTTCCAGACACCAGGAAACACTCTCACTGACGAGTCTGTGGCCAGCCTTGGAACCTCAGAAGGCCACTTAACTGGGAGGAAAAAGAAAGAAATATTTAAAACCCACAGATTACCCGCAAAACAGTAACTCCCAGTGGAGAAGCAGTGCAGATGCCTGCAGACGCCATTAGCAAGTGGGAGCTGGGCACGAAGGAGATGGCTGAACTGCTTAGAGAGGACCGGGCTTGAATGCCACGAGAAAAATCTGAGAGAACTAACTGGGGATAGAAAAGCAGACTGGGATAGCTTCCCCACAAAAAGGCGGAAAGCTCTAACCTAAGACTCTGCCAGCCCCACTCACAGAATAAAGGGCTGAGCAGAGCGAGCCCATCCCTTACCGAGACAGGCAGGGAGGTCAGCCAGAGCTGAAGGGGGCAACCGCAACCTCAGAAAGGCATCCGATACAAACTGCAGGCAGGTTTGTTACTAATCAAGACTTCTTGGGCTTGGGCCGGTTGATATCTGCCTGAGAAGATGCGCCGGTTGTACACCCAGAAAACTGAGTGGCAGGGACTGGGGAGGCGATAAGTTGCAGCGACCACGCTCGCCAAACACTTGGTTACCTGAGCTGCTAAGACTGGGGAAGACACAAAATGCAGACCCAACCAAGTCTCCGCCTTTGTGGAGTAACCGAAAAACTGAACTTGGGCCGCTCAGACCTGAGAAGTGCATACAAACCAGCACCGGCCTCAGACCATTCCTGGCAGAGCAACCTAGACCTGTGCAGTGTAGACTGGGACAACACACATGCTGTGAGCAGGGGCAAACCCAGTGTGGCTGAGACGCTGTGAGCACTCCCCACAGATGCCAGAGATATTTGTCTGCAGCGTTCCTCCCTTCCCAGAACAGGACTGAACAACTGAGCGTTAAAAAGTGTCCTCCCGCCCCCTAGTATCAGGGCGGAAATTAGACACTGAAGAGACCAGCAAACAGAAGCTAAAACAGACAGAACCACCTTGGAAATGACAGATAGAGAAGTCTAGAGACTACTCCAAGAATAAGACCAAAAACCAGATGCAAGAGGCTTAAGCCCGAATCCTGAGAACGTCAGAGAACTCCTGACTCCAGGAAACATTAATCGACAGGAGCTTGTCAAACGCATCCATACCTACACTAAAACCAAGCACCACCCAAGGGGCAACAAGTTCCAGAGCAATACATACCACACAAATTCTCCAGCAACACAGGAAAATCGCCCTGACCTTCAATATACAAGCCTCCTAAAGTCACTCCAAACACATTACTGGACACTTCACTGCACTCCAGAGAGAAGAAATCCATCTCCACCCACCAGGGAACCTTGACAAGTCACCCGTCCAACCCCACACACAGCGAGGAAACTACATAATAAAGAGAACTCCACAAACTGCCAGAAGAGGGAAAGGCCACCCCAAGCAAAGCAATATAAGCGAGATGAAGAGGCAGAGAAATACACAGCAAGTAAAGGAGCAAGATAAATGCCCACCAACACAAACAAAAGAGGAAGATATAGGGAATCTACTTGATAAAGAATTTCGAAATTTGATGGTGAAAATGATTCAAAATCTTGAAAGCAAAATGGAGGTACAGATAAATAACCTGGAGAAAAGGATTGAGAAGATGCAAGAAAGGCTTAATAAGGACATAGAGGAAAGAAAAAAGAGTCAATATACAAACAATAATGCAATAGATGAGATCAGAAACACTCTGGAGGGAACAAATAGTAGAATAACAGAGGCAGAAGACAGGATAAGTGAGCTAGAAGATAGAACTGTAGAAATAAATGAAACAGAGAGGAAAAAAGAAAAACGAATTAAAAGAAATGAGGACAATATTAGAGATCTCTGGGACAATGTTAAACGCTCCAACATTCAAATCATAGGAGTCCCAGAAGAAGAAGACAAAAAGAAAGACCATGAGAGAATACTTGAGGAGATAATAGTTGAAAACTTCCCTAAAATGGGGAAGGAAATAATCACCCAAGTCAAAGAAATCCAGAGAATCCCCAACAGGATAAACCCAAGGCTAAATGCCCCAAGAAACATATTAATAAAATTAACAAAGATCAAACACAAAGAACAAATATTAAAAAGCAGCAAGGGAAAAGTAGCAAATAACACAAAAGGGGATTCCCATAAGGATAACAGCTGGCTTTCAACAGAAACTCCTCAGGCTAGGAGGGAATGGCAAGACATACTTAAAGTGATGAAAGAAAATAACCTACAGCCCAGACTACTGTACCCAACAAGGATCTCATTCAAATATGAAGGAGAAATCAAAAGCTTTACAGACAAGCAAAAGCTGAGAGAATTCAGCATCACCAAACCAGCTCTCCAACGAATGCTAAAGGATCTTCTCTAGGCAGGAAACACAGAAAGGGTGTATAAACTCGAACCCAAAGGAATAAAGTAAATGGCAACAGGATCATACTTATCAATAATTACCTTAACCGTAAATGGGTTGAATGCCCCAACCAAAATACAAAGTCTGGCTGAATGGATACAAAAAGAAGAACCCCATATATGTTGTCTACAAGAGACCCACCTCAAAACGAGGGACACATTCAGACTGAAAGTGAAGGGCTGGAAAAAGATATTCCATGCAAATAGAGACCAAAAGAAAGCAGGAGTAGGAATACTCATATCAGATAAAATAGACTTTAAAACAAAGGCTGTGAAAAGAGACAAAGTAGGAAACTACAAAATGATCAAAGGATCAATCCAAGAAGAAGATATAACAATTATAAATATTTATGCACCCAACATAGGAGCACCACAATATGCAAGACAATTACTAACAAGTATGAAAGGGGAAATTAACAACAATGCAATAATAGTGGGAGATTTTAATACCCCACTTACATCTATGAATAGATCAACTAAACAGAAAATTAACAAGGAAACACAAACTTTAAATGATACAATAGACCAGTTAGAGCTAATAGATATCTATAGGACATTTCACCCCAAAACAATGAATTTCATCTTTTTCTCAAGCGCACCTGGAACCTTTTCCAGGATAGATCACATCCTGGGCCATAAAGTTAGCCTTGGTAAATTCAAAAATTGAAATCATTCCAAGCATCTTTTCTTACCACAATGCAGAAAGATTACATCTCAATTACAGTAGAAAAACTATTAAAAATGCCAACATATGGAGGCTGAACAACACGCTGCTGAATAATGAACAAATCAAAGAAGAAATCAAAAGAGAAATCAAAGTATGCATAGAAATGAATGAAAATGAAAACACAACAACCCAAAACCTATGGGACACTCTAAAAGCAGTGCTAAGGGGAAAGTTCATAACAATACAGGCACACCTCAAGAAACAAGAAAAAAGTCAACTAAATAACCTAACTCTACATCTAAAGAAACTAGAAAAGGAAGAAATGAAGAACCGCAGGGTTAGTAGAAGGAAAGGAATTGTAAAAATTAGGGCAGAGATAAATGCAAAAGAAACAAAAGAAACCATAGCAAAAATCAACAAAGCCAAAAGCTGGTTCTTTGAGAAGGTAAATAAAATTGACAAACCACTAACCAGACTCACCAAGAAACAAAGGGAGAAGAACCAAATCCATAATATTAGAAATGAAAGTGGAGAGATCACAACTGAAAACCCAGAAATACAAAGGATTATCAGAGAATACTATCAGCAATTATATGGTAATAAAATGAATAACCTGGAATAAATGGACAAATTCCTAGAAAAGTACATCTTTCCAAAACTGAACCAGGAAAAAATAGAAAGTCTGAACAGACCCATCACAAGCACGGAACTAGAGGCTGTAATGAGAAATCTTCCAGCAAACGAAAGCCAGGTCCAGACGGCTTCACAGCTGAATTCTACCAAAAATTTAGAGAAGAGCTAACACCTATTCTACTCAAACTCTTCCAGAAAATTGCTGAGGAAGGGAAACTTCCAAACTCATTCTATGGGGCCAACATCACCCTAATCCCAAAACCTGGTAAAGATCCCACAAAAAAGAAAACTACAGGCCAATATCACTGATGAACATAGATGCAAAATTCTTAACAAAATTCTAGCAATCAGAATCCAACAACACATTAAGAAGATCATACATCATGACCAAGTGGGCTTTATCCCAGGAATGCAAGGATTCTTTAATATCCACAAATCAATCAACGTAATACACCACATTAACAAACTGAAAAATAAAAATCATATGATTGTTTTTTTTCTTTCTGAATTACTTCACTCTGTATAATAGGCTCTAGTTTCATCCACCTCATTAGAACTGGTTTAAATGCTTTCTTTTTAATGGCTGAGTAATACTCCATTGTGTATATGTACCAAAGATTTCTTATCCATTCGTCTGCAGATGGACCTCTAGGTTGCTTCCATGTCCTGGCTATTATAAACAGTGCTGCAATGAACATTGGAGTACATGTGTCTTTTACGCATATATATGGAATTTAGAAAGATGCAAAAGATAACACTATATACGAAACAGCAAAAGAGACACAGATGTATAGAACAGTCTTTGGGACTCTGTGGGAGAGGGTGAGGGTGGGATCATTTGGGAGAATGGTATTGAAACATGTATATTATCATATGCGAAATGAATCGCTAGTTCAGGGTCGATGCATGTTACAGGATGCTGGGGGTTGTTATGCGGGGATGACCCAAAGTGAGGATAAGGGGAAGAGGGAGGTGGGAGGGGGGTTTGGGAGGGGGAACTCATGTACAGCCAGGGAGGATTCATGTCAGTGTATGGCAAAATCAACCAATATAATATTGTAAAATAATTAGCCTCCAATAAAAATTAAAAAAATAAAAGACTCACAAGAATAAAAAAATAAATAAAAAATAAAGTGGTCAGTATCCTGCCTGCGACTTCTTAGCACCAAACTGATTTTTCCTCAAAATTGTTCAGTGCCTATAGAGGGAAAGGGGGAGAGTTACTGAATATTCTGTCTCTTATAGGAAAATATTTTGAAATATTATATTTTAGAAGTGTAGAATATTAAATTTATTTTAAAAGTATTCATAGTATTATGTACAGGCTGTAAAATGCTATCAAGGGGCACTGCTGGATAAATATCTTAAAATATACAAGTCATTTTGGCCTCTGCTAAACAGACTAAATAGCCTAAGCCGTCAGTTCTGTTTTAGTCTTAACTTCAGATGTATCTGTTGTTGGTGGCGGTGTTCACTCATTAAGTCGTGTCCGAGTCTTTGTGATCCTATGAACTGCAGCACGCCAGGATTCCCTGTCCTTCACTATCTTCTGACATATACTATCTAGTGTACAAATGGTTTATACATATTTAGGAAAAAATTCAGTGTTCTTGCCACAGTCTACAACAGGGCAGAGCAAACTTTCTCTGTAAGGTCATGTTGTAAAAACTCATGTTGTAAAAACTCAGCAAAATCAGCTATCAGTCAGTTCAGTCACTCAATCAGGTCCAATACTTTGCAACCCCGTGGACTGCAGCACGCCAGGCTTCCCTGTCCTTCACCAACTCCTGGAGCTTGCACAAACTCATGTCCATCACGTTGGTGATGCCATCCAGCCATCTCATCCTCTGTCGTTCCCTTCTCCTCCCACCTTCAATCTTTCCTGGAATCACGGTCTTTTCCAGTGAGTCAGTTCTTTGCTTCAGGTGACCGAAATATTGGACCTTTCACTTCAGCATCAGTCCTTCCAATGAATATTTAAGACTGATTTCCTTTAGGATGGACTGGTTGGATCTCTTTGCAATCCAAGGGACTCTCAAGAATCTTCTCCAGTGCCACAGTTCACAAGCATCAATTCCTAAACTTTCTTTATAGTCCAACTTGCACACCCATACATGACTACAGGAAAAACCATAGCTTTGAGCAGTTACCCCACAAAAGAGTTGACCCAGACATGCCTGTGAGTGTCCGGGAGTCTCTGGTGGAGGTGTGGATCAGCAGTGGCCTGCTTAAGGATGGGGGGTCTCTCCCATCAGGAAGTTTCCATAAGCCTCTTATCCTTATCTGTCAGAGGCTGGACGTAATGGAAACCACAATCACAGAAAAGCAGCCATAGACAATACATAAACAACTGGAAGTGTTTCAGTATGACTTCGTATGCAGTGACATAATTGGGGCAGATTTGCTCTGTAGGTTGTAGATTGCCAGCTTCTGAACTATAATAAGCATTATACTCTATCACCTTTGATAATTATTTCAGTACAGTGGTTGGTGACCTATGGCACTTTTCTGTCCTATGAAAATTGTCACTGTATCATTCTTGTTACTGCTTTCGAGGATCATCATTTTACTGTATCACATGTCATGATCCTCTACACAGAAAACGTTAAAGACTCTATCAGAAAACTACTAGAACTAATCAATGAATACAGTAAAGTTGCAGGATATAAAAATCAATACACAGAAATCCCTTGCATTACTATACACTAATGATGAGAAAACAGAAAGAGAAATTAAGGAAAGTATTTCATTCACTGTTGCAACGAAAAGAATAAAATGCTACTTCCCTGGTGGCTAAGACAGTAAAGCGTCTGTTTACAATGCTAGAGACCTGGGTTCGATCCCTGGGTTGGGAAGATTCCCTCGAGAAGGAAATGGCAAACCACTCCAGTACTCCTGCCTAGAAAATCCCATGGATGGAGGAGACTGGTGTCCATGGGGTCGCAAAGAGTTGGACATAACTGAACGACTTCACTTTCTTTCTTTCTTTCAGGGATATATCTACCTAAAGAAACAAAAGACTTATATATATATAGAAAACTAAAAAACACTGGTGAAAGAAATAAAAAAGGACATTAATAGAGAAATATACCGTGTTCATGGATGGGAAGAATAAATATAGTGAAAATGAATATACAACCCCAAATAATTTATACATTCAATGCAATCCCTATCAAACTACCAAAGATATTTTTCACAGGGCTAGAACAAATAATCTCGCAATTTGTATGGAAACACAAAAAACCTCGAATAGCCAAAGAAATCTTCAGGAGGAAGAATGGAACTGGGGAAATCAACCTGCCATACTTCAGGGTCTACTACAAAACCACAGTCATCAAGAGAGTATGGTACTGGCATAAAGACAGACATATAGATCAATGGAACAAAATAGAAACCCCAGAGATAAATCCATGCACTTATGGACACCTTATCTTTGACAAGGGAGGCAAGAATATAAAATGGAGAAAAGACAGTCTTTTTAACAAGTTATGCTGGGAAAACTGGTCAGCCACTTGTAAAAGAATGAAACTAGAACACTCCTTAACACCATACACAAAGATAAACTCAAAATGGTTTAAAGATCTAAATGAAAGACCAGAAACTATAAAACTCCTAGAGGAGAACATAGGCAAAACCTTCTCTGACGTAAATCATAGCAGGATCCTCCAAGACCCACCTCCCAGAATATTGGAAATAAAAGCAAAAATAAACAAATGGTACCTAATTAAAATTAAAAGCTTCTGCACAGCAAAGGAAACTATAAACAAGGTGAAAAGACAGCCTTCAGAATGGGAAAAAATAATGGCAAGTGAAACAACTGACAAAGAGTTAATCGCCAAAATATACAAGCAGCTCCTGCAGCTCAATTACAGAAAAATAAACTATCCAATCAAAAAACGGGCCAAAGAACTAAACAGACATTTCTCCAAAGAAGATATACAGATGGCTAACAAACACATAAAAAAATGCTCAACACCCCTAATAATCAGACAAATGCAAATCAAAACAACAATGAGGTACCATTTCACACCAGTCAGAATGACTGCTGTCCCAAAGTCTAAAAGAAATAAATGCTGGAGAGGGTGTAGAGAAAAGGGAAGCCTCTTACACTGTTGGTGAGAATGCAAACAAGTACAGCCACTATGGAGAACAGTATGGAGATTCCTTAAAAAACTGGAAATATAACTGCTATCTAAATCTGATAGATAGAGTATCTGATGAACTATGGACGGATGTTCGTGACATTGTACAGGAGACAGGGACCAAGACCAACCCCATGGAAAAGAAATGCAAAACAGCAAAATTGCTGTCTGAGGAGGCCTTACAAATAGCTGTGAAAAGAGAAGCGAAAAGCAAGGAGAAAAGGAAAGATATAAGCATCTGAATGCAGAGTTTCAAAGAATAGCAAGGAGAGATAAGAAAACCTTCCTCAGAGATCAGTGCAAAAAAATAGAGGAAAACAAAAGAATGAGAAAAACAAGAGATCACGTCAAGAAGATTAGAGATACCAAGGGAACATATCATGCAAAGATGGGCTCGATAAAGGACAGAAATGGTGTGGACCTAACAGAAACAGAAGATATTAAAAACAGGTGGCAAGAATACACAGAAGAACTGTACAAAAAAGACCTTCACGGCCAAGGTGATCACGATGGCGTAATCACTCACCTAGAGCCAGACATCTTGGAATTTGAAGTCAAGTGGCCCTTAGAAAACATCACTACAAGCAAAGCTAGTGGAGGTGATGGAATTCCAGTGGAGCTATTTCAAAACTTGAAAGATGATGCTATGAAAGTGCTGCACTCAATATGCCAGCAAATTTGGAAAACTCAGCAGTGGCCACAGGACTAGAAAAGGTCAGTCTTCATCCCAATCCCAAAGAAAGGCAATGCCAAAGAATGCTCAAACTACTGCACAATTGCACTCATCTCACACGCTAGTAAAGTCATGCTCAAAATTCTCCAAGCCAGGCTTCAGCAATATGTGAACCGTGAACTTCCAGATGTTGAAGATGGTTTTAGAAAAGGCAGAGGAACCAGAGATCAAGTTGCCAACATCCACTGGATCATGGAGAAAGCAACAGAGTTCCAGAAAAACATCTATTTCTGCTTCATTGACTATGGCAAAGCCTTGGACTGTGTGGATCACAATAAACTGTGGAAAATTCTGAAAGAGATGGGAATACCAGACCACCTGACCTGCCTCTTGAGAAACGTGTATGCAGCTCAGGAAGCTACAGTTAGAACTGGACGTGGAAAAACAGATTGGTTCCAAATAGGAAAAGGAGTACGTCAAAGTTGTATATTGTCACCCTGCTTATTTAACTTATATGCAGAGTACATCATGAGGAACGCTGGGCTGGAAGAAGCACAAGCTGGAATCAAGATTGCTGGGAGAAATATCAATAACCTCAGATATGCAGATGACACTACCCTTATGGCAGAAAGTGAAGAGGAACTCAAAAGCCTCTTGATGAAAGTGAAAGAGGAGAGTGAAAAGGTTGGCTTGAAGCTCAACATTCAGAAAACAAAGATCATGGCATCTGGTCCCATTTCTTCATGGGAAATAGATGGAGAAACAGTGGAAACAGTGTCAGCCTTTATTTTTTTGGACTCCAAAATCACTGCAGATGATGATTACAGCCATGAAATTAAAAGACGCTTGCTGCTTGGAAGGAAATTTATGACCAACATAGATAGCATATTAAAAAGCAGAAACATTACTTTGCCAACAAAGGTCCGTCTAGTCAAGGCTATGGTTTTTCCCGTGGTCATGTATGGATGTGAGAGTTGGACTGTGAAGAAAGCTGATGGCCGAAGAATTGATGTTTTTGAACTGTGGTGTTGGAGAAGACTCTTGATAGTCCCTTGGACTGCAAGGATATCCAATCTGTCCATTCTGAAGGAGATCAATCCTGGATGTTCATTGGAAGGACTGATGCTAAAACTGAAACTCCAATACTTTGGACACCTCATGCTATGAGTTGACTCACTGGAAAAGACTGTGATGCTGGAAGGATTGGGGACGGTAGGAAAAGGCAACGACAGAGAATGAGATGGCTGATGGCATCACCGACTCGATGGGGGTGAGTTTGAGTGAACTCCGGGAGTTGGTGATGGACAGGGAGGCCTGGCATCCTGTGATTCATGGGGTCACAAATAGTCGGTCACAACTGAGTGATTGAACTGATAGGATCCAGCAATCACATTCCTGGGCATACACCCCGAGGAAACCAGAACTGAAAGAGCACTGGAATAGCGAGGACATGGAAGTAACCTAGATGTCCATCTGCAGATGAATGGATAAGAAAGCGGTGGTACATTTACACAATGGAGTACTATTCAGCCATTAAAAGAATACATATGAATCAGTTCTAATGAGGTGGATGAAATTGGAGCCTATTATACAGAATGAAGTAAGCCAGAAAGAAAAACACCGATACAGTATCCTAAGGCATATGTATGGAATTTAGAAAGATTGTAACATTAACCCTGTATATGAGACAGCAAGGTGTATAGAACAGTCTTTTGGACTTTGTGGGAGAGGGGAGGGTGGGATGATTTGGGAGAATGGCATTGAAACATGTATGTTATCATATGTGAAACGAATCACCAGTCCAGGTTCAACGCATAATACAGGATGTTCGGTGCTGATGTACAGGGATGACCCGCAGGGAGGATAAAGGGAGGTGGGAGGTGAGACGGGGGTTCAAGAAGGGGAACAGATGTACACCCAGGGCAGATTCATGTCAGTGTATGGTAAAACCAACCAATATAATATTGTAAAGTAATTAGCCTCCAATAAAAATAAATAAATATAATAAAATAAAAATATTCAATAAAATAAATTCTAGTACATCACTATAATAAAAATATGCCAGTAGATCTTTTCTCCAGTTTTCTTTGAAGTCATACCACACCAATTCAAGGAGAATTTTGAGTAGTTTATGGGAATAGTAAAATAGAAACAATATAATGTAGTAGTCAAAAAGCTGCTAATTACTAACTATGTACTGTGCATCAGGTTCTCTACTCAGTGAATTTATACACATCAACTCGTTTAATTCTCAAAATAGCACAATAAGTTGTATTCTGCTTTACAAATGAGGAACTGAGTCTTATAATTAAATACAACTTGTCTAGATTCTAACAGATATTGATAAAGCTAAGTCATGAATTGTATTTATGATTCCAAAGACTGCTAACCACCTACCTGATCAGGTCGAATATGAAATCTTCCATTTTATTTCCTCTGCCTGCCTGGCTGCTCAGTTGCTTCAGTTGTGTCTGACTCTTTGTGACCCCATGGACCACAGCCCGCCAGGCTCCTGTATCCATGGGAGTCTTCAGGTAAGAATGCTGGAGTGGGTTCCCAAACCAGGGATTGAACCTGGGTCTCCTGCATCTTCTGCATTGCAGGCAGATTCTTTACTGCTGAGCCACTGAGGAAACCCCTCTAGTGAATCACAAATATTTTTTCAGTGATTTTATATAACGTATTAAGGTAATTTGGCTTCCCGGGTGGCACTAATGGTAAAGAATCCACCTGCACTGCAGGAGATGCAAGAGATATGGATTCAATCCCTGGGTCAGGAAGATTCCCTGGAGGAGGAAATGGCAACTCACTCCAGTATTCTTTCCTGAAAAATTCCATGGACAGAGGAGCCTGACAGGCTACAGTCCGTGTGTTGGTAATGAGTTTGACTTGACTGCATGCAGTGTAACTGGTTAAGGTCACTGAGTTCATTAATATTGTCAAGTTTGTTAAAGAGCTAAGATGTCTGTCTTAAAGTAGAGCATTAGGAAAATAAATATGATCACGTTTCTTCAGACAGTATGACTTCTGACAGTATGTTGAGTAGGAGCATCAGCAAAGTCTGAACCAGTTAAATCTGGAAAGAAGATATCATAGATCTTGAGATATGATATTATCTATTATTTGGGATATCATAGATCTTGCATGATTGAGGGGAGATCTCCAAAGAATCCCCCACTTCAAAAATTATTATGAATTGGGACCAGCCCAATAAGGAGCTAAGTCTCGTCAAGCAGGGGCTATAAGGTGGATGAGATGGGAAACGTCACACACGTGTGGTTTCTATTTATTTGTGAAAGGTGAGCCTTGGGCCAGTCTGTAAGTTGAGAAAGGGAGCCAGGAGCTCCTTTGCTAACCTAAATCACCAGGCCCATAGGCTGAACTGTTTGCGGGTTCGTTGTGCCTCCTATCAATCCGTTAGAACAATACTTTCTCCAGGATTCCCACTAACTGATTCACCAAAGAGCTCAAAATATAAAGCCACCAAACATATGAGAAAACAAGCCACTATGACTGAGTAACAGCATCAAACTTAGAATTGCAGATACTAAAATTGTCAAATACTGAATGATAGAATAGGTAAGTGCGTAATGTTTATAGAAATAAGAAATATAGTCACAGGTTGCCAATCTACAAGAAATTACTTAAAATAATAGATTTTTAAAATATAGAAAAATAATTTTTGATATGGAAACTCATTCGATAGAATTCCTGAAATATTTAATATGAAACAGCAATTTAGGCTGCTGATTGAAGAGAAATTTAATGAACTGGTAGTAGGTGAAAATAAAACTATCCAGAATGCCATAAGAGAGACAAGGAAAATGTGAAAGTGATGTTAAGAGAAATGGAGAACAGAATGAGATGGTCGAATAGGAGTATATTGGGTTGGCAGAAAGATGGTATGGGTTTTCTGTATCTGAATGAACTTTTTGGCCAACCTGATAATAGATTTCCAGGAGGGAGGGAATTGAAAGAATCTAGGAGAGACAATATTTAAAGAGAAAATGACTTCAAGTTTTCCACAACTGCTAAATACAAGAATTCACAGACCAAGGAGGTACTGTATACCACTAGCAGGATAAGTAAAAAGAAGTACACACTTCAATGAAACTGCAGAACTCCAAGGACAGGAGTGATAAAAAGCAGTCTCAGAAAAGAGGACAGATCTAAAAAAGACCAACAGTTAGAATGGCAGCAGAGTCCTTAACAATACCAAAAGCCAGAAAACGATATATTTTAAATGTTGAGAGAGAAAAAAATCTTTTCTACCAGAATTTTGTACCATGTAAAATTCTTGTGGGGATGCACAGCCTGATCCCCTTCACAGAAGGATAAGCCTCTCAGTTGCAGGGAGTGGGGTTAGTAGACACCCTTCAGGTGGAGAGCTGTCTTATCTGAGGTGGGCCTGAAACCAGCGATTCTTAGGTGGGGTAAGAAGGCTTGGCCGTTGGCCCAGCATAGGACCCTTTGATGGTCCTTATTTGCTCCAGAACTCCCTACCAGTTTGGCTGAGGCTTTTCTGAGAATGCATGGCAGGTCACTTTCTTCTGTCCAAGTGTAGATATTGTTCCCAAATAAACATCTCGCACCCCAAACTTCGTCTCCGCATGTTCTGGAAAACGCCAATTTGTTCTCAAGAATAGAGATGAAATAAAGCCATTTACATATAAAGAAAAACTGTGAGTTTACCACCAAAAGATTTTTACAAACTTCTAAAGGTTATATTTCAAGAAGGAAAATAATCTCATAGATAGTAAGAGATGCAAGAAGAAATGATGAAGTAAAGTTGTAAACATACATGTAAAGCTAAATAAATGTTTCTACAAAATAACAACAGTATGTACTTTGGGGTTTAAAAAACATCTAAAGACCTATAGAGAAAAAAATACACCAACAAAAATGTATATATAGACCAGAATTAGGTGAATGCTGTAATCAGCTATATCAGATATATTGATGATCTAGGACCCCTGACAAACACCTGTCCCCCACCCTCTATTTTTGTTGCTCTTCTCATAGGTCTCTTGTTCTTAAGGGTTTAAAAGTTTTTGATTTTTTTAACTTTTTGAATAGGTGATTTGTAATGTTTATAATGTTAAAACTAGTAAATATATATATTGAGAAGCATTATTCATACTCTTGGTTCTCATTTCTCAATTTTTGCCCCCTCACCATATTATCAATAATTTCTTGTATTTATTTCCAGAGTTTCTTTTCCACATGGTTGTTTTGAAAAGTAAGTAATAGTTAAAAGAGCCTGCCACACACTAAGAGGTCACTAAATTTATTTCCCTTCTCTCCATAACCTTCTTGTGACCCTAAAACCCAGAAAGAATAATTTTCCATAATTTTGCGACTGTATATCACATTTTTGCTTTATATTTATAAATATAAATTGGAACCATAGAGCCGTGTTTCATGCATGTCATATTCTTAATAAAAAGCTTATGGAGCTTTCCTAGGCTTGGCCTAGAACTGACTGAAAAGGCAAAGTATTTTTTAAAGATGTGAATATGACTAATAGAACCTTGTGTGTTTTCTGGAAAGTGATTCTGGTGTTTCAGAATATGATACCATAAAACTAGAAAGTTTGGTTGTGCCAATTTTCCCAAGATGAAAATTGTTTTATTATTTCAAGTATTCTAAAATGTGAAATTTAGATTTTTTTCATTTATGGAGGAGAAGGAAAGAGTGGCTTTATTACTTTGCCAGGCAAAGAGGGAACACAATAGGCTAATGACCCAAGAACTATGCCCCTCTCTCTGGAGATTACATTTGTTTTTTCTATTGAGGTGTAATCTGCATATAATTTACCAGTTTCAGGTATGCAGCATAATGATTGGATATTTGTATGTATTTCAAGTGATCACTGTAATAAATCTTAACATCCATCACCATACATAGTTAAAAAGCTTTCTTTCTTGTGATGAGAACTTTTAAAATCTACTCTTAGCAACTTTCAAAACTGTAGTACAGTATTATTAACTACTGGCACCAAGCTGTACATTACATTCCTATGCCTTATTTCTTTAATGACTTGAAATATGTACCTTTTGACCACCTTCACCCATTTTATCCGTTGCCTTACCTTTGCCTCTGGCAACCACCAGTCAGTTCTCTTCATAAGTTTGGTGGGTTTTTTGAAGTGGGTGAGGGTTTTGTTTTTGTTTTTTGATTCTATATATAAATGAGATCATAAGGTATTTGCTTTTCTCTGACTTAATTTCCCTTAGCACAAACCTTCAGAGTCAATCCATATTGTCACAAAATGGGAAAATGACATTTCCCTTTACTGCTGAATAGTATCCGTTGTATATGTATACCACGTCTTCTTTATCCGTTCAGCCATCAGTGGACACTTAGGTGGATTCCATCTCTTGGCAGTTGTGACTAATGCTGCAGTGAACATGACGTGTGAATATATTTTCAAGTTTGTGTTCTTAAAATAAATACCCCAGAGTGGAGTTGTTGGGTCATATAGTGGTTCTGTTTTTTATTATTTGAGGAATCTCCATACTCTTTTTCCATGGTGGCTGCACCACTCTTTACTCCCACCACCAGTGCATAATGGTTCACTGTTTCCACATCCTCACCCATGCTTGTTATTGCTTATCTTTTTGGTAATAGCCATTCTGTCAGTTGTGAGGTGATATTGTGGTTTTGATTTGTGCTACCCTGAAGATTAGAGATACTGAGCACTTTTTCATGTATGTGTTGATCATCTGTGTGTCTTCTTCGGAAAAATTTCTGTTCAGAACTTTTGCCCATTTTTTTAATTGGATTGTTTGGGTTTTTTAATTGAAATTATATGAGTTCTTTATATCTTTTGAAAATTACTCCTTAACATATATATGATTCACAAATATTTTCTCCCATTCAATTGGTTGCCTTTTTATTGGGTTGATGGTTTCCTTTGCTGTGTAGAAGCTTTTTAATTTGATGTAGTCCCACTTGTTTATTTTTTACTTTTGTTACCTTTACATTTTGTATAAAAAAAAAAATTTTTTTAGTCATTATTAAGACTTATGTCAAGGAGCTTGTTACTTGTTTTCTTCTGGGTATTCAAGTCTTTAAGCCATTTTGAATTAATTTTTGTATATGGCAGTCCTGTTTCATTCTTTAAGACATGGTTGTCCAATTTTTCCAACATCATTTATTGAAAAGACTACTCTGTGAAATGAATTGCCAGTCAAGTTTCGATGCATGATATAGGATGTTCAGGGCTGGTGCACTGGGATGACCAAGAGGGATGATATGGGGAGGGAGGTGGGAGGGGGATTCAAGATGGGGAAAACATGTACACCTGGGGTGAATTCATGTCAATGTATGGCAAAACCAATAAAATAAATAAATTTAAAAACAAAGAAAACAATGAAAAGACTGCTCTTTCCTTATTGTGTATTCTTGGCTCTTTTATCAGAAATTAATTGACCATATATGCATGGGTTTATTTTTGGAATCTGTTCTGTTCCATTGATCTATGTGTCTGTTTCTGTGCTACTGCTATGTTGTTTGATAGCTATAGCTTTGTAATATAGGAGATTTGAAATCAAGGAGCATGAATGATACCTCCAGCTTTGTTCTTTTTTCTCAAGATTGCCTTGGGTATTTGGATCTTTTGTGGTTCCATGTAAATTTTAGAATTTGTCCCATTTCTGTGAAAAATGCTGTTGGAATTTTGGTAGCAGTGCAAAGAATCTGTAGATTGCTTTGGATAATACAGACATTTTAACAATATTGATTTTTCCAGTCTTTAAGAATGGAATATCTTTCCATTTATTTATCTTCATTTTTTTCCACAAATAATTTATTTTCTTATTGTAAATCATGAGGTTATAGGGTGGTTTTGTGGAGTTTCTAAGAACTCATTTCTGAACAAAATCTTTCCATAGTTTTTTCAGGGCTGAGGAAGTTGACCTATTATTGTAATGCTTAGGGAAGTCTAAGCTATGTTTTCTGTTTCATTATTCTATACTTAATAACAAGCTAATTTAAATTTTTTCCTGGTTAATTTTCAGTTCATATTTAGAAGAGAGAATGGAAAATTTCAAAATTATTTACCTTCAATTTTATTTGCTTTGAGAAAATAGCAGTTTATTACTTTAATCCAAAAAAGAAAGATGATACTTTTCATGTGATAAATAAGCATTATTATACTGTGAATTATGATTAATAGTTCTTTATGTACATCAAGATTAAGTGTAAATTCTGCAGAGTTTTTAATTATTTGTTTCCCAGTTATTGCATCCATTATTGTAAAGTATATATGTACAGAATACTGTTCTATTTTCTAGCTATTTCTAGTTTATAAGATTAAAGTGATATAAGAGTGATGATCATTTTCCCCTCACTAAAATTAGGATGAAAGTTCAAGATGTTGTCCTTTGCTTAATCAAATGTAACTTCTGAAGAAGTAATATTTTCTATTTTGTAATGTCATCAAAGCAAAGGAATAGAATTGAGGTAATTATTATTTTTGTTTTCATTTTAACTTCTTGAGTGAATTTTGGCTTTAAGCCTTTACTTACCTAATTTGTGAGTTTTCCATGAAGTTCATTAAATAATAGGCACAGTACATCCAGATGTCATAATAAATCTTTGTGATGTTGATAGTCTGTGGTGAATAGTAACACTCTGAGAATGTATGTTTGTACCAGTCGGCTCCTTCCTAATCTGGCATGCTCTCCTTTATTTCCTCTCGGTTTACTGAAACCCTTTTCTCATCGTTTTCCCTGACTAATCTTTCACTTGGAAAGTTGTCTATTTTTTAGATAATAGGATAAAAATTTATTCTTTAATCATTAAATTTTATCTTTTATTTATCTAAAAGTTGACATCACCGACAGTTTACAGCAGTCACTGGTAAAGTCAATTAGGATCTAAATTAACTTTCCTCATTGCCATTAGCCATTCTTGAATTTAGAAGACAACATTCATTTAAGGTAGTCTCAGTGCTTGGAAAAGAAAATGAGATTATTTGAAAAATATCAGTAGTGTGGAGTTTGTATTTTGTCATTTCCTCTATTGATTGAAGGAAAACTTGGGAATTGAAATCCCAGCTTACTATACCTATTTTTCACTGGGTTACAAACAAATTGGTAGTCCAACAATGGGAGAAGGTAAACTTAGAAGTAAAAGGAAGATTAATAGATACGGATCTGGCTAAAGAAGTGAATTACTAATCAGTTTTCTATTTACCCTACCTAGTGCTGCTTTCAGAGAAGGCAATGGCAAGCAACTCCAGTACTCTTGCCTGGAAAATCCCATGGATGGAGGAGCCTGGTAGGCTGCAGTCCGTGGGGTTGCTAAGGGTCGGACATGACTGAGCGACTTCACTTTCACTTTTCACTTTGACCCATTGGAGAAGGAAATGGCAAGCCACTCCAGTGTTCTTGCCTGGAGAATCCCAGGGACGGGGGAGCCTGGTGGGCTGCTGTCTATGGGGTCACACAGAGTTGGACATGACTGAAGTGACTTAGCAGCAGCAGCAGCAGTGCTGTTTTAATTTCAAAACTACTGCCTCTCAAAAAGTAGCAATGTACAGTGAAACTATAGGAGCCTTAACCGTCTTTTTGTCCTTTATTTTTTTTTTTAAATTATAACTCTTTCTGACACACAGGTATTTATACACACACACATACATATACATGTACATGCATGCACATGTTGGATTGGTCATAAAGTGCATTTGAGTTTTCCATGAAAAGTTACTGAAAAATTTGACCCAGATAATCACGATGGTGTGATCACCAACCTAAAGCCAAACATCTTGGAATGTGAAGTCAAGTGGGCCTTAGGAAGCATCATTATGAACAAAGCTAGTGGAGGTGATGGAATTCCAATTGAGCTATTTCAAATTCTAAAGGATGCTGTTGTGAAAGTGCTACACTCAATATGCCAGCAAATTTGGAAAACTCAGCAGTGGCCACAGGACTGGAAAAGGTCAGTTTTCATTCCAATCCCAAAGAAAGGCAATGCCAAAGAGTGCTCAAACTACCACACAATTGTACTCATCTCACACACTAGTAAAGTCATGCTCAAAATTCTCCAAGCCAGGCTTCAACAGTACATGAACTGATAACTTCCAGATGTTCAAGCTAGTTTTAGAAAAGGTAGAGGAGCCAGAGGTCAAATTGCCAACATCCGTTTCATCATGGAAAAAGCAAGAGATTTCCAGAAAAACATCTATTCCAGCTTTATTTACTATGCCAAAGCCTTTGACTGGGTGGATCACAATAAACTATGGAAAATTATTAAAGATATGGGAATACCAGATCACCTGACCTGCTTCTTAAGAAACCAGTATGCTGGTTAGGAAGCAACAGTTAGAACTGAACATGCAACAACAGACTGGTTCCAAATAAGAAAAGGAGTTCATCAAGACTGTATATTGTCACCCTGCTTACTTAACTTCTATGCAAAGGACATCATGAGAAACTGGGCTGGAAGAAGCACAAGCTGGAATCAAGTTTGCCGGGAGAAATATCAATAACCTCAGATATATATATATACAGATATATATATGTATATATATATACAGATGCCACCACTCTTATGGCAGAAAGTGAAGATGAACTAAAGAACCTCTTGATGGAAGTGAAAGAGGAGAGTGAAAAAGGTGGCTGGAGGTTCAACATTCAGAAAACTAAGATCCTGGCATCTTGTCCCATCACTTCCATGCAAATAGATGGAGAAACAATGAAAACAATGAGAGACTATTTTGAGGGGCTCCAAAATCACTGCAGATGGTGACTGCAGCCATGAAATGAAGAAACCCTTGCTCCTTGGAAGAAAAGTTATTACCAACCTAGATAGCATATTGAAAAGCAGAGACATTACTTTGCCAACAAAGGTCGGTCTAGTTAAAGCTATGGTTTTTCCAGTAGTATGTATGGATGTGAGAGTTGGACTATAAAGATAGCTAAGCACTGAAAAGTTGATGCTTTTGAACTGTGGTGTTGGAGAAGACTCTTGAAAGTCCCTTGGACACCAAGGAAATCAGTCCTGAATATTCACTGGAAGGACTGATGCTGAAGCTGAAACTCTAATATTTTGGTTACCTGATGCAAAGAACTGACTCATTTGAAAAGACCCTGATGCAGGGAAATATTGAAGGCGGGAGGAGAAGGGGACAAAAAGGATGAGATGGTTGGATGGCATCACCAGCTCAATGGATATGAGTGTGAGTAAATTCTGGGAGTTGGTGATGGACAGGGAGGCCTGGCGTGCTGTAGTCCATGAGGTCTCAAAGAGTCGGACCTGACTGAGCTACTGAAGTGAACTGAAAAATCTGAATGAATTTTTCGGCCAACCCAATATGTCATATTCATATATATGTATATTATAAAGAATAGCACATTGAACAACAGTAGATTTATCACTCATTTAATAAATGAAACACAAAATGCCAGATCCTCCTCCCTGATTGAATCTCCCTTGTAAACTGTCATTATCCAGAACTTGGTGTTATTGTGTATTTACCCTCATATGTATTTACCTAAACAATATATTGTATTAGTTGAAGTATTTAAAGTTTGCAGTGTCAAAACTGCATATATTTTTACAGCTTACTTTTGTCATTCATTATTTTTGTGAGATTTATCTACGGTAATATGTATAGTGTGTGTTTCTTTGCTGTCTTTGCTGTTGACCTTTCTGTTGTATGAATATATCAAATTTGTTTATGTGTTTTACTGTTAATGGATATTTAGGTTACACATTGTTTTTACTCTGTTATAAATAATGCTGCTATGAATATTGTGCATATGTGTGAGTTTCTTTAGAATATATAATTTATGTAGATCTTGTGAATCTTCAGCATTACTAGATGTTGCCAAATTGTTTTCAAAGTTGCTTTGCAATTTAGAACTTCATATGAAAGTACAGAGAGTTCTCTGTTCTACATGCTCACCATCAAATGTACAATTTTGCCAGTCTTATTGACAATCCTCATTGCTATATTAATTTGTATTTCCCTGATTACTAGTGAAACTGAACTTCCTTTTTCTTACATATATAACTTATAATAGCTAAAAAGCTTATTATTTAGATTTCCTCTTCTGTGAATTGCTTGTGTATAATACACAGTATATACTGGTAAATATATTCTGGTATAATATCTCAATCAGTTTTATGCATTACAGATAAAGTCTAACTTTGGTTTTTCATTGTTCTCATGGTGTCCTTGACGAGCAAAAGTTAAAATTTTTAATATATATTATTCTTTTTATTATTATTTTTGTTTTTATTGGAGGCTAATTACTTTACAATATTATATTGGTTGGTTTTGCCATATATTGACATGAATCCGCCCCGGGTGTACCTGTATTCCCCTTCTTGAACCCCCCTCCCACCTCCCTACTCCCCATATCCTCCCTCTGGGTCATCCCCGTGCACCAGCCCCAAGCATCCTGTATCATGCGTTGAGCCTGGACTGGTGATTCGTTTCACATATGATAATATACATGTTTCAATGCCATTCTCCCAAATCATCCCACCGTCACCCTCTCCCACAGAGTCCCAAAGATTGTTCAATACACCTGTGTCTCTTTTGCTGTCTCGTATACAGGGTTAATGTTACCCTCTTTCTAAATTCCATATATATGCTTTAGTATACTGTATTGAGAGACGTGAGAGACATCGGCTGGAAGAATTGGGGGTAGGAGGAGACGGGGACAACAGAGAATGAGGTGGCTGGATGGCATCACCGACACGATGGACATGAGTTTGAGTGAACTCCGGGAGTTGGTGATGGACAGGGAGGCCTGGCGTGCTGTGGTTCATGGGGTCGCAAAGAGTCGGACAAGACTGAGCGACTAAACTGAACTGAACTGATACTGTATTGATGTTTTTCTTTCTGGCTTACTTCATTCTGTATAATAGGTTCCAGTTTCATCCATTTTAAGAAATATTTTAAGAAAATTAAATTTCAGAAATCTCTACTCAAATATTGTAAATAATATTCTCCTTTGTTTTCTTTAAGCAGTTTTAAAGATTTGCTTCTCAGATTTGGATTTTTTTTTTCTATAGAGTTTATTTTTAGATCTGGAGTAAGGAGGTGATATCTTTTAAAAACTATGTAGATGTCTAGCCAGCACTGTTTATGACTCGTCCATCCTTTCTCCAATGATTTGTGATGCTACCTCTGTCATACAGTATCTGGTTTTCACTTGTGAAATTTATTTTGCTATTCTTCTCTGTGGTCCATTTTCTATCCTTGTCTTGAACTTCTGTTATCGTTCTAATTCTGATAGATCTTTATATCTGATATGGTGAGTAAGTGAGTTTTCAAGGCAGAATAAAAGTAAAGGTAGATAAAACTATGCAGTGTAGTAGGGCACAAAATTTGAAATCAGAAGACCTACATTCCAGAACTGTAGTCACTTATCAACATGGATGAGCCTGATCAGAAGTTTATTTTTATGTGGGCTTTCGATGACCATAAACCAACATTTTGAAATGAAAATTTTTTAAAGAAAACAAATCTAATACAATGTAGGTCTCTTTAGTAAAGAATAGATTCCACTTGATTGGGAAAGAAGCCAAATACTCTGCCTATTTGATTCAGAGCCAAAGTCTCAGAAACAATAATTGGACTTAGGCCACCACAATAACGATACATATGTCCTTGGTGTTTTTCTTCTTCTGTGAGGCTTTTTTCCCACTTTAGCATGGATAATTTTTTTTCTGTTTAATTAAAAAGAATTTAAGCCCCACTGTCTTTGGTAGATGATGGATCTAAATTGGGAAAATATTTTCTATATTGTGTTCAAATAAAGTCACGTTGCAAAATTCTGTTGATTGACATTAGAGTGTTGTTAGTGGAGACTGGTTGTTGAAAAGATAGTAAAAGTAGGATATTCACAGCTAAGCAGGCAGTTGCAGAAAAAGGACAATAACCAAGATATAGGGATAGTGGTGGAGGCTGATTGTCTGCCTTTTCTGCTGGGGATTCTCCATCAGTTCCCAGTAAAGAGACCAAAGAAATATATCAAATGAGGCTTTTCAACTGTTAAGGTGGTATTTTTTTAATTTAACTTTATTTTATATTGGAGTAATGTTGATTTATGAAACTGTGTTAGTGTCAGGTGTACAGCAAGGCGATTCATTTATGCCTATACAGATATCCATTCTTTTTTGTATTCTTTTCCCATATAGGTTATTACAGAATATTGAGTACAGTTCTCTATACAGTAGGTCCTAGTTGATTATCTGTTTTATATATAGTAATGTGTATATGTTAATCCCAAACCCAATTTATCCCTCCTTTCCACCTTTCCCCTTTTGTAACTGTAAGTTTATTTTCAATGTCTATGAGTCTCTTTCTGTTTTGCTTGAGTTGTTTTCTCACTGTATTGTTATCATCGCGGGTACTAACTTGTCTTCCCTGGGGATTTGGCTTTAACCAGAACCGTGTAATTCAAAATGTCCCATGTTACAACCCTCTGTCCTCCAATTCTCCTCTTTACTGTCTTGCCCAATTGAAGGTTTTGGTTGTTGCTGTTATTACTGATTTTGTTTTTAGCATTCCTTTAATTCAAGCATTTGTGATATATGGACAGTATTTCTAATTTATGAAAGATAATACAATGCAGTTTAAAAGTACTGAAGGAGTCATCAGATGCGGTTTCTCCCCCAAGTTCCCTTTTTCTCCTCTCCTCCTTTTCTGGGTAAACACATTCAGTCCCATATTTTGGATTATATAAGTCAACTTTTCTTCTGAACTCCAGACATGTATCTATTTATATGACATTCCCAACTTAACATGTCTAAAATACAATTCTTAATTTTTCTTCTTAAACCCTGTTCCTACATTCCATCCCAAATTCTTTCCATTCAGTAAATGGTATTGTCACCTGTGAGTAGTTTTTCATTTGCTAAGTCATGTCTGACTCTTTGCAACCCCATGGACTGCAGCCCACCAGGCTCCCATCCTCCACTATCTCATAAAGTTTGCTCAACTTCATGTCCATGAAGTCAGTGATGCTATCTAACCGTCTCATCCTCTGCCACCTGCTTCTCCCTTTCTCTTCCAGAATCAGGGCCTTTTCTAGTGAGTCAGTTCTTCACATCAAGTGTCCAAAGTATTGGAGCTTCAGCTTCAGCATCAGTCCTTCCATTGAATACTCAGGGTTGATTTCCTTTAGGATTGACTGGTTTGATGTCCTTGCAGTCCAGGGGACTCTCAAGAGTCTTCTTCAACACCACAATGAACTAATGCATCAGTTCTTCGGCACTCAGGCTTCTGTATGTTCCAACTCTCACAGCTGTACATGAGTACTGGAAAGATCATACCTTTGACTGTATAATCATGTGCCAGTTAGAGCTAAAGTGTAATAAGGGAATTTTTAAACAGAGTCAGCCTAAAAGACAAAATAAGCTAATTTGTAGAATAGAAATGCAAAATGATGACTGGAGATAAAAACATGGGCTACTACAATCCAGGTCTGAAGTTGCTGGGGTGGCTAAGCATTCAATTTCTATGGGTATACAGAAGTAAAAGTGTTACATGGGAGTCAGAGGACTAGAACTAGTTTATCAGTTAAAAGTAGGAGTTAGAAATGTGACTCTCCTGTTCCTAAAAGAAAATTTACATAAAAGGTGCAACCAGATCTTTCCTGAAGCTGCATTTAGCATAAAAATACTTAAAATATTTATCTAGAGATGTGAAAGGGGCAAATTTTATTGACTTAGTAGCTGAGTCTATGGTAGCTAATAATGTCTGGAGTGTGCAGTCATCAATATTTGACCTGGTTTTTAACAAGGGCCCCGTAAAGTAAAGTAAAGTGAAATCGCTCAGTCATGTCCAACTCTGCAACCCCATGGACTGTAGCCTACCAGACTCCTCCATCCATGGGATTTTCCAGGTAAGAGAACTGGAGTGGATTGCCATTTCCTTCTCCAGGGGATCTTCCCAACCCAGGAATCAAACCTGGGTCTACCGTCTAAGCCAGCAGGGAAGGCCAAGGCCTCATGGGTGCTGGTAAAGACAAAAATGAATGAAACATGGTGGATAAATAGAGGGAGTGAGGAAGAGAGAACGAGAGAGAGAGAAACTCTCTTGCTCAAGATCTGTAAACAGAAATTCCAAAGAACAATTAAAGAAAAAAAAGTTAAACCTAAAAAGTCATTCAATAAAATCAAGTGAGGAGATGCATTCACTCCCAAATGTAATAAAAGTAGTAAATAGGAAGTAATAATTTTCTAAAGACTTATTTTAAAAATCTGTATGTTTAGGATTTTTCAATAGATAAATAATAAAAAAGCACTTTAAAAGAATAAGAACTTATGATAAATTATCAGAAATGAAATAAGAATAGACAACCATAAAATTAAATTTGCCTAGAAATGTAGTTATAGGAATTAAGTCAATAGATGGAATGAATTCTAAAGTAGACATGATCAAAGAGAGAACTAGTAAAGTGGAAAATTGTTCTAACTCTAGATCACCCAGAATGCATAATAGAGACATAAAATACTCCAAATTTTCTAATTATGCCATTAAGAGATATTAAAAATAGGTTGAGAAGCTTCAGTATACATAGAATGGGAGTTCTAGAACAAGGGGCTGTAAGAATGACTAAGAAACGATAACTAAAGAACTACATCCTGAATTTGTCAGAACTGAAAACTTGAAACTTTACATTAAAAGTAAGCTTTGCATACTAAGCAGCACAAGTAAAAACCAATCACAATGAGAAACATTCTTTGCAACTATAAGGATAGAGCAACTAGAATGCTAGGGACATTTAAAGGCTACCAGAAAGAAGAAATCTCCAAAAGATTATCAACTGTGCAGGCTTCACAACAGCAAAAATAGAAGCTAGAAGATAATGAACTAATATCTTTAAAATACTGAGTGATGATAACTTCATCCATCTAAAGCACCACTGAAGATTGAGGACAAGAGAAAGACATTTTGGGGCAAGGATTAAAATAATTTATCTCTAGCATACCCTATCTATAAGAATTTCTAAAGAGCATCTTTTAGCAGAAAGAAAAGAGAACCCCAAGATAGGATGAGGGTGTAGTTTTTGGTAAAGTCACTTAGCAATGATAATAACAAGACCAACTATTTTTGTAAAGGTTATTCTGAGTCTCTGGAAAATTAGGTAGCTCAAGTGTGCTAGGAGAATAGTCTTGTTCAAGAAGATGGAAGTGCTGAATACTTTTAACTATAACTTTTCTCATAAAGCCAAGTATAAGTACATATTGTAAATGTATGTGTGTATTTATTGAGCACCTGCTATGTGCCAGACAGTGATCTAGGCTCTGGGAATAAGACCACTGGGGGAAAAAACTCTTCGTTGAATTTATACTTTAGTAGGAGGAAACTATATATTGTTTAAAAACAGTAGTATAGCACAAACAGGCTTGAAAGAAATACACTGGTAACAAGGAAGAGATACACTTGAAAAATGTGATGATATGATGAAGAAAAAAACCAGTGTGGCAACATTGACGTCAGACAAAATACTGTTTAAAGCACTGAAGTGTATTGGGCAGCTAGAGCATTTATATAACACCTAACATAGACTTGGGCTTCCCTGGTGGCTCAGAGGTAAAAGCGTCTGCCTCCAATGCGGGAGACCCGGGTTCGATCCCTGGGTCGGGAAGATCTCCTGGAGAAGGAAATGGTAACCCACTCCAGTATTCTTGCCTGGAGAATCCCATGGATGGAGAAGCCTGGTAGGCTACAGTCCACGGGTTCGCAAAGAGTCGGACACGACTGAGAGACTGAACGGAACGGAACATAGACTTAAAAGTGAAAAGTGAAAGGATTAGAAAGGAAACTGATGAGCCCACAGATTAGCATATTTCTATTAAAACAGATAGATAGGGACTTACCTGGTGGTCCAGTGGTTAGGAATCGCTTTGCAGTGCTTGGGACATGGGTTTAATCCTTGGTCAGGGAACTAAGATCCCACGTGCTGCAGGGCAACCAAGCCCACACACCACAGCTAAGACTCGATGGAACCAAATAAATACACATCCTTAAAAACAAAAATGAATAAGTAAACAGAAAATTAGTCAAGAAAGCACATATACCTTGCTTTAGTGCGCTTCCTTTTATTTGCAGACACTAAACTTCAGTCACTTCAGTCGCTCAGTCATGTCCAACTCTCTGTGACCCCATGGATTACAGCATGCCAGTCCTTCCTGTACATCACCAACTCCCAGAGTTTACTCAAACTCACGTCCATTGAGTTGGTGATGCCATCCAACCATCTTATCCTCTGTCCTCCCCTTCTCCTCCCACTTTCAATCTTTCCCAGCATCAGGGTCTTTTTCAATGAGTTAGTTCTTTGCATCAGGTAGCCAAAATATTAGAGTTTCAGCTTCAGCATCAGTCCTTCCAATGAATATTCAGGGTTGATTTCCTTTTGGATTGACTGGTTTGATCTCCTTGCAGCCCAAGGGACTCAAGAGTCTTCTCTGACACCACAAATTGAAAGCATCAATTTTGTAGCCCCTCAGAAATGTAGACCCAGTAGGTCCGAGGTGAGGCCCAGGAATCTGAATCTGAAAGCACACATGATTCTGATGCCTGTGGCCTGAGGACCACACTTAGAAAAACATTCCTACACATCATAGATTTTCAAACCCATTAGGCAGCAAGCACATCCTCTGTATCACAGAAGCACAAATAAGCAGGTGATGATGAGTTGTTTTTAATACTTCCTGAGATTTTTTCCCTTTCCCCTTTGTCCCCGAATCCTTGGCTCTGCAGTAGCTTGGAACGTGGGAAGTGTGGACACCTGCTAGCGAGCCTGGTGGGTGCAGCGCAGCTCCAGGGAGGGACAGGGCAGTTCTGAGTCACGTTTCCTAATAAGCATCGCTTGTTGAGTGACTAGAGGGGAGGAGCTCATTATTCATGTTTGACCAAGGGCCTTCTCCCTTGGTTGCAAAGGAACAGAGGCCCCACGTCTTCCCCAATGTTCACCTCCATGGAAAAAAATGTGGAAAGATCATCAAAGCAACACTTTAGTTCACCCTTCTCATTGAAAACAGTTAGATTAGATGGAAGGAAGCTTATGAGGCTCTTTCGCAAATAATTTTCACACTTGATCTATTCTCTTTCTTCCTCCATCCATTACCCCTCGCCCAGCCCACCTTGACCCCTTGAAGAGGGACATTGTCTGCTCCAAGTCATCCAAAGCAAAGCCTCTGTTCTTTCGAGCAATTCCTGCCACCCCCCACTCCAACTCCCATATGCTTCAGAAACATAACCCCTAAG
Organism: Moschus berezovskii; assembly: GCF_049115385.1. Lineage (NCBI taxonomy): Eukaryota > Metazoa > Chordata > Mammalia > Artiodactyla > Moschidae > Moschus > Moschus berezovskii. The sequence goes on from NC_142462.1 coordinate 5,610,440, forward strand.
AAAACAGCATGAGGTTAAATAATATCATGTCAGTATCCCTATTCCTGTAAAAGGGCTGGCCTAATCCATAAACTTCATTTCTCATATTGTCGTTGTTTCAAAATCCTACAGTACCTTTTTCTTTGTCTCTTGGTAGAACTCTCAAATAAAGCCCCTAGAGCCAAACATATTTGGAGATAAAATTTAAGTTGGGAAACAGGGTGGAATTTGTGGAGCTCAACTCCAAAGTGCCTTCCTGGACCTGCCACAAAACATTTCAGATTGATGATTTCAACATAAACAACCTTCTTTAATCATGAGATGGCTCTGTACAGAGGCATAAGGGAAGGTTCTTCCCTCCCCAGAAGAGGAAGGTTCACTTCATCCTGGCCGCCGGTTCTTTAGCCTACAATGACTGGAAAGGAGAGAAACCTTAGCTCCTCTTCCTGCAGCCTTGGCTCCAATTCTCCATCCTTGGCACCCAGGACTCCTACTGGCCCCTGGACATCTTCTGGGCTAAGCTAGTATCGATTTAAAAATGTCCGTTTTCATCTGTGGGAGTCCCTTCACTAGGTCTTGAGAGACAAGTGATTTGCTAAGGTAACACTGCTCAGGGCGTTGGCTCCCATCTGATATCATTTCTAGAATGGCTCCTATCATCAAGTTTCAAGACCACAGTGCTCTCTTTGAACGTGGGGCATAAGTTTGGATGAGAGAGAATCTGGGTTGGGGAGGGGAATGCCCAATCTTCCTTTCTTTCCTTGCAACTCTTTTTGCCCATTTCTCCATGTATCTGCCCTGTGGCATATTTCTCTTTGGTTTTGCTCCTCTGTAGTTCTATTTAAGGCTTCTCTGGTGGCTCAGTGTTAAAGTAAATAATCCACCTGCCAAGCAGGAGACTCAGGTTTGATCCCTGGGTTGGGAAGATCCTCAGAAGGAAATGGCAACCCATACCCGTATTTTTGTCTGGAAAATCCCATGGATAGAGAAAACTGGTGGGATACATGTCACAAAAGAGTCGGACACAACTGAGCAACTAAGCAACAACAGTCTTGTTTAAACCAGGAGCTCTTTTTCTTTCTGCACCATTCAGCTTGTGGGATCTTAATTCCCTTAGCAGGGATTGGACCCTGGATATGGCAGTGAAAACCCAGAATCCTAATCACGAGGCCACCAGGGAACTCCATTAAACCAGGAGTTCTGAACCCATGGTTCATGGATCCTTTGCATATACAAGAATATGTCTATTTTATGGGAAAAAGTCCACAGTTTTCACATTGTCAAAATGGATTGAGAAACAAGAGCAATCATTCTGAACTTTCCTCCCTTTTCCTTTCTCTGACACTCTCACTGCCCCTGCCCCCTTGGGTTCTGACTCTTGTACTGTTATGACTCTTCCTCCCTGATCCATGTCTCTCCCGTTTCTTCTCTCAGGTGCTCATGTGCTGAGTTGCTCAGACGTGTCTGACTCTTTGTGGCCCCATGGACTGTAGCCCGCCAGGCTCCTCTGTCCATGGGATTCTCCAGGCAAGAGTACTGGAGTGGGTTGCCACGCCCTCCTCCAGGGGATATTTCTGACCCAGTAGTCAAATCCCTGTCTCTTATGTCCCCTGCTTTGGCAGGCAGGTTCTTTACCAGTAGCGCCATCTGGAAAGCTCTTCTTCTCTCCTAACTTCTCTCTTTCTCCTTTTGTCTTTGGCTTATTGCCCCATGACATCCTTTTTTTTTTTTTCCCTGAAAATCGGGTATAATAGAAAGTGAATACTAATAATTGTCATATATTGGACAATGTTCAGTAAATGAAGGTTTAATTTCCCTAGCTATGTTCTTAATTTTAAAAGCCACTGAACTAGATATTTTTCTGTAAAAAAAAAAAAAAAATCACGAGCGGTAATTGCTGGCTACTTTTTTAAAGTCATCTGTGACTCGGTGCATTCTACCCACTGTGAACCCTCAGCTGTGAATGAGAGCATAGCTTCCTGCCTGGGGTCTGATCAGACATCGGGAGGGCAATCGCGCCCCCTAGTGTCACAGTTTTAGATTGCATGTTGCGTTAGATGAGAAAGGCACCTCCAAAGGAAAGAAATCTAGTTATTTACTAGAATTTGAATCCATGAATAAGATTGCTTTCAGCAGCTTGCTGGTCTATCCCAAAGGGAGGCTTCAGAGAGAAAGAGTCTGAGAGCAGAGGGAAGGGTCTGACTCTTTGTCATCGGAGCAATACAAGACTCCTCAACCATTAGATAGAGTGGATCTTTGTCCTTAAAGAGTACAGACTGCAATCCCACCTTCTGGTGTTTCGATGTTTTAATATATTAATATTCCAGTATTTTGCTGGCATAATCCTACCATGATGGTAAAGTAAAAAATCAGAAATGCATCTTGAGATACATTTAGAAAGTTAGACACTGAATTAATTTTCAAATGGTAAAGTTTCCTGTATAACATTCAAGAAGAGAAAGAAAATCAAGTGAAAGAAAATCTCTTACAAGAATGTCTCCATTTTCAGACTTTAGAAACTTCATTTCTCATATTATCCCAGGAGAAGGAAATGGCAACCTACTCCAGTATTCTTGCCTGGGAAAGTCCATGGACAGAGAAGCCTGGCGGGCTACAGTCCATGGGGTGACAAAGAGTCGGATACGACTTAGTGCCTATCCCTGCTTCAGACCCCATAAAGTACCTTTTTCTTGGAACTCTTTATCTCTTGGTGGAACTCTAGAATAAAAACACAAGAGCCATGTTTATCTGTTTGGAGTTAAAAATTAAGTTGGAAGATAAGGTGGAATTTGTGGAGCTTAATTCCAGAGTACCTTCCTTGGACCAGCCCCAGATGACACCCCAAGGAAAGGGAAGAAGCCTGGGGCAAAGGTCAGCATTAGACATTTCAGGTGGAAGGTTTCAACACAGGTATCCATCTGCTTTAGTCATGAGACTGCTTTACATAGAAGTGCAAAGGGAGGTTCCTCCCTCCCCAGAATTCTACAGTGTCCAAATGTAAAATCGTTGTTGTTCCCGGGGCATTCATCTTTTTCCTGTGTAATGTGCAAAACTGAGATCCATCCGGGAATGGAAGAAGGACAGCATCCATGGGAGCCTCAGGGACAAAGCGGGGAGATGATTCTGAAGGTGAAAAACAACGATGGTGTTAGAGGCTGTTGTCAAAATACTCCTACACCAAAGCAGCTGCACCGAACTCTCAGGAATCTAGTAAAATACACAGTTACTGAGGCGCCGGGAGGGAACCATGTAGGGGCAGTTTATATTGATTGCAGGCCAAGCAGTGGGAAGAAATGAACTTACCATCTCATCTTTTTTAAGAGACATGGATGAGGTAGTGTGAGATGGGAGTGGGAACCAATAATTACTGAGCACCTACTCTATGTCACTCGCTGCCTCTCATTTAACCTTCAGAACAGCTCTGGGTGGTAGGTAGTATTAGCCCTAGTTTTCCAGAATCGAGAACTGAGAATCAGGTTAACAGCATGATTTTTTCATGTTCCTATGATGGATTTTCTGAAGTATCCCGCAGTAACTCCCTGCAAAGCTGAATCAAAGGTGTGGTCAGCTGTAGTTGCCCAGACATCACTCTCTAAGGACTCTCCATCCTTGCTGGAATGTAGTAACGTGTATAACATTAATTCCACTCCCACTCCCGCCCCACCCAGCACTTTCTCTTAGGGAGAATAGAATAAAAAGCTGTAAGAAATAGTCGATGAGCTCCTGGGGGTGAAGTGGAGTTATAACCCCGGCTCCTAGCCGTCCTTCTGGAATGTGGAGAAGGCAGTGATTAACTCATGACTCTGGTTTGCTGAGGTTGTATGCAAGGTTAGAAAGAGCCGAAGGTTTGGGACCGCACAGGAAGGGTGGAGCTGCTGCCACCAGAGGACGCCCTTCGCTCCTGCCTGTACCCCAGACCCGTCCACACCCACCACGCAGCTCTAGCCCCAGCCTGGTCTCCACCCTCATCTTTTTCTTTTCTCCAGTCTTTCTCTTTCTTCCCCTCCCTCCTCCCTCCGTTCTCCCCTGCTCCCGCTCTTCTCTCTGAGGATCATAAGGTAGCAATGAGGAAACCTCCTGGAACTGCTTTTCCACTGCTAGGCACTTTGTTGTCATGTCTATCCATGGAGGTCGTTTGACAGTTTTATGCGACCTTCACTTTGGGTAAATCTTTTCAGTCCTTAATAACAACGTTGCTGGAAATTGTTTCACCAGGGGGAAAATAGCAAGCTCACCATGCTAGAATTACAACAGGCCTTGATTTTTAACTTTTAGAGTGACAGCTAGTTAAAAAGCCAATTTCCGGGTGATCATGTAAATGTGTGTCTAATGGGAAAGGTGTTTCATAAAACAAAATCTGGGCTTTTTCCAAATTCCTTTTTAAAACGAAATAATCTAGAATGTTGTCGAAAATAGTTGTATCTTTTCCCCACATAATAAGAGCAAAGTCATAAGTGGGAATATTGGGAAGAGAGAGGATCACACAGAAGGATGGGGTAGAAAAAGAAGCAGGAAGATAAGGACGATATAGAGGGAGGACGGCCCAGAGTTTGACCTAAGGAAAAGAGGGTAAAAAAGTGATGAAGAGAAAAGGGAACGAAAACAGGCATAATGGTTCCTGTATCATGTGCCCGGAATGACTTAAGTGGGTAGATTTTAAAGCCTGGGTGTTGTTAACACCTTAAGTTTTCCTTGCCTATGAGGTGGAAGGTGAGGGGGAAATCCGGGGAAAAGTCTTAGAGAAACTGCTAACTCCGCCATCTTTCTCAGAGCATGTGCTCATCATACCACAGCAGGGGAAATTGCAGAAGGAAGGTCCAAATCTGTTCCCCTTGCAAGGTGAATGTGCTTCCATCTGCCACGCTGTCTGCTTGCTTTTCATGTCTCCCCAAATCATATGCTAACAGCACCCATCGTCTGCCATCCTGGCATGAACCCAAGAAGACGCAGCTAAATTAGAATGTGGGGAAGAGGAGGAGAACAGGGCTAGTTTTCTGCTCTGGCCTTTGTGGTAATTCACGAGTCGCTGTTGCTGTTTAGTCGCTCAGTCGTGTCCGACTCTTTGAGACCCCATGGACTGTAGCCCACCAGGCTCCTCTGTTCATGGGATTCTTCAGGTAAGAATACTGGAGTGGGTTGCCCTTTCCTTCTCCAGGGGATCTTGAGGCCTTTGGAGGTTCAGACAATTGGGATCCTTTAGAAAAGGATTCAGGGTTTTGCGCTGGGCTTGCCCAGTCTCTCCTCACTCCCTTTGACCTGGTTGGTGCTCTTCTTAACACCAGCAGATTTTTGTGGGACAGTCTTGTGATTCAGTTGAAATGAATGCTCCTCGAAGATAAGGCTCTTTAGTTCACTTTTGGTGGTCTGGAATTCATCCTTTTTTGATTCAAACAACAAGTATTTGTTGCATGACTTCCACATGCCAGAACAGGAAACAGGGTGGATTGAAAGATCCCTGCTGTCTTACAAAGATTCTCTTCTCACAGAGCAGAACAGGCAATAACCAAAGAAATAAACAAGAAATCTATCAACAAGTAACATGAGCTACACAGAGAATTACAATAAGTCGCCATAATAGTGAGTGAATGGGTGGTCTTCTGGCATGGGTCGTCTGAGCTGGTGACATCACTCGGAATACCAGAGCCCCCCACCCTGTGAAGATATAAGGGGACACATTGCAGGCTGATGCAAAGGCCCAAGCAAAGGACTAACCTTGGAATATTTGAGGAACAGAGACAAGGCTAAATTATCCTGAGCCCAGTGAATGAGCAGAGAGGTGTGGGATGAGTTGGAAAGAGAGTGGAGGGTAGAGGGGATCACTGAGGCTTTTCTGATTCAAAAAAAGGAATTTGGAATTTTTTCCCAAGTGCAGAGGGAAATCATTGGAAAGCTTTAAGCTTAGGGATAATTTGATCTGGTCTATATTGACTCAGATGGTAAAGAATTTGCCCACAATGCAAATTCAATCCCTGAGTAGGGAAGATACCCTGGAGGAGGGCATGCAACCCGCTCCAGAATTCATGCATGGGAAATTCCATGGACAGAGGAGCCTGATGGGCTACAGTCCATAGGGTTGCAAAAGAGTTGGATGTGACTGAATGGCTAACACATGTACACACATATTTTTAAAAGGTCACTGGTGGGTTTGTGAAGAAGGAACAAGTCTTGGATCAGGGTGGATACCACAATGGTAAAACAGAAATTTGCGGGGCCCAGATTTGATGGTGATGGAGTTGTCAAAGTAGAGACGTGGAGAAGAGAGTGGATTAGGGTGCATTGTGAATGTAGCATCGAGGGCCCTGAGGAAGATGAAAGAAAGAGATCTGGGAACATCCCTAGATTTTTGGTTTAAGTAACCAAGTGGATTGTGTTGCCCTTTTCTGAGATGAGGTGCTTGAAAGAGGAGCCGGTCTGGGTGTAGGAAGGTAGAGTCAAGAACTCTCTTCTAAGAAAGTTCATCTGAGATGCCTGTGAAACCACTCAAATCTTCATCTAGAGTTCTGGGCAGAGGTCAGGGCTGAAAATACCAATTTGGGGAGCCATTGGACTGTAGGGAGAATCCCCTAGCGCTGTTTTTTAAATTGCTATTGCTTTTGTCTTCCTTTGCTTCCTTGGTGGCTCAGATGGTAAAGAATCTGCTTGCAATGCAGAAGACCTGGGTTCAATCCCTGGGTCTGGAATATCCCTTGAAGGAGGAAATGGCAACCCACTCCAGTATTCTTGCCTGGAGAATTCCATGGACAGAGGAACCTGGCAGGCTACAGCCCATAGGGTCACAAAGAGCTGGATACAGTTGAGCAACTAACTCTTTCCTTACATTTTGTCTTCCTCTGCCCACATTCTCATCTCCTAAGACCATGCGACCTTCTTTTCTTGATCTACTGGCTTTTTCTTAGTATGTATGATGACCTAGGCTGACCTGATCATTTTTACATGTTGGAAATATGGGAATAGGTATCCCCAGTTATTCCAAAATATCAATATCAAAAGATAATATCAACTTTTAATGACCTTTACTGATGGCTCAGAGGTAAAGAATCTGCCTGCAATGTGGGAGACTCAGGTTCGACCCCTGGGTAGGGAAGATCCCCTGGAGAAGGCAATGGAAACCCACTCTAGTTTTCTTGCCTGAAGAACTCCATGGACAGAGAAGCCTGATAGGCTACAGTCCATGGTCCATGATGTAACAAAGAGTCAGACATGACTGATCAACTAAAAGACCAACACCTTATTTCTCTGATGGAAAAACTGAATTGCAGGTGGATCTAGGTTTTCATGTACAGCTTATCAGCGTAGAGGCAGAAACTAAGCCCCATTCTGTATCTCATTTGCTGGAGAGCAGAGCTACAGAGACATGGTAACACACCTAGGGGTCCCTTCATCCCCAGCCTGAACCTGATACCTGCAAATACTCTGCCTGTTGCTGTCACTGGGACCAGAGGAAACAGGAGTGAATTGTGACTCCAGAGCCCAGCACTGAGCTCTAGCTCTGACCCTGAGATCCAAAGGAAAGAGGGAAAATGATTACTGAGGATTCTTATGTGGCAAAACTGTACCAGTGCTCTTCAGGTTTCAGTCTTAATTTAAATAGCAGTCCTGTGAAGTGATTCCTATTATGCCTGTTTCACAGATGAGGAAACAAGTGCTCAGACGGGTGTAAAGACTTCTTGGTGTTTGGGAATCAAGCCCTGATCTATTGGAAGCTATTGTCCTGTATTGCTCCACCTTGCAATGTACCCAAGGGCCAGATTGTTAACCTTTCTGCCCCAGAGTGTATTAATTTATTAAATGGAACATGACATTTTTTATTTTTATGGGTTCATCTAACTCTGATATTCTGGATTGTAAATGCATTTGAATGCTTAATTTTCCACTTTTCTAAGCAAGAGTTTTGAATCATATTGTGAGTGACATGCTTTAGCTAGAGTGTGACTTTCACCCTTTCACTGTAAGAGGGGATAATTGATCTTGCTTGTGGAGTGGATTTGCTACCCTGACACCCAGGAGTGAAAGGCCACTTAGGAACAGAAAGGATACTGAGGTGTATCCATTTTATTTATCTTCTCAAAGAATTGGCTTTTTTGTTCCCCTTGTTTATAGCTCTTGGTTTCTTCTTCTTTTTCTTTGTCACTGGAAAATACTTCTCATTTTCTAAATCCTTGTGCTTTGAAGACAAATTTTTCCAGAGAAATGTCAAAGGAGACACGGGGTTAAATACGGAATTGATTCTGTTCACTTTGAGCTGCAGTAGCCTGACCGTTACCTCAGACCTCGTCATCCTGGTGAAAGCAGAGGCTTGCAATTCTGGGATCACCACTTCCTTTGCCAACAGCAAAGGGAAAAGGGTTCTTTCTTAATTAATGTTTGCCTGTCTGGATCCTGAAGATCATTCTGATGGTAGAAAGGAAAGGCAGCACCCGGCTGGCAACATGATATTTTGGTCAAAATCTATCTTTACTTCAGAAATTCTCATGGTGTTTTAATCTCATCCGTTTGGGTGGTTGTCCATTTATAACATGTTTTAAAACTTTAGCAGGGCGAATCTTCTTGGTGTTCTTGACAATTATCTATTCATGGAGAATTATTATTAATTTTGTTTAAAATATATCATGAATGGGGGCTGGATTTTGTAAAGTACCTTTGCTGTATCTATTAGTATGTTCATGTGATTTTTCTTCTCTAGATTGATATTCTGGGTTCCTTCCATTCACTGATTTTGGAGGGTATGCAAGACTAGAGTTTTGAACTAGCCTTGTACACCCAAAATAAATTCCGCTTGGTATTATTTATACCATTAAAAAAGAATGGTGCAAATTTCTTTTCATATAGTATTGGCTTCAACTTACTAATAATTCTTTAAAGAATTTTGCTTCTGTGTTCATTAGAGATACTAGTTTTGTTTTCTTTTCCTGTGAAGTCTTTGTCTGGTTTTGGTATTGAGATAGTGCTGTCCTCATGGAATGAGTTAGGAAGTGTTCCCTCTGCCTCTCTTTTCTGGGAAAGATGCTAAGGGAATCGATACAATTTCTTCCTTAAATGTTTTTTAAAAGTCATCAGTGAAACAATCTGGGCCTAATGCTTTCAGTTTTAAAAGGTTCTTAATTACTGATCCACTTACTTGCCTTAATAGAGAAAAGCCTGTACAGATTATATATTCTTTTTGTTTGAGTCTTGGTAGAAAAGAGTTTCAGATAAAAAGACCTGCATCTTCAAGGTATTGGCCCATTTCATCTAAGTTGTCAAATTTGTAGGCAGGGGTTTGTTCATTATATTCCTTTATTACTCACAACATTCATGGGAGGTGTAGTGATAGACCCGCTTTCATTTTTGATATTAGTAATTTCTATTTTCTCTCTTTTTCTCTTTACTAACTTGGCCAGAGGTGTATCCATTTTATTTATCTTCTCAAATAATTGGCTTTTGGTTTTGCTGATTTTCTCTGTTCCTTTCCTGCTTTCAATTTAATTTATTTCTGTTTTAATTACAATCTGCTTCCCAATGCAGGAAACTTAAGAGATATCGGTTTGATCCCTTGGGTCGGGAAGATCCGTTGGAGGAGGGCATGGCAACCCACTCGAGTATTCTTGCCTCGAGAATTCCATGGACAGAGAATCCTGGTGGACCACAGTTCCATAGAGCCGTAGAGAGTTGGACATGACTGAAGTTACTGACTACACATGCATACACAGTATAAGCTTAGATTATTGATTTTAGATCTTTTTTCCTTTGTAATAAATGTATTAAATGCTATAAATTTCCCCTTTTGCACTGCTTTCTCTGTATATGATAAAGTTTGATAAGCTGTGTTTTCAATTAGTTTAAAATGTTAAAATCTTCTCTTGAGACTTCTTTGACCCATGTGTATTTAGAAGTCTACTGTTTAGTCTCCAAATATTTTACTTTTTCAGCAATCTTTTTGTTATTGGTTTTTAGCTTATTTCCACTGTGGTTTGACAGCATACTTTGGTTTCTCTCTCTCTCTTTTTTTTTTTTTTTTTTCATTTGTTAAGGTATGACATGGAAGCAGCCTATGTCCACTCACAGATGAACAGGTAAAGGAGATGTCGTGTACACACACACACACTGGAGTGCTGCTGCTGAGTCCTCAGTCATGAAGGATGGAATAAGGTCATTTGCAGCAGAGTGAAAGGACCTAGAGATGATCGTACTAAGTGAGGTAAGTCAGAGAGAGATAGATATTGTATGATACTGCTTATATGTGGAATCTTTTAAAAAAATGATACAAGAGAATATATTTAAACAACAGAAATAAACTCATGGACATAGAAAGCAAATTTATGGTCCCAAAGGGGAAAGGGAGGGAGGGATAAATTAGAAGTTTGAGATTATCATTAACTATTGTATATAAAATAGGTATCATCAACTATTGTATATAAAATAGGTAACGAGTATCTACTGTATAGCACAGGGAATTATACTCAGTATCTTGTAATAACGTATAATGGAAAAAGTATCTTAAAAATAATATATAGTTTTCTCTTGATTAGTATTAATGTGGTGGATATTTCTCCATTTCTTGGATTTAAAAAACTATTATATCAAATCTATCATTAGTGAAATTATTACTTTGAAGAATGTAACCACTCTTGCAAATGGCTGGATAGTAAGCCATTTTCAGTCATTCACACCTTAGTATAAGTCAGTGTATAAGCTCCTTTCCGTAAACAGATAAGGACAATTTTATGTGAAAGGAAATGGAGAAGCTGTAAGAGATGATAAGTCAGTAGCTGAGAAAGGGAGATAGAAGCCCTATAGAGAGAAAGGAGAGGTAGTCAGATGTAAAAGGCAAATCTTGTGCTCCTTAAGATTTTTGCTCAAGGTTGATAGTGCGTGAATGTGTAGGAGCTTTCCTTTCTAGGTGAATTCATCAGTAGCTGTGTACTGAGTGTGGACCTGGATATGGAGCAGGAGCTAGGAACACATGCTGTCTGTCTTAGAACTTGCTATGGTTTTGCTCTCTAGGTATATGAAATTGAAGAGAAAACAAAATTAATTTACAGGCTTATTCCCCAAGGTTCCTTTTTTGCTTCCTTCCTTAAGCCACATCATCTCAAACTATTTTTACTTGGACTGCACCAAGATAGCCTAGTACTCCCAGTTGTGCTCAACTCCAGGAATTGGGATGTTCTTTCAAAGCTCACTTCCTGTCAGAGTGTCTCAGTCTTCAGAAGATTTGTCTAAGCAAGACTAGCCCTTCAGCCAAGCTGAGTATATGGTGTGTCTTGATAGTGTGATTTGAGAAACGCCCACAGGGTTCCAACATTCAAAAAATTTCTTCCCTACTCATGCCTAAAATCCTATCCTTGATGATTCATACCTGTTGTTAATACCTGGTTCCTGGAAGGGAAAGACAACTGGCTGTTTACTTCCTAATTTTGCCTAGCAGTGGCCCAGGATTAGGGTCATAAAGGGACTTCTGAGTGTACGAATTGGAGTGTCTTGCAACTTCTAGTAAATGCTGACAAAATTCAGTATGAGGTCTCAAGGCTTTGGGGCAGGGGGAGAAAATCAAAGAGGCTTTCAGTGATTATTTTTTAGGAAGCAGGCTAACAGCAATGGGCTGGGTTTGACCAAATTTATACTAGATCATGGCATTCTACACATGACCCATCGTATACCCTTGTTTGTATTCAGGTCATGTAAAAGCATGTAATCCATATGCTCGCAGCTGGAGGCCGAGAGGAGCTACCCCGCATGCGAGGTCAGGGTGGCGGCCAAGAGGAAAAACCCACGTCCAAGTGGCGGAGGCTTCATGGGCACAGGAGGGCCGAGAGGAGCTACCCTTCGTCCAAGGTAAGGTGAAGCAGATGCGTTCTGCTGGAGTAGCCCTGAAGAGATACCCCACGGCCAAGGTAAGAGAAACCCAAATAAGAAGTAGGTATCACGACAGGGCATCAGAGGGCAGACACACTGAAATCATAATCACAGAAAACTAGTCAATCTGATCACACGGACCACATCCTTGTCTAACTCAATGAAACCAAGCCATGCTGTGTGGGGCCACCTAAGACGGGTAGGTCATGTTGGAGAGATCTGTCAGAATGTAGTCCACTGGAGAAGGGAATGGCAAGCCACTTCAGTATCCTTGCCTTGAGAACCCCATGAACAGTATGAAAAGGAAAAATGATAAGATACTGAAAGAGGAACTACCCAGGTTGGTAGGTGCCCAGTATGCTACTGGAGATCAGTGGAGAAATAACTCCACAAAAATGAAGGGATGGAGCCAAAGCAAAAACAATACCCAGTTGTGGATGTGACTGGTGATAGAAGCAAGGTCCAATGCTGTAGAGAGCAATATTACATAGGAACCTGGAATGTTAGGTCCATGAATCAGGGCAAATTGGAAGTTGTCAAACAGGAGAGGGCAAGAGTGAATGTCGACATTCTAGGAATCAGTGAACTAAAATGGACTGGAATGGGTTAATTTAACTCAGATGACCATCATATCTACTACTGTTGGCAGGAATCCCTTAGAAGAAATGAAGGAGCCATCATAGTCAACAAAAGAGTCTGAAATGCCATTCTTGGATGCAAACTCAAAAGAAACAGAATGATCTCTGTTCGTTTCCAAGGCAAAACATTCAATATTACAGTAATCCAAGCATATGCCCCAACCAGTAATGCTGAAGAAGACGAAGTCGAACGGTTCTATGAAGAACCTACAAGACCTTTTAAAACAAATATCCAAAAAAGATGTCCTTTTCATTATAGGGGTGGAATACAAAAGTAGGAAGTCAAGAAACACCTGGGTAACAGGCAAATTTGGACTTGGAGCACGGAATGAAGCAGAAGAAAGGCGAATAGACTTTTGCCAATAGAACAAACAGATCATAGCAAACAACCTCTTTCAACAACGCAAGAGAAGACTCTACACATGGACGACACCAGATGGTCAATACCAAAATCAGATTGATTATATTCTTTGAAGCCAAAGATGGAGAAGAGCTATACAGTTAGCAAAAACAAGACCGGGAGTTGACTGTGGCTCAGATCACGAACGCCTTATTGCCAAATTCAGACTGAAATTGAAGAAAGAAGGGAAAACCACTAGATCATTCAGATATGACCTAAATCAAATCCCTTATGATTATACAGTGGAAGTGAGAAGTAAATTGAAGGGACTAGATCTGATAGATAGAGTGCCTGATGAACTATGGACGGAGGTTCATGACATTGTGCAGGAGACAGTGACCAAGACCATCCCCATGGAAAAGAAATACAAAAAAGCAAAATGGCTGTCTGAGGAGGCCTTGCAAATAGCTATGAAAAGAAGAGAAGCGAAAAGCAAAGGAAAAAGGAAACATATAAGAATATGAATGCAGAGTTCCAAGAATAGCAAGGGGAGATAAGAAAGCCTTCCTCAGTGATCAATGCAAAGAAATAGAGAAAAACAACCGAATTGGAAAAGCAAGAGATCTCTTCAGGAAAATTAGAGATACCAAGGGACATTTCATGCAAAGATGGGCTCGATAAAGGACAGAAATTGTGTGGACCTAACAGAAGCAGAAGATATTAAGAAGAGGTGGCAAGAATACACAGAAGAACTGTACAAAAAAGATCTTCATGACCAAGATAGTCACGATAACGTGATCACTGACCTAGAACCACACATCTTGGAATGTGAATTCAAGTGGGCCTTAGAGAGCATCACTAAGAAGAAATGAAGGAGCCATCATGGTCAACAAAATAGTCTGAAATGCCATTCTTGGATGCAAACTCAAAAGAAACAGAATGATCTCTGTTTCCGTCACCACGGAAGGTGACGGAATTTCCGTAAAGTTATTTCACATCCTGAAAGATGATGCTGTGAAAATGCTGCACTCAATATGCCAGCAAATTTGGAAAACTCAGCAGTGGCCATGGGACTGGAAAAGGTCAGTTTTCATTCCAATCCCAAAGAAAGGCAATGCCAAAGAATGTTCAAACTACTGCACAATTGCACTCATCTCACACGCTAGTAAAGTTTCTGAAAGAAATGGGAATAACAGACCACCTGACCTGCCTCTTGAGAAACCTATATGCAGGTCAGCAAGCAATATTTAGAACTGGACATGGAACAACAGACTGGCTCCAGACAGGAAAATGTGTATGTCAAGGCTGTATATTGTCACCTTGCTTAATTAACTTATATGTAGAGCACATCATGAGGAACGCTGGGCTGGAAGAAGCACAAGCTGGAATCAAGATTGCTGGGGGAAATATCAATAACCTCAGATATGCAGATGACACCACCCTTATGGCAGAAAGTGAAGAGGAACTCAAAAGCCTCTTGATGAAAGTAAAAGAGGAGAGTGAAAAATTTGGCTTGAAGCTCAACATTCAGAAAACGAAGATCATGGCATCTGGTCCCATCACTTCATGGGAAATAGATGGAAAAACAGTGGAAACAGTGTCAGACTTTCTTTTTTGGGGCTCCAAAATCACTGCAAATGCTGATTGCAGCCGTGAAATTAAAAGACGCTTACTCCTTGGAAGGAAAGTTATGACCAACTTAAATAGCATGTTAAAAAGCAGAGACATTACTTTGACAGCAAAGGTCTGTCTAGTCAAGGCTATGGTTTTTCCAGTGGTAATCTATGGATGTGAGAGTTGGACTGTGAAGAAAGCTGATCGCCAAAGAATTGATGCTTTTGAACTGTGATGTTGGAGAAGACTCTTGCGAGTCCCTTGGACTGCAAGGAGATCAAACAGTTCATTTTAGGGAGATCAGTCCTGGGTGTTCATTGGGAGGACTGATGCTGAAGATGAAACTCCAATACTTTGGCCACCTCTTGCGAGGAGTTGACTCACTGGAAAAGACTCTGATGCTGGGAGGGATTGGGGGAAGGAGGAGCAGGGGACGATAGAGAATGAGATGGCTGGATGGCATCAATGGCTTGATGGACATAAGTTTGAGTGAACTCCGGGAGTTGGTGATGGACAGGGAGGCCTGGCTTGCTGTGATTCATGGGGTCATAAAGAGTTGGACATGACTGAGCGACTGAACTGAAAAAGCATATAATACCATTTCTGTCCGTTATCGAACCAATCTTTGCATGAAATGTACCCTTGTTATCTCTAATTTTCTTGAAGAGTTTTCTAGTCTTTCCTATTCTGTTGTTTTCTTCTATTTCTTTGCATATAAACAGAATCATGCAATGTGTGTTTTATTTTTTCTTCTTTCAGACTTTTCTTCTTTAATGAAATACTGTCAAGGCTCCTCCTTGTTGTTCATGTGTCAGAATCATAATTCTGTTTCACTCATGGGCACAATAATATTTCATTGTATGGATATTAAATGCTATATTGACCCATTGTTCAGTTGGATAAATGTTGGGTTGTTTCTGCTCTTTATCTGTCAAGGATAACGATGCTACATTATTCTTGTCAATACTACCTTTCAAGGCAGCCATCATCACCAAACACTATCTTACTCCTATTATCCAACCACACACCAAAGGATATTTCATTGACTTTATGTCTCCCTCACATTCTTTAAACAATGCATTTTTTTTCTGAGTTATATTAATTTGTTCATGTAAGAATCTCTGTACTAAATTTAAGGACTCAGAAATTAGAGCAATGCTAATTTTGTATTTTCGAAACTTCATTTGAAGAGGTTCAGTTCAGTTCAGTCACTCAGTCTTGTCCGAATCTTTGCGATCCCATGAATCACAGACATCCAGGCCTCCCTGTCCATCACCAACTCCCGGAGTTCACTCAAACTCATGTCCATCGGGTCGGTGATGCCATCCAGCCCTCTCATTCTTTGCTGTCCCCGTCTCCTCCCGCCCCCATTTCCTCCCAGTATCAGTCTTTTCCAGTGAGTCAACTCCTCTCATGAGGTGGCCAAATTATTGGACTTTCAGTTTCAGCATCAGTCCTTCCAATGAACACCCAGGATTGATCTCCTTTAGAATGGACTGGTTGGATCTCCTTGAAGTCCAAGGGACTCTCAAGAGTCTTCTCCAGCACCACAGTTCAAAAGCATCAATTCTTTGGCGATCATATTTCTTCACAGTCCAACTCTCACATCCAAACATGACCACGGGAAAAGAAAAGGTAGTTAACTCTTTGCAACCCCCTTGGACTACAATCAGCCAGGTTCCTCTGTCCATGAAGTTTTCCCAGCAAGAATACTGAAAGCGGGTTGCCATTTCTTCCTCCAGTCAATCTTCCCAACCCAGGGATGGAACCTGTGTCTGCTGGATCTCCTACATTGACTAGCAAATTATTCAGCACTGAGTCACCTGGGAAAATAATGTAAAAAATAGCAATATGCCTGTTGAAAATTTTTCTACAGATATAACTTAATTATGCAAAAACGGTCTTAATGATCTGGATAACCACGATGGTGACATCACAAACTTAGAGCCAGACATCCTAGAGTGTGAAGTCAAGTGGATCTTGGAAAGGACTACTATGAAAAAAAGCTAGTGGAGGGGATGAAATTCCAGGTGAATTATTTCATATCTTAAAAATGATGCTGTTAAGTGCTGCACTCGATATGCCAGCAAACTTGGATAACTCACAAGTGGCCACAAGACTGGAAAAGGGCAGATTTCATTCCAACCTGAAACAATGGCAAAGACAAAGAATGTTCAGACTACCATGCAATTGTGCTCATTACACAAGCTTGTACGGAAATGCTCAAAATCCTTGAAGCTAGACTTCAACCGACTTGAGCTGAGAACTTGCAGATATACACTGGATTTAAAAAGGGCAGAGGAAGCAGAAATCAAATTGCCAACATCAATTGGATCACAGAAAAAGCAAGAGAATTTCAGAAAAAAAAATATCTACTTCTGCTTCATTGACTATGCAAAAGCCTTTGACTGTGTGGACTACAATGAACTGTGAAAAATTCTTAGTTCAGTTAAGTTCAGTTCAGTCGCCAAGTCGTGTCCGACTCTCTGCGCCACATGAATCACAGCACGCCAGGCCTCCCTGTCCATCACCAACTCCCGGAGTTCACTCAAACTCATGTCCACAGAGTCGGTGATGCCATCCAGTCATCTCATTCTCTGTCGTCCCCTTCTCCTCCCGCCCCCAACATTTCCCAGCATCAGAGTCTTTTCCAGTGAGTCAACTCATAGCATGAGGTGGTCAAAGTATTGCAGTTTCACCTTTAGCATCAGTCTTTCCAATGAACAACCGGCAATGATCTCCTTTAGAATGAACTGGTTGGATCTCCTTGCAGTACAAGAGACTCTCAAGAGTCTTCTCCAACACCACAGTTCAAAAACATCAATTCTTCAGCCATCAGCTTTCTTCACAGTCCAACTTTCACATCAATACATGGCAACGGGAAAAAAACATTGCCTTGACTAGATGGACCTTAGTTGGCAAAGTAATGTCTCTGCTTTTTAATATACTATCTAGGTTGGTCATAACTTTCCTTCCAAGGAATAAGGGTCTTTTAATTCCATGGCTGCAATCAGCATCTACAGTAATTTTGGAACCCCAAAAAATAAAGTCTGACACTGTTTCCACTGTTTCTTCATCTATTTCCCATGAAGTGATGGGACCAGATGCCATGATCTTTGTTTTCTGCATGTTGAGCTTCAAGCCAACCTTTTCACTCTCCTCTTTCACTTTCATCAGGAGGCTTTTGAGTTCCTCTTCACTTTCTGACATAAGTGTAGTGTCATCTGCATATCTGAGGTTATTGATATTTCTCCCAGCAATCTTGATTCCAGCTTGTGCTTCTTCCAGCCCAGCGTTCCTCATGATGTACTCTGCATATAAATTAAATAAGCAGGGTGACAATATACAGCCTTGATGTTCTTCTTTTCCTATTTGGAACCAGTCTGTTCTTCCATGTCCAGTTCTGACTGTTGCTTCCTGACCTGCATACAGGTTTCTCAAGAGGCAGGTCAGGTGGTCTGGTATTCACCTCTCTTTCAGAATTGTTCACAGTTTATAGTGATCCACACAGTCAAAGGCTTTGGCAAAGTCAATGAAGCAGAAATAGATGTTTTTCTGGAACTCTCTTGCTTTCTCCATGATCCAGCAGATGTTGGCATTTTGATCTCTGGTGCCTCTGACTTTTCTAAAACCTGCTTGAACATCTGAAAGTTCACGGTTCACATATTGCTGAAGCCTGGCTTGGAGAATTATGAGCATGAATTTACTAGCACGTGAGATGAGTGCAACTGTGCGGTAGTTTGAGCATTCTTTGGCATTGCCTTTCTTTGGGATTAGAATGAAGACTGACCTCTTCCAGTCCTGTGGCCACTGCTAATTTTTCCAAATTTGCTGGCATACTGAGTGCAGCACTTTCACAGCATCATCTTTCAAGATTTCAAATAGCTCCACTGGAATTCCATCACCTCCACTAGCTTTGTTCGTAGTGATGCTTTCTAAGGCCCACCTGACTTCACATTCCAAGAGGTCTGGCTCTAGGTCAGTGATCACGTTATCGTGACTATCTTGGTGGTGAAGATCTTTTTTGTACAGTTCTTCTGTGTATTCTTGCCATCTCTTCTTAATATCTTCCGCTTCTGTTAGGTCCATACAATTTGTGTCCTTTATCGAGCCCATCGTTGCATGAAATGTTCCCTTGGAATCTCTAATTTTCTTGAAGAGATCTCTTGTTTTTCCTATTCTGTTGTTTTCCTCTATTTCTTTGCATTGATCGCTGACGAAGGCTTTCTTATCTCTCCTTGTTATTCTTTGGAACTCTGCATTCAGATGCTTATATCTGTCCTTTTCTCTTTTGCTCTTCGCTTCTCTTCTTTTCACAGCTATTTGTAAGGCCTCCTCAGACAGCCATTTTGCTTTTTTGCATTTCTTTTCCATGGGGATGGTTTTGGTCCCTGTCTCCTGTACAATGTCACGAACCTCCGTCCAGAATTCATCAGGCACTCTATCAGATCTAGTCCCTTAAATCTATTTCTCACTTCCACTGTATAATCATAAGGGATTTGATTTAGGTAATATCTGAATGGTCTAGTGGTTTTCCCTATTTTTTTCAATTTCAGTCTGAGTTTGGCAAAAAGGAGTTCATTATCTGAGCCACAGTCAACTCCTGGTCTTGTTTTTGCTAACTGTATAGAGCTTCTCTATCTTTGGCTGCAAAGAATATAATCAATCTGATTTCTGTGTTTACCATCTGGTGATGTCCATGTGTAGAGTCTTCTCTTGTGTTGTTGGAAGAGGGTGTTTGCTATGACCAGTGCGTTCTCTTGACAAGACTCTATTAGCCTTTGCCCTGCTTCATTTCGTGCTCCAAGGCCAAATTTGCTGTTACTCCAGGTGTTTCTTATCTTCCTACTTTTGCATTCCAGTCCCCTATAATGAAAAGGACATCTTTTTTGGGTGTTAGTTCTAAAAGGTCTTGTAGGTCTTCATAGAGCCTTTCAACTTTGACTTCTTCAGCATTACTGGTTGGGGCATAGCCTGGATTACTGTAATATTGAATGATTTGCCTTGGAAACGAACATTCTGTCGTTTTTAAGATTGCATCCACGTACTGCATTTTGGACTCTTGTTGACCATGATGGCTCCTCCATTTCTTCTAAGGGATTCCTGCCCACAGTAGTAGATATAATGGTCTTCTGAGTTAAATTCACCCATTCCAGAGCATTTTAATTTACTGATTCCTAGAATGTCAATGTTTACGCTTGCCATCTCCTGTTTGACCACTTCCAATTTGCCTTGATTCATGGACCTAACATTCCAGGTTCCTATGCAGTATTCCTCATTACAACATGGGACCTTGCTTCTATGACCGGTCACATCCACAACTGGGTATTGATTTTGCTTTTGCTCCATGCCTTTATTCCTTCTAGAATTATGTCTCTACTTATCTCCAGTAGCATACTGGGCACCTATCGACCTGGTGAATTCCTCATTCAGTATCCTATCATTTTGCCCTGATGCAAGAGACACCAGCCCAGGTGGTGCAGACGCGAGAGTTGCCGGCCCCGGCGTCGCAGACGCGAGAGACGCCATCCCTTGTGGTGCAGACGCGAGAGATGCCGGCCCCGGCGCAACCGACCACGCAAAGGGGCGCGGCCATGAGGAGCTACCCCATGTCCAATAGGCGGTGGCTGCGTGGGTGCAGGAGGGCCGAGAGGGGCTACTTCACGTTCAAGGTCAGGAGGGTCTGCCTTGAGGAGATACCCCTCATCCAAGGTAAGGTGTAGCGGCTGCGCTTTCTTGAAGCAGCTGTGAAGAGATATCCCACGTCCAAGGTAAGAGAAATCCAAATAAGATGGTAGGTACTGCAAGGGGGCATCAGAGGGCAGACACACTGAAATCATAATCACAGGAAACTAGTCGATCTGATCACATGGACCACAGCCGAAAGTGGTCCAGTGGAGAAGGGAATGGCAAGCCACTTCAGTATACTTGCCTTGAGAAAAATTCTTAAGGGGATTCAAATACCAGAGCATATTACCTGCCTCCTGATAAACCTCTATGCAGTCAAGAAACAACAGTCAGAGCCAGATTTTTAATAATGGACTGGTTCAAAATTGGGAAAGGTGTACATCAAGGTTGTATATTGTCACCATGTTTATTTAATTTGTATATTCAGAATACATCATGAAAAATTGCAGATTGGATAAAACCAAAGTTGGAATCAAGAGGACCTTAAGAAATACCCACAATCTCAGATATGCAGATGATACCACCCTAATGGCAGAAATGAAAGGGAACTAAAGAGTCTCTTGATGAATGTGAAAGGAGAGAGTGAAAACGATGGCTTAAAACTCAATATTCAAAAAACAAAGATTATGGTATCTGGTCCCATCACTTCATGGCAAATAGATGGGGAAAAAGTGGAAGCAGTGATAGATTTTATTTTTTCTTGGGCTCCAAAATCACTATGGACATTGAAATTAAAAGATGCTTGCTCCTTGGAAGGAAACCTATGACAAACCTAGACAGTGTATTAAAAAAACAAAGATATCACTTTGCTGACAAAGATCCAAACAGCTAATGGTATGGTTTTTCCAGCAGTCATGTAAGGTTGTGAGAGTAGGGCCATTAAGAAGTCTGAGGGCTGAAGAATAGATGCTTTCAAATTGTGGTGCTGGAGAAGACTCTTGAGAGTCACTTCAACAGCAAAGGGATCAAACCAGTCAATCCTGAAAGAAATCAACCCTGAATATTTACTGCACAGACTGATGCTGATGCTGAAGCTCCATTTTTTGGCCGTCTGCAGTGAAGAGCCAACTCACTGGAAAAGATCTTGATGCTGGAAAAGATTGAGGGCAGGAGGAGAAGGGAGAAGCTGTGTATGAAATTGTTGGATGGCATCACTGACTCGATGGACATGAGTTTGAGCAAACTCAGGAAGATAGTGGAGGATAGGAGAGCCTGGCATACTACAGCTCATGGGGTCGCAAAGAGTCCAACATGACTTGGCAACTGAACAACAATAACAATATTGGAAAGTGAGGGAAATGTTTGAAAATCATATCTGTGTATCTGACAAAGAACTTGTATCCAAACTTTATGAAAATCCCTCATCAGTAATAAAAATCAAATTAATAAATTTTACAAAAAGGATTGAATACTTTCACCAAGAATATTTTTAAATAGCAAGGTTATATATAACAGTTTGCTCATCATTTTACCTATTAGGGACATGACAATAAAGTAATAATGGGTGAAAATTAAAAATGCTGATTAAGCATAATTATCTGTTTTATCTGAATTTTCATTTGGTATTTAACAGGAACATGGATTATATTCTTGGGATACATTTTTGTTTTCTAATTTTGCTTGTTTCCTGCTTTTTCTTGTTTTTTTTTTTTTTTCTGTAAACCTAAGAAACTCATCTAGCAAAATTTCATGTCATTAGTATATTTTTAATTTGGGGAAAATATTCATAAGAAAAATTGTTTATACCTTTTTAATATCTTTGCCATTGCCATTCTTTGTGTGATCAACCCAATACTCAAATATCAAATGCATTACTGTGGGGATATTGCTGAGAAAAAGCTCAAACCACATAACTAATTTTTAATAATTTTCCACTGGTTAAAATAAAAAAAAACTGATGCACATATGTCACAAAACAATTTCAGTATTATTATTAACCTCTCTGGTACATATCTGAAGTATGTAGAATTGTCCTTGATTACCTAATTCTATTTCTATCCAAATTAATTTTCCTTCAGGTACTTTCTGATCTTCTGTGATTCAAAAATCCCTTAAGTTGCATTTTATTCAACCAGAACCTGACTTTCACTTTGTAACAGCTCCTCAAGACCATGTAGACTATCATGCCTTCAATCTTTTCCCACCTAGCCATTTAAAACCGAGTTTGGGTAGCTACATTACAATTGCAGGTTGTATAAACTAAAGCATCTTCCAAAGTGATCTGTGTCTCATTAAAAATGGAGACCTTAAATATTTGGAAAACGTGTCTCAAGGATAAAATGTATTCCTCTGGTACAAACAAGTGAGAAAAACAACAGTCTATACTTATGGTTTCTCTAGTGCCCCTGGTGACAGTTAAATTGTGTGTAGGTAAATGTCTACTCAGAATATTACGTTTTCAGAACACACTTTTATGTTCCTCAAACTTGGAGTATTGAGATGCAGAGTTCACTGCATGACAGGGAATCAAAGTTCATTATGGCACGCCATTGGTGGGAGAAAGACCAGGAGAACTCTGAATGGATACAGACTGCGTTGTTGTACAAACAGATCAACTCTTCTAGTAACATAAACATTAATTATGCATTGAGATACTCTATGAAATAGTGCACTATGTCAGTTTCACAAATATATTAACACTTATTTTGCACAAGATCTGTTAGATTAAAAAAATTAAAATTCAGCAATTTTCAGTGAACATTGTTTATGGAAGTTTTTTTAAAGAGTATGATACACATAAAGAAAACGTACTTCTATAAAAGTATACTACAAGGAAATTTTCAATAATGAAAAGATGCTAACCCCAGAACACCAAAGATAAAACATGCCTAGTGTCCCAGAAACTGTCACCCCACATCTATCACAAATTGATATCCAATATGATATCTTGGGCTTCCCTGACAAAAGAATCCACCTGCAAATCAGGAGACATGGCTTCTTTCCCTGGGCCAGGAAGATCACTTGGTATAGGAAATGGCAAGCCAAACCAGTACTCTTGCCTAAGAAATACAATGGACAGAGAAGCCTGGTGGATCTATGGGGTCACAAAAGAGTTGGACAAGACTTAGTAACTAAACCACCACCACCACCACAATGATAGTTTTAATATTTTTGAGTAATATAATAGCATCATCATATAGGTTTTATATTTTCATTTCTGACTTTTTTCAGTCAATATCATTTTTGTGAAATTTCCCGACACTTTTGTATGTCAAAGCAGTTCATTCATCCTCATCATTGTGTAGGTTTCCTAAGTATAAGCTTCAGTTCAGTTCAGTTCAGTTCAGTTCACTTACTCAGTCGTGTCAGACTCTCTGCGACCCCACAAATCACAGCACGCCAGGTCTCCCTGCCCATCACCAACTCCCGGAGTTCACTCAAACTCATGTCCACAGAGTTGGTGATGCCATCCAGCCATCTCATTCTCGGTCGTCCCCTTCTCCTCCCGCCCCCAACCTTTCCGAGCATCAGAGTTTTTCCAGTGAGTCAACTCGTCGCATGAGGTGGCCAAAGTATTGCAGTTTCAGCTTTAGCATCAGTCTTTCCAATGAACACCCAGGATTGATCTCCTTTAGAATGGACTCGTTGGATCTTCTTGCAGTAAGCTTACCATATAGTAATTTATTTAATCAGGAGCAGATGTCAGTATACTTGACCTATAAATTTTCACTGGAGGTGAACATACCGTTTATTTATATATTACTCACAGCTGCAGTCATGTTTCAGGGAAAACCTGAGGGTTATGACAAAGTTTATGAACTATGAACCCTAAAATATACATTATGTAACATTACTTAAAATTTTGTCAGGTCTTTACTAATGTGTTGAAAAAAATGAGTTATTTTAGTTCTAGATTATTACAAATAATGCAATGAAGAATATTTTTGTGTACACCTTTGGTGGTCATATTCACTCATTTCTTTTGGGTATCATTCAAAGAATGGCATTTTTGAGTCATATGACATGTATATGTCCAATTATATTAGACACAGCTTGGAATCCTGCAATGCAGGAGACCTGGGTTTGATCCCTGGGTTAGGAAGATTCCCCTGGAGAAGAGAGCAGCTACCCACTCTTGTATTCTGCCCTGGAGAATCCCATGGACTGTATATCCATGGGGTCACAAAGAGTTGGACACGACTGAGTGACTTTCACTTCACTTTACTTCAGGGTTTTACAAAGGGTAGCAACAATTCTTATTCTACTGTTAATGTTTAAAAGTCATGGTTTTTCCACATCCTCACCAACACTTGCTAATTTAATTATTTGCATCTTGGTGTTTTTTAGATTGACTGGTTTGACCAATTTGATCAAATCAGTCAACCATAAGGAAATCAACCCTGAATATTCACTGGAAGAACTGGTGCTGAAGCTCCAATACTTTGGCCATCTGATGCAAAGAACTGACTCATTGGAAAAGACCCTGATGCTGGGAAAGATTGAGGGCAAGAGGAGAAGGGGCAACAGAAGATGAGATTGTTGGATGGCATCACTGACTCAATAGACACGAGCTTGAGCAAACTGGGAGATAGTGAAGGACGGGGAAGTGTGAAACTGCAGTTCGTTGGGTCACAAAGAATCAGACATGACCTTGCAACTGAACAATGAAAATGTTCTTTAGATGAGTCATTATACTGTGTTTATTTACTGTTAGCTTTTTATTTAGGTTTTACTTACTGGAGGGCTAATAAATTTGGATATCCACTTCTTTGAAGAGTCTATGAAAGTCTGAATTTGAATAATAGGTGATACAAGAGCCATAATTAAAAGCCTTTGGCTTCCTGAAACTCATAATATCCAAAAATTCATGCCACCACTGTTGCAGGTTCATACAGCCTACATTAATAGCATACTTTTTTTTCCTTTGAAGATAAATTATTCCTTTTTTTAAAAAAAAAACATTTTCCAGATTTCTAGTGCTGTCCAACTCTCACATCCATACATGACCACTGGAAAAACCATAGCCTTCTCCCACAGAGTCCAAAAGACTGTTCTATACATCTGTGTCTCTTTTGCTGTCTCATATATAGGGTTATGGTTATCATCTTTCTAAATTCCATATATATGTGTTAGTATGCTGTATTGGTAGATGGACCTTAGTTGACAAAGTAATGTCTCTGCTTTTTAATATGCTGTCTAGGTTGGTCATAACTTTCCTTCCAAGGAGTAAGTGTCTTTTAATTTCATGGCTGCAGTCACCATCTGCAGTGACTTTGGAGCCCCCCCAAAATAAATTCAGCCACTATTTTCACTGTTTCCCCATCTATTTGCCATGAAGTGATGGGACTGGATGGATCATGATCTTAGTTTTCTGAATGTTGAGCTTTAAGCCAACTTTTTCACTCTCCCCTTTCACTTTCATCAAAAGGCTCTTTTAGTTCTTCTTCACGTTCTGCCATAAAGGTGGTGTTGTCTGCATATCTGAGATTGATATTGAGAAATATTGATATGATAGATACTGGTAAATGGCTCATAGCACATTTCTAAAGAGAGAGATATCCAGGGAGGTGAAAAGTTGCTGCTTCTGTCTTTAACACAGAACTATTTGCTTACTAAATTGTTGAAGATTCATATCACTATTTTTAACAAATATACAGTCAATGACCCATATGTATGTCTCTATTTTCTACATTGGACATATACTCAAATCTACCGTTTGATTGCTACATCATATTTGCACTAAAGGATTTCATTGGCAGAGGCTTCTCTGATGTCTCAGAAGATGAAGAATCCACCTGCAATGCAGAGATCTCCTGGAGGAGGAAATGGCATATCACTCCAGTATTCTTGCCTAGAGAATTTCATGGGTAGAGGAGCCTGGCCGGCTCCATGGGGTCACAAAGGGTCAAACACAACTGAGCAACTAAGCACATACACACATTTCAGGGGCAAGGATGAAGGGATCAAGATACAGGAACTTGACTGCAGTATTAGTCCACTAACAGGGTTCCAAGGTTCACAGTGGTAAAGAATATGCCTGTCAATGCAGGAGACACAAGAGACACAGGTTCAACCCCTGGGCAGGATTGGAGGATAAAATGGCAACCCATTCCAGTATTCCTACCGGGAAAGTTCCATGAACAGATGAGCCTGGCAGGATATAACTCATGGTGCCGAAAGAGTCAGACACAACTGAGTGACTGAGTACACAAACACAAATTAGCCTACTACACACTGTCATTGATAACACTGCAGTTGTACGATGACACTTTTTAATCAGTCATATTTGGATATATGAAACGAAAATGAAGTAAAAGGGGAGTATAGTGATGAGGATTGAAGCAGACAGGCTAGAACACATCAAACTCTTTATTGCAGATTTCTTATCTTGCAAAATCTCAAGATAGAAGAGTTATTATACATTATTGCACATTTTTTAATTTTAGTTATTGATTCCTAAAATAATTTTCCCATAATTTGTTATTCACCATGCAAATTCTGGGAAAGGCAGAATCAGTCAGTCAGTTCTATTGTTGGCCTTTCATTTAATGGGCTTAATTGTTTTCTTTTTTATACCACAAAGTAGATCTAATAGAATGGGCCAATTTTAGATGAAATCAGTCTTTATATACTATAATAAGTTTACATCATATGGACGAAAATCAGTTATTCATGGCAATATATTGACACTCTACTTTGCTTTGAATTTAATATAATTTAATAATGTTTTTCTGTCATATTTCTGCTCATAAGCAGCAATTCCAAAAGAGTTTGCATGAAGCAATGAAATACATTAGAGATAGACTTTTGAAGTTTATATCTAAAACAAGAATTATCTGTAGGTTTTTATTCACCCTGCGATCTTTGCCTAAAATTCCATAATGTCTAACAAAGGCGTCCCTGAGTAACAGAGGAATTTCTTAGACTTAATTATATCTAGAATGTTTTCACATAAGGAAATTTTATAGGGCAGTTTGAAAACCTAGAACATCAGTGGCTTTTAGCTTATAATTTTAATAGCTAATTAAGAATGTCTTTCAGTCTTGTAAGGTTTATAAAATATGTGACCATATCCACACTTTCTTAACAAAAAGATTTAGCTCAAGCCTTCAAGAAACAAAAACAAAAACAGATGAAATAGTCAAATATGAAGAGTTTATAGCTCTTTGTACCTGTACGTGTGTGTGCTTAGTCACGTCCTATGCTTTATAAACGCATGAACTGTAGTCTGCCAATATCCTCTCTCCATGGAATTTTCCAGGTAAGAATACTGGGGTAGGTTGCTATTTCCTCCTCCTGGGGATCTTCCAAGCCAGGGATTGAACTTGTCATGTATGGATGTGAGAGTTGGACTATAAAGAAAGCTGATTGCCGAGGAATTGATGCTTTAGAACTGTGGTGTTGGAGAAGATTCTTGAGAGCCCCTTGGACTCCAGGGAGATCCAACCTAAAGGATATCAGTCTTGGGTGTTTATTGGAAGGGTTGATGTTGAAGCTGAAACTCCAATACTTTGGCCACCTCATGCAAAGTGCTGACTCATTGGAAAAGACCCTAATGCTGGAAAGGATTGGGAGCAGGAGGAGAAGGGAACGACAGATGATGAGACGGTTAGATGGCATTACCAACTCGATGGACATGGGTTTGGGTGGCCTCCGGGAGTTGGTGATGGACAGGGAGGTCTGGGGTGCTGCAGTTCATCAGGTAGCAAAGAGGTGGACACGACTGAGTGACTGAACTGAACTGAATCGTATACATTAGATCCCCAGAACTTATTCATTGAATAATAGTAAGTTTGGCCATTATTACTCATTTCGCTCAACTTTGAGACCCTGAAAAAAACCATCAATCTACTCTCTAATTCTATGAGTTTGAACTGTTAAGATGCAACATATATCTGAAACTCTACAGCATTTACCTTTATCTATCTGCCTATTTTCAGGGAAGGCAATGGCAAGCCACTTCAGTACTCTTGCCTAGAAAATCCCATGGATGGAGGAGCCTGGTAGACTGCAGTCCATGGGGTCGCTAAGTGTCGGACACGACTGAGCGACTTCACTTTCACTTTTCACTTTCACACATTGGAGAAGGAAATGGCAACCCACTCCAGTGTTCTTGCCTGGAGAATCCCAGGGACGGGGGAGCCTGGTGGGCTTCCATCCATGGGGTCACACAGAGTCGGACATGACTGAAGTGACTTAGCAGCAGCAGCAGCATCTGCCTATTTTAGTCAGCATAATGCATTTATGGTTCATCCATACGTGATAAACAAAGCTTCTTAAAATCTAAAAGACACAGTCTTGTCCCTCTCAAGACCCATCTAATTATTAGATCCTCTGACCACTATCATTTTATCTCCCAAGTAGAATACTTATTAGATTTAAGACTGAATATATCTGTCAAAAGAAATATTAGATTTAGATTTTATTTTGGATTTAAAATCATTTTTATTTCATAATGATTTTGATATTTCTTATAAGTTATATGGCTATTTAAACAATTAATGCTTCTCATTAGCATTAGTTTATGTTCATTAGTATAGAAAGTACAGTGTATACCATAGAACATAAACAGATTCAAAGATTTCTCAGGATATACAATAATTCTTAAGGTAGCCCAAATATTATTCAAATGAGAGAATGAACCAGCAAAATCTGACAAAATTAGAAAATTCTGGAAAGTTTTCAACAAAGGGAAAGTGCCATGTGTAAATTCTTGATACATGAATTGAAGTAAGTAATATTTCAGAACTAAAATATTTCTAAAACTTAGACTTTATAACAACAGATTCTTATTTAAACCATTTAAAACAGCTTTGTTTCTCTTGCATCGCACAGTATAATTTTATAAAAACAAAAACCAAAATATGTGTGTACTTGTGACTATGAGAGAGTATGAAATATAAACCTTTAAAATAATATTTAAAGTTTCAGTTTTTGCAGGGCCTGTTTCACATTCTTGTTCCTTAGTCTGTAAATCAGAGGGTTTAACATGGCAATCACAAGGGTGTATAACAATGAGGACATTTTGATTTCATATAGAGAGTAGGATGAACTCGGCCTGAAATACATGAAAAATACAGTTCCCTGAAAAAATTTTCACAGCAGTTAGGTGGGAGGTGCAGGTGGAGAGAGCTGTGAACCTCCCCCAACAGAGTGGATCTTCAAGACTGCTAGGATGATATAACAGTAAGAGACAAGGACTCCTGAAATGGAGGTCAGTTCAACACAGCCAAACAAATGAATAATGCTAACTCACTGACCCATGTATCACAGCAGGAAAGGGAGTGAAGTGGAGGTAAGTCACAAAAAAAGTGGTTAATCTCATTTGACCCACAGAAGCATAAGCGGAATGCTAATGTTGTGTGAATCAAGGCATCTGCCATTCCCACCAGGTAAACCCCAGCCATGAGCAGGGGGCACACACCTCTGGACATGCTGACTGCATAGAGCAATGGGCTGCTGACGACCTTGTACCGGTCATAGGCCATCACTGCCAGCAGGAGCCACTCACAACCTACAAAGATAGAGAAGACCAAAAATTGCAGCGCACAGCTATAGATGGAGATTGATCTCTTTTTGGCTGAAAGGTCCAACAACATCTTGGGGTCAGTGGCTGTGGAATAGCACAGGTCACAGAAGGAGAGGCGGCTGAGGAAAAAGTGCAGGGGTGTGTACAGCTGGGGATCCATCCTAATTAAAATTGTCAATGTTAATGATACATACAATAACAAACATGACAGATAAGATCATCTTAACTTCAGGTTTATTATAATTCCTCACAATATGAACTCAGTTAAGGATGAGCAGTTTTCTCTTTTCATTCTTCTGTCTTCTTATCTAAACTTTTGAGGAAATGACCAAGAAAATGATACACATGAGGGAACCACTTAGGGGCATTCACAAAAATATCTGCAGGGAAGAACACACTTTATTTCTGCAATGGTCCTTTTTTATATTTTCAGCCTGTGTCTCTGTTTTTTGCACACTGTTTTGAAGATATGATGAGATATCAATCCTGTTGATACAAGAAAGGTGGTGCTCAGAGAAACTGAAGAGCTCATGACAGCAACCAGTGAACCCTAAAGGAAATTGGCCCTGATTATTCATTGGAAGGACCAACTGATTCTGAAGCTGATGCTCCAATACTTCAGCCACCTGTTGCGAAGAACCAACTCATTAGAAAAAGGTCCTAATGCTTGGAAAGATTGAAGGCCCAAGGAGAGGCAGCAGATGAGATGGTTAGATAGCATCACCAACTCAACTGACATAGATTTGAACAAATTCCAAGAGACAGTGAAGGACAGGGAAGCCTAGAATGCTGCAGTCCATGGGGTCACAAAGAGTCAGATACGACTTAGTGACTGATCAACAACAACATAGACAGTAACATAGCTCAGAAATTACATCTAGATTTACACAGAAGTTTCTCAATTGCCTATCTCAGATATTTTTTATCATCATATTGATATCAATACTCCTTTAAAGAATGCCCATTGGCTAAGCCATTTTCTGAGTGTGTGTATGCTTGTGTGTTCTGTTGCTAAATTCTGTTTGACTCATTGCATCCTCATGGACTGCAGCCCTCCAGGCTCACTGTCCATGGGATTTCCCAGGCGAGATTCTTAGTCCATGGAGAGGGAAGCCAGGTGGGCTGCGGTTCATGAGGTCGCAAAGAGGCAGAAAGAACTCAGCGACAGAGCACGCATTCACACAAACACTCAGAAAATGACTAAGTCAGTGGGCTTTCTTTAAAGAGGTACTGCTATCTACCTGATAATAATAAAAAATATCAGAGCTAGAGAGTTGAGAAACTTCTATTTCTAGATGTTGTTCCTAACTAAACTACTGCTATAGCTCATTAATTTCTCTGAGCACTACATTCTTTGTATCAAGAAAGATATTTAGATGAATTGACATCTCATTACATCTCCAAAGCAGTGTGGAAAAAAGGCGGATGCTAGAGACACCAGGCTGAAAGTATGTGAATAACCATTTACTATGTTGAAAAAATTCCTTGGATACAAAGATATATTTTCATTATCTTGTTGCACATAAAGCATAATTTAAAATATAAATTATTAGTTTTACAATCTGTTAGTATACCATACACTAATAACAATTAAAATAATTGTGTTTTTGATCCTAATCTTTAGTATTTAGTGAGACATGAGACTCCAGCGGCACAGATGCAAAAGACGCCGGCTCTGGTGGTACAGACATGAGAGATGCCGGCTCCGGCGGTGGCGAAACTGACCGCGCAGAAGCGTGGCCAAGAGGAGCAACCCCACGACCAAGGTAAGGTACAGCCACTGCACTTTGCTAGAGCAGAGCAAAGATATCCCACGATATCTTCCCACGAGTGAAGAGATATCCCAAGAGCAAGGTAAGAGAAACACAAATAAAACGGGAGGTATTGCGAGGGGGCATCAGAGGGCAGACATACTAAATCATAATCATAGGAAACCAGTTTATCTGACCACATGGACCACAGCCCTGTCTAACTCAATGAAATTATGCCATGCCCTGTGGGGCCACTCAAGACGGACGGGTCATGGTGGAGACGTCTGACAACATGTGGTCCACTGGAGAAGGGAATGGCAAACCACTTCAGTATACTTTCCTTGAGAACCCCATGAGCAGTATCAAAAGGCAAAATGATAGGATACTGAATCAGGAATTCCCCAGGTCGGTAGGTGCCCAGTATGCTACTGGAGATCAGTGGAGAAATAACTCCAGAAAGAATGAAGGGATGGAGTCAAAGCAAAACCATACCCAGCTGTGGATGTGACTGGTGATAGAAGCAAGGTCCGATGCTGTAAAGAGCAATATAGCATAGGAACCTGGAATGTCAGGTCCATGAATCAAGGCAAATTGGAAGTGGTCAGACAGGAAATGGCAAGAGTGAACGTAGATATTATAGGAATCAGTGAACTAAAATGGACTGGAATGGGTGAATTTAACTCAGATGACCATTATATCTACCACTGTGGGCAGGAATCCCTTAGAAGAAATGGAGGAGCCATCATGGTCAACAAAAGAGTCTGAAATGCAGTACTTGGATGCAAACTTAAAAAAGACAGAATGATTTCTGTTCGTTTCCAAGGCAAACCATTCAATATCACAGTAATCCAAGTCTATGCCTCAATCAGTAATGATGAAGAAACCGAAGTTGAACAGTTCTATAAAGACCTACAAGACCTTTTAGAACTAACACCCAAAAAAGATGTCCTTTTCATTATAGGGGACTGGAATGAAAAAGTAGGAAGCCAAGAAACACCTGGAGTAACAGGCAAATTTGACCTTGGAGCATGAAATGAAGCAGGGCAAAGGCTAATAGAGTTTTGCCAAGAGAACGCACTGGTCATAGCAAACACCCTCTTCCAACAACACAAGAGAAGACTCTACACATGGACATCACCAGATGGTCAACACCAAAATCAGATTGATTATATTCTTTGCAAGCAAAGATGGAGAAGCTGTATACAGTTATCAAAAAGAAGACCAGGAGCTGACTGTGGCTCAGATCATGAACTCCTTTTTGCCAAATTCAGACTGAAATTAAAGAAGGTAGGGAAAACCACCAGATCATTCAGATATGACCTAAATCAAATCCCTATGAGTATACAGTGGAAGAAAGAAATAGTTTTAAGGGACTAGATCTGATACAGTGCCTGAGTAACTATGGATGGAGGTTCGTGACATTGTACAGGAGACAGGAACCAAGACCATCTCCATGGAAAAGAAATGCAAAAAAGCAAAATGGCTGTCGGAGGAGGCCTTACAAATAGCTGTGAAAAGAAGAGAAGCGAAAAGCAAAGGAGAAAAGGAAAGATATAAGCATCTGAATGCAGAGTTCCAAAGAAGAGCAAGGAGAGATAAGAAAGCCTTCGTCAGCGATCAATGCAAAGAAATAGAGGAAAACAACAGAATAGGAAAAACAAGAGATCTCTTCAGGAAAACTAGAGATATCAAGGGAACATTTCCTGCAAAGATAGGCTCAATAAAGGACAAAATGTTATGGACCTATCAGAAGCAGAAGATATTAAGAAGAGGTGGTAAGAATATACAGAACTGTATATATATAAAAAAAAAACTTCACAACAAAGATAATCACGATGGCGTGATCACTCACCTGGAGACAGACATCTTGGAATGTGAAGCCAAGTGTGCCTTAGAGAGCATCACTAAAAACAAAGCTAGTGGAGGTGATGGAATTCCAATTGAGCAATTTCAAATCCTGAAAGATGATGATGTGAAAGTGCTGCACTCAATATGCCAACAAATTTGGAAAACTCAGCAATGACTACAGGACTGGAAAAGGTCAGTCTTCATTCCAATCCCAAAGAAAGGCAATGTCAAGGAATGCGCAAACTACCGCACAATGGCACTCATCTCACACACTAGTAAAGTCATGCTCAAAATTCTCCAAGCCAGGCTTCAACAATAAGTGAACCGTAAACTTCCAGATGTTCAAGCAGGTTTTAGAAAAGGCAGAGGAACCAGAGATCAAATTGCAAACATCCACTGGATCATGGAGAAAGCAAGAGAGTTCCAGAAAAATATCTATTTCTGCTTCATTGACTATGCCAAAACTTTTGACTGTGTGGATCACAATAAACTGTGGAAAATTCTTCAAGTAATAGGAATACCAGACCACCTGACCTGCTTCTTGAGAAACCTGTATGAAGGTCAGGAAGCAACAGTCAGAACTGGACATGGAAAAACAGACTGGTTCCAAATAGGAAAAGGAATGTGTCAAGGTTGTATATTGTCACCCTGCTTATTTAACTTATATGCAGAGTACATCATGAGGAACGCTGGGCTGAAAGAAGCACAAGCTGGAATCAAGATTGCCGGGACAAATATCAGTAACCTCAGATATGCAGATGACACCACCTTTACGGCAGAAAGTGAAGAGGAACTAAAAGGCCTCTTGATGAAAGTGAAAGAGGAGAGTGAAAATGTTGGCTTGAAGCTCAACATTCAGAAAACAAAGACCATGGCATCTGGTCCCATCACTTCATGGGAAATAGATGAATAAACAGTGGAAACAGTGTCAGACTATTTTTTGGGGCTCCAAAATCACTGCGGATGCTGATTGCAGCCATGAAATTAAAAGACGCTTGCTCCTTGGAAGGAAAGTTATGACCAACCTAGATAGTATATTAAAAAGCAGAGACATTACTTTGCCAACTAAGGTCCGTCTAGTCAAGGCTACGGTTTTTCCCATGGTCATGTATGGATGTGAGAGTTGGACTCTGAAGAAAGCTGATGGCCAAAGAATTGATGCTTTTGAACTGTGGTGCTGGAAAGGACTCTTGAGAGTCCCTTGGACTGCAAGGAGATCCAAACAGTCCATTCTAGAAGAGATCAATCCTGGGTGTTCTTTGGAAGGACTGATGCTAAAGCTGAAACTCCAATACTTTGGCCACCTCATGTGACGAGTTGAATCACTGGAAAAGACTCTGATGCTGAGAGGGATTGGGGGCGGGAGGAGAAGGGAACGGCAGAGAATGAGATGGCTGGATGGCATCACCGACTCAATGGACATGAGTTTGAGTGGACTCCGGAAGTTGTTGATGGACAGGGAGGCCTGGCGTGCTGTGATTCATGGGGTCGCAAAGAGTTAGACACAACTGAGCGACTGAACTGACTGACTGACTGAAACCTTTCTCAAAATTTTTCATTGCTCTGCCACATAACTTATTACCTGTTTATATAGT
Source organism: Moschus berezovskii (assembly GCF_049115385.1). NCBI lineage: Eukaryota > Metazoa > Chordata > Mammalia > Artiodactyla > Moschidae > Moschus > Moschus berezovskii. The sequence continues at coordinate 5,645,197 of NC_142462.1, forward strand.
TTCTGCTGCAAAATGAGGAGTCTCTGGAACAAAGGAAAATGTTAAAATGAAGTGAAAACCACAGAATCTAACACACACTTGTTCATCTCTTTGGATTTTAACTTTTATATTATAAAAGAGGAAATAGGTTTGGGGATAATAAATGCCTCTGAGATACATAGGTTTCTCTGAATAGTATGTGTGCACTATGTGTCTGTCATATGTCTGCATGCAGATTACATATCTCTAATCTTTATGAGACTAGTACGTAGCTAAGAAATTTTTTCTTTTTAACTTAGTAGCTATGGGGATTCACATGAAGATGAATATGTACACTTTAATTTTTAAATTCACTCCTACATTGTATTTTAAATAAAAGAAAACAACCCCACCAAACCCCCTATAAATTCACCAATATGCTGCTCTGATTATAAAAGGAGTAATATCTTTCCTATAAACCAGAATCAAAGTAAATTAATTTAATGGTTATATTATGGATATAAGCAAGTACAGAATCTGCCAGTTGTGAGAAGAAAATATTGTTCTTGAGCATTAAATTACAGAATGTATTTAAATGAGTAAGCAGGTAAGAAAGTGATTTTCCCCCAAATGGGAATGTTTTTTTCCTATGTTCTTTAAGTCAGGACCTCAAAACCTACCTGCGATGAGCTGGTCCTAAGTAGCTGAACAATGAGCAGATAATATTTTATTTTACCAGGTGCATTGGGAATTCAATCCCTGGGCCACTGACTCTGGGTGTTGGTGTTGTACAAAAATGTCATTAATTATATTTCTGCTTCTGCATATTTCCTAACGAATTCAGGGACAATTTTAGTGCAAGCTGACCTTGTACACATTACTATTGCCACTAAATTAATCTAGCATAAGGAGGGCCTCCCTCATAGCTCAGTTGGTAAAGAATCTGCCTGCAATGCAAGAGATCTTGGTTTGATTCCTGGATTGGGTAAATCCCTGGAGAAGGAAATGGCAACCCATTCCACTACTCTTGCCTGGAAAATCTCATGGACAGAGGAGCCTGGCAAGCTACAGTCCATGGGGTCCCAAGGGCTGGAGACTACTTAGCGACTAAACCCCCACCGCCAAGGATGAAGCAGTGTGAGCGAATACAGAGAAAAATGTTTTCATAATATAAAAAGAAAGTATTTAAAATATTTAAAAATCATGCATTCGTATATATGACAAAGAACTTGTATCCAAAATACATGAACTTTAATCAATCGTAACAACAACAACAAAACCTTAAAATAAGTGAAAAACAACAACAAAAAAATTGAACAAATACTCCCAACACCCTCTTCCAACAACACAAGAGAAGACTCTACACATGGACATCACCAGATGGTCAACACCGAAATCAGATTGATTATATTCTTTGCAACCAAAGATGGAGAAGCTGTATACAGTTAACGAAAATAAGACCAGGAGCTGACTGTGGCTCAGATCATGAACTCCTTATTGCAAAATTCAGACTTAAATTGAAGAAAGTAGGGAAACCCACTAGACCATTCAGATATGACCTCAATCAAATCCCTTATGATTATACAGTGGAACTGAGAAATAGATTTAAGGGACTAGATCTGATTGATAGAGTGCCTGATGAACTCTGGACGGAGGTTCGTGACATTGTACAGGAGACAGGACTAAGACCATCCCCATGGAAAAGAAATGCAAAAGAGCGAAATGGCTGTATGAGGAGGCCTTACAAATAGCTGTGAAAAGAAGAAAGGTGAAAAGCAAAAGAGAAAGGGGAAGATATAAGCATCTGAATGCAGAGTTCCAAAGAATAGCAAGGAGAGATAAGAAAGACTTCCTCAGTGATCAATGCAAAGAAATAGAGAAAAAAAAAAAAGAATAGGAAAAACAAGAGACCTCTTCAAGAAATTTAGAGATTCCAAGGGAACATTTCATGCAAAGATGGGCTCGATGAAGGACAGAAATGGTATGGACCTAACAGAAGCAGAAGATGTTAAGAAGAGGTGGCAGGAATACACAGAAGAACTGTACAAAACAGATCTTCATGACCAAGATAGTCACGATAACGTGATCAATGACCTAGAGCCAGACATCTTGGAATGTGAAGTCAAGTGGGCCTTAGAAAACATCACTACGAACAAAGCTAGTGGAGGTGATGGAATTCCAGTTGAGCTATTACAAGTCTTGAAAGATGATGCTGTGAAAGTGCTGCACTCAATATGCCAGCAGATTTGGAAAACTCAGCAGTGGCCACAGGACTGGAAGAGGTCAGTCTTCATCCCAATTCCAAAGAAAGGCAATGCCAAAGAATGCTCAAACTACCGCACAATTGCACTCATTTCACACGCTAGTAAAGTCATGCTCAAAATTCTCCAAACCAGGCTTCAGCAGTATGTAAACCGTGGACTCCCAGATGCTCAAACAGGTTTTAGAAAAGGCAGAGGCACCAGAGATCAAATTGCCAACATCCGCTGGATCATGGAGAAAGCAAAGAGAGTTTCAGAAAAACATCTATTTCTGCTACACTGACTATGCCAAAGCCTTTGACTGTGTCGATCACAATAAACTGTGGACAATTCTGAAAGAGATGTGAACCCCAGACAACCTGACCTGCCTCTTGAGAAACCTGTATGCAGGTCAGGAAGCAACAGTTTGAACTGGACATGGAACAAGAGACTGGTTCCAAATAGGAAAAGGTGTACGTCAAGGTTGTATATTGTCACCTTGCTTATTTAAATTATATTCAGAGTATATCATGAGGAAAGCTGGGCTGGAAGAAGCACAAGCTGGAATCAAGATTGCTGGGAGAAATATCAATAACCTCAGATATGCAGATGACACTACCCTCATGGCAGAAAGTGAAGAGGAATTCAAAAGCCTCTCGATGAAAGTGAAAAAGGAGAGTGAAAAGGTTGGCTTGAAGCTCAACATTCAGAAAACAAGGATCATGAAATCTGGTCCCATCACAACATGGGAAATAGATGGAAAAACAGTGGAAACAGTGTCAGACATTTTTTTTTTTTTTTTGTGCTCCAAAATCACTGCAGATGCTGATTGCAGCCATGAAATTAAAAGACGCTTGCTCCTTGGAAGGAAAGTTATGACCAACCTTGATAGTATATTAAAAAGCAGAGACATTACTTTGCCAACCAAGGTCCGTTTAGTCAAGGCAATGGTTTTTCCCGTGGTCATGTATGGATGTGAAAGTTGGACTGTGAAGAAAGCTGATCGCTGAAGAATCGAAGCTTTTGAACTGAGGTGTTGGAGAAGACTCTTGAGAGTCCCTTATACTGCAAGGAGATCCAACCAGTCCATTCTAAAGGAGATCAATCCTGGATGTTCATTGGAGGGACTGATGCTGAAGCTGAAACTGCAATACTTTGGCCACCTCATGCGATGAGTTGACTCACTGGAAAAGACTCTGATGCTGGGAAAGGTTGGGGGCGGGAGGAGAAGGGGATGACGGAGAATGAGATGGCTGGATGCCATCACCGACTCTGTGGACATGAGTTTGAGTGTACTCCGGGAGTTGGTGACGGACAGGGAGGCCTGGCGTGCTGTAATTCATGGGGTCGCGGAGAGTCGGACACGACTGAGCGACTGAACTGAACTGAACTGAATAAAGTTGGATATCCACTTACGTAAATGGAAATTTGCACGCCTTGAGCCATGAGTTACTCCAGAATTTGTGACCTCCAGAGGAGAGGATTTTGATCTGGATTCAGAGAGGAGGCTTGATCACTGGAATTTTTTGTGTAATAAAGTTTTATTAAAGTATAAAGTGATAGAAGAATCTCTAACATAGACATCAGAAGGGGACAGAAAGAGTGACCCCCACCCTTGCTAGCTATTGGCAAGGAGTTATATATCTGTTAAAGAATCACCTTAAAACTGAGAGAGTTGCATCAGGCCCCTATCCCACAACTTGCATTTTGAGACAGCATGGGGCACAAAGTGAGTCATCCCCAGCCATAAAACAATTGACATGAACCCTAAAGAAAGGCAGATTTCCAAGCAAATATGTAGTTTCATTAACATAGCTTAAGAGAACATTTCCATGAGTAAGACATACGGATTTGTTGAGTCATTATCAGTTCAAAGTTTGAGAAAAGTTAAGGCCAGGCTGAACCAGGTGTCATTCTGACAACACAGAATTTAAAACAAACCTCCTTCTAATTTTGTTTAGAGAAGGAACAAACAAAACAAACAAGCAAAATGTCTGCCACTTGCAATCTATTTTCTCTGCTTGGGGATCCCTAGACTTCCTGCCTGTTACCCTCTCATAAGAAGTCCAAGAGATTTTTAACTGGGATAACAGGGCATGAAAAACAGCTGTTTTCAAAATTTTTTGGCCTACTGAAACTCACAGTGTCATGATGGCCTCATGTAACTGACATTTCAAGTTGAGTGAGTGACTGAAAATCAGTCAGTCATATCCAACTCTTTGCAACCCCAAAGACTATACAGTCTATGGAAATCTCCAGGCCAGAATACTGGAGTGGATAGACTTTCCCTTCTCCAGGGGATCTTCCCAACCCAGGAATTGAACTAGAGTCTCCTGCACTGCAAGTGGATTTTTTACCAGCTGAGATAACCAATCTACATGTTCAGATAAATTCCTTGATTAAATGTGAAGTGACTTTTTTTTTTTCATATTGTTTCCAATGATATGTATGGATTTACACAACAGAAAACTGGACATGGAACAACAGACTGGTTCCAAATAGGAAAAGAAGTACATCAAGGCTGTATACTGTCATCCTGCTTATTTAACTTTTATGAGGAGTACATCATAAGAAACACTGGGCTGGAAGAAGCACAAGCTGGAATCACGATTACCAGGAGAAATATCCATAACCTCAGATATGCAGATGACACCACCCTTATGGCAGACAGTGAAGAGGAACTCAAAAGCCTCTTGATGAAAGTGAAAGAAGAGAGTGAGAAAGTTGGCTTAAAGCTCAACATTCAGAAAACTAAGATCATGGCATCTGGTCCCATCACTTCATGGCAAATAGATGGGGAAACAGTGGAAACACTGTCAGACTTTATTTTTTTGAGCTCTAAAATCACTGTGGATGTGGATTTCAGCCATGAAATTAAAAGACGCTTACTCCTTGGAAGGAAAGTTATGACCAACCTAGATAGCATATTAAAAAGAGACATTACTTTGCCAATCAAAGTCCGTCTAGTCAAGTTATGGTTTTTTCAATGGTCATATATGGATATGAGAGTTGGACTGTGAAGAAAGCTGAGCTCCAAAGAATTGATGATTTTGAACTGTGATGTTGGAGAAGACTCTTGAGAGGCCCGTGGACTGCAAGGAGATCGAACCAGTCCATCGTAAAGGAGATCAGTCCTGGGTGTTCATTGGAAGGACTGATGCTAAAGCTGAAACTCCAATACTTTGGCCAGCTCATGCGACGAGTTGACTCACTGGAAAAGACTCTGATGCTGGGAGGGATTGGGGGCAGGAGGAGTAGGGGACGACAGAGGATTAGATGGCTGGGTGGCATCACTGACTCGATGGACATGAGTTTGGGTGAACTCCGGGAGTTGGTGATGGACAGGGAGGCCTGGCGTGCTGTGATTCATGGGGTCGCAAAGAGTCGGACACGACTGAGCGACTGAACTGAACTGAAAGTTATATTTTATAGAGCCAGATCATATCACCTTAAAAGAACCTTAGAGGTAACCTAGCTTAAATCCGTTTTCTACACAGGGTGATCTGAGGGATAGAAAGCAAGAGTATGGTATTTATAGTGGTGTTCTAGCCTGGTTCGTAGCATGGTTCTAACTAAAGAGAAAGCCATCCAGGGAATTTAAAGATTTCTGCCTCTAGCTTTAACCCAGATCCTCCTACTTACTGGTGTCATGAATGTTACTGCTGTTCTATTTGTAACGAGTATACATGTACAGCCTATAACAAGTATGAGTGTGTCTGTCCTCTGCATTAGACATTTACCAAATCTAACATCGCCTAGCCATGTCTCAGTTCAATTCATCACTTAGTTGTGGCCAACTCTTTGTGACCCCATGGACTGCAGCACACCAGGCTTCCCTGTCAATCACTAACTCCTGGAACTTGCTCAACTCATGCCATTGAGTCAGTGATTGCCATGTTTATGCTAAAGTATTTCAGTGGCAAGGATGAAGAAAGAGGTCAAGATATAGGAATTTGACTGTAATGTTAAAACATTACATCTGTCATTGATAAATTGCATTTCCACAATGATATTTTCCATGAGTCATTGGTGCATGTATGAGGAGAATATGATGTGAAGACATTAAAATGGTAAAGAATGAAGAATACTGAAATTGACAGGTTAGAATAAATTTTGTTTTGTATTTTTCCTTTTTTTTTTCAGATTAATATCAGGAAAGAAGAATCATTTTGCCCAAATTCCTATCTGACTTAGAAATTATCTTAAAATTTCCATAATTTCTCATTTATTTCATCAACTCAAGGAGAGGAACCCTACAATCAACTGAATCACTTCTGTTTTTGGAAGCCCACATAATGGGCATAACATTTTCTTCTCTTTACATATTACTTACTAGATACAATAAAATGGGCTAGTATTCATTCAGTTGAATGAATCAGTCTTTAGATGCTGATGTAAAACTGATCATAAATATCAAGATGGATTAATTAGATCTGTGTTTAATAATCTCTGAATTAATGGTAATCCATTAACACCCATTTTGATTAGCTATATTTCTGACCATGTTTCCTGCCATGTTGCTGCATTGTTGTTGCAACAAGTCAAAAGAAGTTTGAGTGAATTGATAAAGTGTGCCACGAGTACACACATTTAAGGCTTTTATATTATGTAAGAAGTTAGAGTTTTTCTTAACTTGTCATCCGTTCCGTTCAGTCACTCAGTCGTGTCCGACTCTTTGCGACCCCATGAATCACAGCACCCCTGGCCTCCCTGTCCATCACCAACTCCCGGAGTTCACCCAAACTCATGTCCTTTGAACAAATGCCACCTTGAACAACAGAGGAATTAAGTAGGCTTTATTTTTCCATTCTGAAATATTGTCACATAAGGACACTTTACAATGGTAGCTAGAAAATTGAAGACCATCAGAGGCTTTTAATTTTATAATAGTAATGGATAAATATCAGTCTCTTTCAGTACATTATGCTATTTAAAATACATTGTAATATCCGAGCTTTCTCAACAAAGTAATTTAATTCTTTAACCTTCAGGAAACAAGATCAAAGGCCGATGAAATAGTCAAATAGCAAGAACTTAGAGCTTATTCTTGCTAGTGAAGTGAATAAGCATGTCTTTATAGTATATTATCTTAATGACCAAAACCATTTTATGCACCTTCCAAACAAACTTGTGTATACGTATTCAATATGTTAACTGTATTTTGATATACTGAAGGAGGAAACAGACAGAACAGGCTCCATCTTGAAAGCAGGACTCCATCTTGGGCCGGAATGTGGACTCTGAGCTATATCCCCAGTATCAATGGAAATGACATACGAACTGGAAAACCACTCCCCCTGGACAGAAGAGCCCCAGGTCTCATACCTCGTCTCTCTGTTGCCTAAAAGAATACCCTAATTATCTGTGTAACGAAACAGAATCATAAATTCTATTATGCTTATTGACGTATGACCACAGGCCTATTGCCAATTGCCCACTGTTAACTACCTAAGCTGTAGATCAGTTGAGTTCAGTCGCTCAGTCATGTCCGACTCTTTGTGACCCCATGAATCACAGCACGCCACGCCTCCCTGTCCATCACCAACTCCCGGAGTTCATCCAAACTCATGTCCATCGAGTTGGAGATGCCATCCAGCCATCTCATTCTCTGTCGTCCCCTTCTCCTCCTGCCCCCAATCCCTCCCAGCATCAGAGTGTTTTTCAGTAAGTCAACTTTTCGCAAGAGTTGGCCAAAGTATTGGAGTTTCAGCTTTAGCATCAATCCTTCCAATGAACACCCAGGATTGATCTCCTTTAGAATGGACTGGTTGGATCTCCTTGCATTCCATGGGCATTTCTAGAGTCTTCTCAAACACCACAGTTCAAAAGTATCAATTCTTTGGTGATCAGCTTTCTTCACAGTCCAACTTTCACATCCATACATGACCACTGGAAAAACCATAACCTTGACTAGACAGACTTTGTTAGCAAAGTAATGTCTCTGCTTTTTAATATGCTATCTAGGTTGGTCATAACTTTTCTTCCAAGGAGTAAGCGTCTTTTAATTTCATGGCTGTAATGAGCATCTGCAGTGATTTTGGAGCCCAAGTCTGACAGTGTTTCCACTGTCTCCCAATCTATTTCCCATGATGTGATGCGACCAGATGCCATGATCTTAGTTTTCTGAATGTTGAGCTTTAAGCCAACTTTCTCACTCTCTTCTTTCACTTTCATCAAGAGGCTTTTGAGTTCCTCTTCACTGTCTGCCATAAGGGTGGTGTCATCTGCATATCTGAGGTTATTGATATTTCTCCCAGCAATCTTGATTCCAGCTTGCACTTCTTGCAGCCCAGCGTGCTTATTTCTTTGGAGGAGTCAACCAGCTCCCAATTTGGAAAGAGCACCCAACCACATCTAGAGAGGAGCCCAACTACACAATTCAAAAGGACTGTCCCTGCCACAACAAGAGCCACAACTAGAGGCAAATGACAACTAGAGATGAGCCAACCCACAGCAAATAAAGAGCGGACCTCACTGCAGTTAGGGTGGAGCCCATGCTCTATCTAGAGAGTAGCCTCCCGCACATTGTACTTAGACAAGGACCACCTTGCAGATCGGTACTACAGAGGATCTGCTCCACTGTAGTTCAAGAGGAGTCTCCATCACAACTCTAAAGGAATCCCAAGTCATATGCTGCAACTCAGGAGTCATCCCGAGATCCCCACTGCAATTTCACAGGATCCCTAGGCTGGAACAAGAAAAGGGGCCACTGGACCAAATGACAAAGGGGCTTTCCAGCCAAAACTGAAGCGGATTCCCCAGGTACAACTCGAGAGGTGCCCCCAGGATATCACACCTAGAGATAAGACCTTCTTCCTCCAATGGAGACGAGCTCCCTGAAGGAAGTCAAGTGCAGGCGCTCACAAATAGAGTGCAGTGATCTCACGAATATAAGTGAGGAACCCACAGCGCCAAAAGAAGACAGAACCTCCCCTGTGGATCCATGAACACCAAAACCGGAGAGGACACAGCCACGCCCCTCGAGAGGAGCCCTCCATCACAACTTGAGAGGAGCCCGTGGACATCACACACAAAGAGGATCCCCTCTTCTCCTAAGACAGATGAACCACACATCACAAGGACAGAAGAGCTTGCACACCACCACTACAGAGAATCTAAACCCCCAAGACAACAGAGTATACCCTGATTACAACAATAGGGTAATCCCTTGCCAAGGCTAGTAGCAGCCACCCATCACAGCAACAAGACATTAGCCTTCCTGCCCATCCCTGTAGAGACGAGCCACCACAAGAGAATTCCGCAAGTAGCCAGTACCAACCAATTTTGCACAGAACCCCAATTTCTGTGCCACGAATCCAGTGGAATCCTGCATCCCATGCTGCAAATCCAGAGGAACACTGATTTCTCCTTGCACTTCGAGGGGAGTCCCTGTGGCAACTCTCAAGGAAACCCGAGTTTCCAGCAACAACTAGAGAAGAACCCGCAGTTTCTGATGCAACTCGAGATGAGAACCTACTCCCATGCTGCAACTCGAGAGGAAACACAACTTCTGCACCTCAACTAGAGAGGAGTCCTGGCTCCCCTTTTGTCACTCAAGAGGTATCCCCAGAACCCAATGACAACTTGAGAGGAACACCGAGATTGCCCCCACAGACGAAAGGACACCAAATACCCCCTCAACTCGAGATAAGGTGTGATTCTCCTGCAGCAACTCGAATTGAACCCCAAGTTTCCCCTCACAACACAAAGGGAGGTCTCACTCCATGTTACAACAAGAGAAAAATCCCCAGTTCCCCACCTCAACTCAACAAGAGGCCTGACACCCCTTTTACAACTCGAGAGGAAAGCAGAGTTCCATGCCTCAACACGAGACGAGGCCTGACTACCCTGTTAAAACTCTATAGGAACCCCAAGAACTCTGTCACAACTGGAGAGGAACCCCAAGTTTCCCACTTCAACTCGAGATGAGGCCCAATTCATCTGCAGGGACTCGAGAGCAATCCTGAGTTACCCCTCGGAAGTTCAAGGAGGCTCAACTACCTTTTTGGAACTCAAGGGGTTCCCTGAGATAGCCGTTGCAACACGAGAGGAACACCGAATTTCACACTGCAGCTCAAGAAGAAATTCGTGTTCTCCACCTCATCTCAAGATGAGGGCCAATTACACTGCTTCGACTTGAGAGGAAACCCAAATTCCCCTCACACCTCACGAGGAGTCCTGTCTCACCTATTGCAACTTGAGAGGATCCCTGAGTTTCCAATCACAATGCAGGAGAAACCCTGACTTTCCCAAAACAACTCGACAAGAACCTAGAGTCCATTGGCTCAATTCAAGATGTAGCTCAGTTCCCCTGCATTGACTCGAGAGGAACCCCGAGTTACCTATCCCAAACTGACATGAGCCCCAACACTCTGATGGAACTGCAGAGGATTACCAAGTGGAGCTTCAGTTCAGTTCAGTCACTCAGTCATGTCCGACTTTTGTGACCCCATGAATCACAGCACGCCAGGCCTCCCTGTCCATCAACAACTTCTGGAGTTCACTCAAACACACATCCATCGAGTCGGTGATGCCATCCGGCCATCTATTCTCTGTTGTCCCATTTTCCTCCTGCCCCCAATCTCTCCCAGCATCAGAGTCTTTTCCAGTGAGTCAACTCGTCGCATGAGGTGGCCAAAGTACTGGAGTTTCAGTTTTAGCATCAGTCCTTCTAATGAACACCCAGGACTTATCTCCCATAGAATGGACTGGTTGGATCTTCCTGCAGTCCAAGGGACTCTGAAGAGTTTTCTCCAACACCACAGTTCAAAAGCATCAACTCTTTGGTGATCATCATTCTTCACAGTCCAAATCTCACATCCATGCATGACCACTTGAAAACCCATAGCCTTGACTAGACAGAGCCTGGTTGAAAAAGTAACGTCTCTGCTTTTTAATATGCTATCTAGCTTGGTCATAACTTTCCTTCCAAGGAGTAAGCGTCTTTTAATTTCATGGCTGAAACCAGCATCTGTAGCGATTTTGGAGCCACCTAAAATAAAGTCTGACACTGTTTCCACTCTTTCCCCATCTATTTCCAATGAAGAAATGGGACCAGATGCCATGATCTTAGTTTTCTGAATGTTGAGCTTTAAGCCAACTTCTTCACTCTACTCTTTCATTTTCATCAAGAGGCTTTTTAGTTCATATTCACTTTCTGCCATAAGGGTGGTGTCATCTGCATATCTGAGGTTATTGATATTTCTCCCAGCAATCTTGATTCCAGCTTGTGCTTCTTCCAGGCCAGCGTTCCTCATGATGTACTCTGCACATAAGTTAAATAAGCAAAGAGAAAATATACAGCCTTGACGTACTCCTTTTCCTATTTGGAATCAGTCTGTTTTTCCATGTCCAGTTCTGACTGTTGCTTCCTGACCTGCATACAGTTTTCTCAAGAGGCATGTCAGGTGGTCTGGTTTTCCCGGCTCTTTCAGAATTTTCCACAGTTTATTGTTATACACACAGTCCAAGGCTTTGGCATAGTCAATAAAGCAGAAATAGATGTTTTACTGGAACTCTCTTGCTTTCTCCATGATCCTGCGGATGTTGGCAATTTGATCTCTGGTGCCTCTACCTTTTCTAAAACCTGCTTGAACATCTGGAAGTTCACGGTTCAAGTATTGCTGAAGCCTGGCTTGGAGAATTTTGAGCATCACTTTACTAGTGTGTGAGATGAGTGCAATTATGCGGTAGTTTGAGCATTCTTTGGCATTGCCTTTCTTAGTGATTGGAATGAAGATAGATATTTTCCACTCCTGTGGCCACTGCTGAGTTGTCCAAATTTGCTGGCATATTGAGTGCAACACTTTCACAGCATCATCTTTCAGGATTTGAAATAGCTCAACTGGAATTCCATCACCTCCACTAGCTTTGTTTGTAATGATCCTTTCTAAAGCCCACTTGAGTTCAAATTCCAAGATGTCTGGCTCTAATTGAGTGATCACGCCATCATGATTATCTTGTTTGTGAAGATCTTTTTTGTATAGTTCTTCTGTGTATTCTTCCCAGCTCTTCTTCATATCCTCTCCTTCTGTTAGGTCCATAACATTTCTGTCCTTTATCGAGCCCATTTTGCATGAAATGTTCCCTTGGAATCTCTAATGTTCTTGAAGAGATTTCTGGTCTTTCCTATTCTGTTGTTTTCCTCTATTCCTTTGCATTGATCGCTGAGGAAGTCTTTCTTATTTCTCCTTGATCTTCTTTGGAACTCTGCATTCAGATGTTTATATCTTTCCTTTTCTCTTTTGCTTTTCGCTTCTCTTCTTTTCACAGCTATTTGTAAGGCCTCCTCAGACAGCCATTTTTCTGTTTTGCATTTGTTTTCCATGGGGATGATCTTGGTCCCTGTCTCCTGAACAATGTCACGAACCTCCGTCCATAGTTCATCAGGCATTCTATCAGATCTAGTCCCTTAAATCTATTTCTCACTTCCACTGTATAATTATAAGGGATTTAATTTAGGTCATATCTGAATGGTCTAGTGGTTTTCCCTACTTTCTTCAATTTCAGTCTGAACTTGGCAATAAGGAGTTCATGATCTTAGCCACAGTCAGCTCCCGGTCTTGTTTTGTTAACTGTATAGAGCTTCTCCATCTTTGGCTACAGAGAATATAATCAATCTGATTTTGGTGTTGACCATTTGGTGATGTCCATGTGTAGAGTCTCTCTTGTGTTTTTGAAAGAGAGTGTTTGCTATGACCAGTGAGTTCTCTTGGCAAAACTCTTATTAGCCTTTGGCCTGCTTCATTCCGTGCTCCACGTCCAAATTTGCCTGTTACTCCAGGTGTTTCTTGACTTCCTACTTTTACATTCCAGTACACTAAAATGAAAAGGACATCTTGTTTAGGTGTTAGTCCTAAAAATTCTTGGAGGTCTTCATAGAACTGTTCAACTTCGGCTTCTTCAGCATTACTGGTTGGGGCATAGGCTTGGATTACAGTAATATTGAATAGTTTGCCTTGAAAATGAAAAGAAATCATTCTGTTGTTGTTGAGATTGCATTCAAGTACTGCATTTCGGACTCTTTTGATGACCATGATGGCTCCTCCATTTATTTTAAGGGATTCCTGCCCACCCTAGTAGATATAATGGTCATCTGAGTTAAATTCACCCATTCCAGTCCATTCTAGTTCACTGATTCCTAGAATGTCGGCATTCACTCTTGCCATCTCCTGTTTGACCACTTCCAATTTGCCTTGATTCATGGACCTAACATTCCAGGTACCTGCGCAATATTGCTCGTTACAGCATTGGACCTTGCTTCTATCACCAGTCATATACACAACTGTGTATTGTTTTTGCATTGGCTCTAACCCTTCATTCTTCCTGGAGTAATTTCTCCACTGATCTCCAGTAGCATACTGGGCACCTACCGACGTGGGGAATTAATCACTCAGTATCCAAATAGCTGTGAAAAGAAGAGAAGCGAAAAGCAAAGGAGAAAAGGAAAGATATAAGCATCTGAATGCAGAGTTCCAAAGAATAGCAAGGATAGATAAGAAAGCCTTCCTCAGAGATCAATGCAAGGAAATAGAGGAAAAAAACAGAATAGGAAAAACGAGAGATCTTTTCAAGAAAATTAGAGATACCAAGGGAACATTTCATGCAAAGATGGGCTCGAAAAAGGACAGAAATGGTATGGACCTAACAGAAGCAGAAGATATTAAGAAGAGGTGGCAAGAATACACAGAAGAACTGTAAAAAAAAAGATCGTCACGAAAAGGTGATCACTGTCCTAGAGCCAGACATCTTGGTATGTGAAGTCAAGTGGCCCTTAGAAAGCATCACTATGAACAAAGCTAGTGGAGGTGATGGAATTCGAGTGGAGCTATTTCAAATCTTGAAAGATATGCTGTGAAAGTGCTGCACTCAATATGCCAGCAAATTTGGAAACCTCAGCAGTGGCCACAGGACTGGAAAAAGTCAGTCTTCAGTCGAGTCCCAAGATAGGCAATGCCAAAGAATGCTCAAACTACCGGACAATTGCACTCATCTCACATGCTAGTAAAGTCATGCTCAAAATTCTCCAAGCCAGGCTTCAGCAATATGTGAACCGTGAACTCCCAGATGTTCAAGCAGGTTTTAGAAAAGGCAGAGGAACCAGAGATCAAATTGCCAGCATCCGTTGGATCATGGAGAAAGCAAGAGCATTCCAGAAAAACATCTATTTCTGCTTCATTGACTATGCCAAAGCCTTGGACTGTGTTTATAACAATAAACTGTGGACAATTCTGAAAGAGATGGGAATACCAGACCACCTGACCTGCCTCTTGAGAGACCTGTATGCAGGTCAGGAAGCAACAGTCAGAACTGGCCATGGAAAAACAGACTGGGTCCAAATAGGAAAAGGAGTACATCAAGGCTGTATATTGTCACCTTGCTTATATAACTTACATGCAGAGTACATCATGAGGAACGCTGGGCTGAAGAAGCACAAGCTGGAATCAAGATTGCTGGGAGAACTATCAACAACCTCAGATGTGCAGATGAAACTACCCTTATAGCAGAAAGTGAAGAGACACTCAAAAGCCTCTTGATGAAAGTGAAAGAGGAGAGTGAAAAGTTTGGCTTGAAGCTCAACATTCAGAAAACAAAGATCATGGCATCTGGCCCAATCACTTCATGGGATATCGATGGAAAAACAGTGTAAACAGTGTCAGACTTTATTTTTTTGTGCTCCAAAATCACTGCAGATGCTGATTGCAGCCATGAAATTAAAAGACGCTTATTCCTTGAAAGGAAAGTTATGAACAACCTTGATAGTGTATTAAAAAGCAGAGACATTACTTTGCCAACAAATATCCGTCTAGTCAAGGCCATGGTTTTTCCCGTGGTCATGTATGGATGTGAGAGTTGGACTGTGAAGAAAGCTGATGGCTGAAGAATTGATGCTTTTGAACTGTGGTGTTGGAGAAGAGTCTTGAGAGTCCCTTGGACTGCAAGGAGATCCAACCAGTCCATTCTAAAGGAGATCAATCCTGGGTGTTCATTGGAGGGACTGATGCTAAAGCTGAAACTGCAATACTTTGGCCACCTCATGCGTCGAGTTGACTCACTGGAAAAGACTCTGATGCTGGGAAAGGTTGGGGGCGGGAGGAGAAGGGGACGACGGAGAATGAGATGGATGGATGACATCACCAACTCTGTGGACATGAGTTTGAGTGAACTCCGTGAGTCGGTGATGGACAGGGAGGCCTGGCGTGCTGTGATTCATGGGGTCGCAGAGAGTTGGACATGACTGAGCGACTGAACTGAACTGAACTGATCCTCTCACTTTGCCTTTTCATACTGTTCATGGGGTTCTCAAGGCAAAAATACTGAAGTGGTTTGCCATTCCCTTCTCCTTTGTGCCACATTCTGTCAGACCTCTCCACCGTGAGTCGCCCGTCTTGGGTGGCACCACACAGCCTGGCTTAGTTTCATTGTGTTATACAAGGCTGTGGTCCATGTGATCAGATCAAGTAGTTTTCTGTGAATATGATTTCAGTGTGTCTGCCCTCTGATGCTCTGTCTTGATACCTACCATTTTATTTGGGTTTCTCTTACCTTGGTTGTGGTGTATCTCTTCACGTCTGTTCCAGCAAAGTGTAGCCGCTGCACCTTACCTTGGACGAGGGGTATCTCCTCACGGCTGCCCCTCCCGACCTTGAACGTGGAGTAGCTCCTCTCGGCCCTCCTGCGCCAGTTCAGCCACCACCACTTGGACATGGGGTTCACCACAAATGGAGAAAAGCCCTCTACAGCAACCAGAGAGGAAACCTCATACCACAACTAAGCAAGAGGTCAACCATGCCACAAATAGACAGTAGCTTCCTGCACTTCCCAAAAGAAAAACGCGCCCCTTCTCATTACAACCATAAGGAGTCACGCAACTCCTAGTTTGAGAAGAGCACTCTACCGCATCTAGAGAGGAGCCCAACTTCCACAGTTAAAGAGGAGTTCCCCTGGAAAAACTAGAGAGGTGGCTTCAAACAACAACTGGAGATGGGCCGACCCACAGCAAATAAAGAGCAGATACTTACTGCAATTAGGGCTGAGCTGAAAGGTTGTTGCTGAGCCACAAAAGCAAGCCAAGATTTTTGGCCTCCAGAGAAGAATTCAATGCGGGGCCAGAGATGAGGCTTGATCATTCAGAGTTTTGTGTAATAAAGTTTTACTACAGTATAAAGGAGATAGAGAAATCTTCTGACATAGGCATCAGAAGGTGGCAGAGAGTACCCCATTGCTAGTGTTAGTCATGGAGTTACATACTCTCTAATTAGTTATTACAGTGAATCAAAATAATGTCTGGAGGTTGTAAAGACCTCACTAGACCTACTTCCATAATTTACACCTTACGATAACAGGATTAGCCAGAAGGTTATTTCCAGGGACTGTCTTCAAGCAAGATACATTATTGTTATATAATCTTAAAGAATGTAGAGGGACAAAAACGTTTGTCCTTTCTCCCTCCTTGAGAATTCCATACCCCTCTCTCCTTGGGGACCCCTAGACTTCTCATCAATCTGCCTAGGAATTGACTCTCTCAGAACCCATGTGACATCTAGAGTGTAGCATCCATCACATTGCACTTAAACAGGGACCAGCTTATACACCACTACTAGAGAGGATCTGCTCCACTGATGATCAAGAGGAGTCTCCACCACAACTCTAAAGGAACACCGAGTCATATGCTGCAACTCAGGAGTCACCCGGAGATCCCCACTACACTTTAACAGGATCTCTAGGCTGGAACAAGAAAAGGGGCCATTGGACCAAACAACGGAGTCACTCTCCAGCCAAAACTGAAGCGGTTTTCCCAGGCACAAATCGAGAGGAACCCCAAATATCCGGCCACAACTCGAGAAGAACCCCATGTTCCCCACCTCACCTCGAGATGAGGCCCGATTCCCCTGCAGGTACTCGAAAGTAATCCTGAGTTCCCCATGGCAACCTGAAAGGAGGCTTGACTTCCTTTTGGCAATTTAAGAGGTTCCCTGAGATACCCGTCGCAACTCAAGAGGAACCCCGAGATCCCCATTGCAACTTTTGAGGAAACACAGAGTTTCCAGAAACAACTAGAAAAGAACTCCGAGTTTCTGCTGCAACTCAAGAGGATGCCAGAACCCCTGCTGCAACTCTAGAGGAAACACGACTTGCCCACCTCAACTCGACAGGAGTCCTGACTGCCCTGTTGCCACTCGAATGGTATCCCCAGATTTCCATTGCATCTCGAGAGAAAACCCCGAGATTCACAACGCAAGTCAAAAGGACACCAAGTTCCCCCTCAACTCGAGATAAGGCCTGATTCCCCTGCAGTGACTTGAATGGAAGCCCGAGTTTCCCCTCACAACAGAAAAGGTTGTCTGACTCCCCTGTTGCAACTTGAGTAAAATGCAGAGTTCCTCGCCTCAACTCGACAGGAGGCCTGACAACCTTTTTACATTTCGAGAGGAAAGTGGAGTTCCATGCCTCAACATCAGACGAGGCCTGACTCCCCTGTTGCAACTCGATAGGAGCCCCAAGATCCTTGTTGCAACTGGAAAGGAATCCTGAGTTTCACACCTCACACCTCAACCTCAGAGATGAAACCCTATTCCCCTTCAGTGACTCAAGAGGAATCCTGAGGTGCCCCTTGCAACTCGAAAGTAGGCCTTACTCCAATGTGGTAACATAAGAGGATCCCTGAGGTCCCAGTCACAACTTGAGAGGAACCCCGAGCTTCCCACCTCAACTCGAGAAAAAGCATGAGATTACCCCCTCAATGTGAGGTGAGGGCCTATTCCCCTGCAGTGACTCGCGAGGATTCCCTAGGTGCTTTTTGCCACTCGGAGGGAGACTTGATTTCATTTATGCAACTCTAGATGTTCCCTGAAATACCCATCGAAACTAGAGAGGAACCCCATGTTTTCTGCTGCAACTCAAGAAGAGTCCCGTGTTCCCCACCTCATCTCAAGATGAAGGCCAATTCCCCTGCTGTGACTCGAGAGGAATCCCGACTTCCCCTCATACCTCACGAGGAGTCCTGTCCCACCTATTGCAACTCGAGAGGAACCCAGAGGTTCCTGCGGCAAGTTGAAAGGACACTGAGTTCCCACTCAACTAGAGATAAGGCCTGACTCCCCTGCAGTGACTCGAATGGAACCCGGAGTTTCCCCTCACAACACGAAGGGAGGTCTGACTCCCCTGTTGCACCTCTAGAAATAGGTGAGATCCCCACCTCAACTCAACAGGAGGACTGACACCCCTTTTACACTCTAGAGGAAAGCAGAGTTGCATGACTAAACAGGAGATGAGGCCTGACTCCGCTGTTGAAACTCAATAGGAACCCCAAGTTCCCTGTCGCAAAGGAGAGGAACCCCAAGTTTCACGCCTCAACTTGAGATGAGGCCCTATTCCTCTGCAGAGACTTGAGAGGAATCCCAAGGTTCCCCTCGCAAGTCGAAAGGAAGCCTGACTCCCCTGAGGCAACACAAAAGGTTCCCTGGGGTCTCCCTCGCAACTCTAGAGGCACCCCAAGCTTCCTGCTACAACTCGAGATAAACCATGAGATTCCCCCCTTAATGCGAGATGAGCCCCAATTCCCCTGTAGCTACTCGAGAGCAATCCCGTGTTCCCTGTCGAAACACAAAAGGAGGCTTGACCCCCTTTATGCAACTCCAGAGTTTCCCGAGATACCCGTCGCAACTCAAGAGGAACCCCAAGTTCCCATCACAACTTGAGAAGAGCCCATGTTCCCCACCACATCTCAAGATGTGGGCTGACTCGAGAGGGATCCCGACTTTCCCCTCGCGCCTCAAGAGGAGTCCTGTCTCACCTATTGCAACTCGAGAGGAACTCTGAGGTTCCTGCTTCAAGTTCAAAGGATACCGAGCTCCCACTGGATTTGAGATTATGTCTGATTCCCCTGCAGCCACTCGAATGGAATCCTGAGTTCCCTTCACAACAAGAAGGGAGGTCTAACTGCCCTGCTACACCTCTCGAAAAAGCCCAAGTTTCCTGCCTCAACTTGAGATGAGGCCCTATCCCCTACAGCGACTCGAGAGGAATACTGAGGTGCCCATCGCAAACTGAAACGAGGCCTGACTTCCCTGAAGCAGATGAGATTGCCTGTTCAACGCGAGATGAGACCCAATTCCCCCAGAGTGACTCGAGAGCAATTCCACATTCCCCCTCTCAATTTGAAAGGATGCTTGACTCCCTTTATGCAACTCCATAGGCTCCCTGAGTTAACTGCCACAACAAGAGAAGAGCCGCATGTTCCCACCTCATTTCGAGATGGGGTCCGATTCCCCTCCTTCGACTCGAAATGAATCCCGACCTTCCCCTCATACCTGAAGAGGAGGACTGTCTCGCTTATTGCAACTCGAGAGGAACCCCGAGTTTCCTGCCTCAACTCAAGATGAGGTCTATTCCCCTGCAGCGACTTGAGAGGAATCCCGAGGTGCCCATGGCAAGTCAGAAGGAGGCCTGACTTCCCTTGGGCAACAGGAGAGATTCCCTGAAGTACCGGTCGCAACTTGAGAGGAATCCTGCGTTTCCATCCGCAAATCGAGGTAAACCAGGAGATTCCCCACTCAAAGCGAGATGAGGCCTGATTACCCTGCAGCGATTTGAGATCAATCGCAATTTCCTCTTCATAACTTGAGAGGAGGCTTAAGTCCCTTTTGGCAACTCCAGAGTTTCCCCGAGATTCCCGTCGGAACTCAAGAGGAACCCAGAATTTCCCACCTCATCTCGAGATGAGGGACGATTCCCCTGCTCCCACTTGAGAGGAGTCCCGACTTCCCCCTCGCACCTCAAGAGGTCTGTCTTGCCTGTTGCAACTCGAGAGGATCCCCGAGTTTCCCATCACAACTTGAGAGAAACCCCAAGTTTCCTTCCACAACTCGAGAGGAACCCCGAGTTCCCCATCCTAACTCGACATGAGCCCCAACACCCTGATGCAACTGCAGAGGATTTCCAAGAGGAGCCTACCCCTCCCCAAATGGAGAAGAGCCCTCTACCACAACCAGAGAGGAAACCTCATAGTGAAACTAAGCAGGAGACCAGCCTTGCCACAAATAGCCAGTAGCTTCTTGCACTTCACAACTAGAAAAAGCGCCCCTTCTCATTACAACCATAGAGGAGTCACCCACCTCCCAATTTGAGAAGAGCACTCTACCACATATAGAGGATTCCAACTATCACAGTTAAAGAGGAGTTCCTCTGCCACAATGAGAGAGGTGGCTGCAAAAGACAACTAGAGCCGATCCGATCCACAGAAAATAAAGAGCAGACACGCACTGCAATGAGAGTGCACCCCAAGCCGTATTTAGAAAGTAGCCTCCCACACATTGCACTTAGACAGGACCAGCTTGCACTTTACTACTATAGAGGATCTGCCGCACTGTAGCTCAAGAGGAATCTCCACCACAACTCTAAAGGAACCCCGAGTAATCTGCTGCAACTCAAGAGGCATCCCGAGTTCCCCACCATAATTTCACAGGGTCCCAAGGCTGGCACAAGAAAACGGGCCACTGCAGCAAATGACGGAGGGGCTCTCTGGCCAAAACTGAAGTGGATTCCCCAAGTACAACTCTAGAGGTGCCCCCAGAATAACACACCTAGGGAGAAGACCTGCCTCCAATGGAGGTTAGCTCCCTGAAGGGATTCGAGTGCAGGCCCTCACAACTAGAGAGCCGCAATCCCATGAATAGAAGTGAGGAACCCATAGTGCTAAGGCAGGGAGGACCTCCCCCACATGTCTCACTCCAACAGGAGAGGACACAGCCATGCCCCTTGAAAGGAGCCCTCCACCACAACTTGAGAGGAGCCCACTGGACATCATACACAGAAAGGAGACCCTCTTCTGCTAAGACAGACGAACGTCACACCACAAGGAGAGAGGAGCTTGCACACCACCACTAGAGAGACTCGAAGCTCCCACAACTATAGAGTGGACCTGGACCACAATGATAGAGTAATCTCTTGCCAAAACAAGTGAGTAGTCACCTGTCGCTGCAACAAGATAGAAGCGTCCCTGCCCATTCCTGCTAGAGACGAGTCGCCCCAGAGAACTTGACAGGAGGCCCCACCACAAGTTGCCAGGAACCCTGAGTACCAACCAAGCTTGAGGTGAACCCCAACTTCCCCACCATGACTCCAGTGCAATCCTACATCCCACGATGCAAATACAGAGGAACGCTGATTTCTCCTTGCACTTCGAGAGGAGCTCTCAGGCCTCTGTGGCAACTGTCGATGAAATGCCGAGTTTTCAGCAACAACTAGAGAAGAAACCCAAGTTTCTACTGCAACTCCAGAGGAGGCCCGACTTGCCTGCTGCAACTGGAGAGGAAACACGACTTCCCCACCTCAACTCGACAGGAGTCCTGACTCCCCTGTTGCCACTTGAGAGTTATCCCCAGATCCTTATTGCAACTCGAGAGGAATACCGTGTTTCACACTGCAAGTTGAAAGGAATCCGAGCTCCCCCTCAACTCGAGATAAGGCCTGATTACCCTGCAGTGACTCGAATGGAACCCCGAGTTTACCCTCACAACATGAAGGGAGGTCTGACTTTCCTGTTGCACCTCGAGAAAAATCCTGAGTTTCTCACCTTAACTCAACAGGAGGCCTGACATCCCTTTCATAACTCGACAGGAAAGCGGATTTCCATGACTCAACACGAGACGAGGCCTGACTCCCCCGTTGCAACTCAAGAGGAGTCCCGAGATCTCTGTTGCAACTGGAGAGGAACACTGAGTTTCCTGCCTCAACTCGAGATGAGACCCTATTCCCCTGCAGTGACTCGAGAAGAATCCCGAGTTACCCCTCGCTACTTGAACTGAGGCCTGACTTCCCTGAGGCAAACCAAGCGGTTCCCTCAGATCCCCATCGCAACTCCAGAGGAACGCTGAGATCCCATTGCAACTCGAGAAAAACCACGAAATTCCCCCCTCACCACGAGATGAGTCCCGATTCCCTTGAAGTGACCTGAGAGCAATCCCAAGTTTCTCCTCGAAACTCAAAAGGAGGCTTGACTCCCTTGAGGCAACCCGAGCAGTTCCTTGAGATCCCCATTGCAGCTCGAGAGGAACCCCAAGTTTCCCACCTCACCTTGAGATGAGGCCTGATTCCCCTGCAGCGACTCAAGAGCAATCACAAGTTCCCCCTCGTAACTCAGAAGGAGGCTTGATACCATTTTGGCAACTCGAGAGATTTCCCAAGATACCCATCACAACTTGAGAAGAACCCCATGTTCCTTACCTCATCGAGATGAGGGCCGATTCCCCTGCTTCCACTCGAGAGGAATCCCAAAGCCCCCCTCGCACCTCAAGAGGAGGCCTGTCTCACTCATGATGCCTGGGGACTGCTGACTGTATGTGAAGTGAAGTCGCTCAGTCGTGTCCGACTCTTTGCGACCCCGTTGACTGTAACCTACCAGGCTCCTCCGTCCGTGGGATTTTCCAGGCAAGAATACTGGAGTGGGTTGCCATTTCCTTCTCCAGGGGATCTTCCTCACCCAGGGATTGAACCCTTGTCTCCCGCATTGTAGGCGGATGCTTTACTGTCTGAGCCACCAGGGAAGCTGACTGTATATATCCATGGAAAACCTTCATCTCCAGAAGCAGAGATAAAGTTCTGATACGTGCATTGGATGACTGACTCTACTACTCTGAGCCTTAACATTCTCTTTTTCCAAGTGGTTGTTGTAATACCTATTTTTAAGAATAGCTGTGAGAACAGAATGCAAGACTAAATTCATTGGATTTAAAATAAATCCATGAAATCAAAGTCCCCTATGTGGAAATAGGGAATCAAACGATGTGAGATCGTTTTCTGCCAAAATAGTTTCTTCAAAGGCTTATAAAAGTTTAAATGAGCTATGATAATCCAGTTTCAAGATACATACAATTGTTTGGCTGTTCATATCATTTTTACACTAAATTTTTTCTATTAAGTGAAAGATAATCAGCTATTGCTCTAATTGGTTATATTTTCGTTATTATTTGGGATCATATTCTCTTATGTTTTATTATTTGTAAACCTCTATACAGTTTTGTGTGTGAGATAGTTTAATCTTTTCCCACATATATAATGAGATGTTCATATAAAGATCAATTAAAATACAAAATTAGATTTAAAGCATGATTATTTCCAAACTGTAATATCACATTTCCCCCTAATCTGTTGCTTGTTTTGTCTTCCTTTTGTAACTTGTAAATATTTTATGTTCAAGTATGTTAGTTATCATTCTGTGGTTTCTCCTGTTGCTTCAAAACTGAGATTGCTTTCATGATACAATGCGATAAATATTCTATTAGTTGTAGATTTTCTTTTTAGACTTTTAAAGTTTTATTTTTGCTTGACCTGGAAGTTATTTTTGTTGTGTGTTTATCTTAAAATTTTTTCCACAACTGATAAACATTAAGAATATTATCTTATTCAGAATATTATCTTATTCAATAACATTTCAATATATACTTGATCTTGAAACTATGGATTAAATCATATGTTTAATGTACAGTTACATTGTTAATATCCTCTCCGATGCGTTTCCTTTGTTGTTAGTATCTGAGATCAAACATTTTCTTATTGTTTCTTCAGTATATTTATTTGATTCATATTTTTGTCGAATAACTAATTAAAAAAATAAAGGTCATTGTTTTTTTTTATCCCAGTTACCAAAAAAATACATTTTGTATATGGGAAACATACAAAAAAGAAAATATAAGAAAAAAAATCTAAAACATAATCCTTTTTAAATATTTGTTAATTTTTTTTAATTGAAGGATAATTTCTTTACAGAATTTTGCTTTCTGTCAAACCTCAAAGTGAATCAGCCACAGGTATACATATATCTCCTCCCATTTGAAACTCCCTCCCATCACCCTCCCCATCCCACCCCTCTAGGTTGATACAGAGCCCCTGTTTGAGTTTCCTGAGCCATACAGCAAATTCCCATTGGTATCTATTTTACATATGGTAATGTAAGTTTCAATTTTACTCTTTCCTTACATCTCACCCTCTCCTCCCCTCTCCCCATATCCATAAGTCTATTCTCTTTGCCTGTTTCTCCGTTGCTGCCCTGTAAATAAATTCTTCAGTACCATTTTCTAGATTTCATATATATGCATTAGAATACAGTATTTATTTCTCTCTGACTCACTTCACTCTGTATAAAAGGTTCTGTGTTTATCCACCTCTTTCAGTCAGTTCAGTTCAGTCGCTCAGTCGTGTCCGACTCTTTGTGACCCCATGAATCACAGAACGCCAGGCCTCCCGGTCCATCACCAACTCCTGGAGTTCACTCAAACTCATGTCCATCGAATCGGTGATGCCATCCAGCCATCTCATTCTTTGTTGTCCCCTTCTTCTCCCGCCCCCAATCCTTCCCAGCATCAGAGTCTTTTCCAGTGAGTCAACTTGTCGCATGAGGTGGCCAAAGTATTGCAGTTTCAGCTTTAGCATCAGTCCTTCCAATGAACACCCAGGATTGATTTCCTTTAGAATGGACTGGTTGGATCCACCTCATTAGAACTGATACAAAATTATTTTTGTCTTTTTCATAGCTAAGTAATATTCTAGTGTGTATATGTACCACAATTTCTTTATCCATTCATCTGTTGATGGACATGTAGGTTGTTTCCATGTTCTAGCTATTGTAAATAGTGCTGTAATGAACAATGGAATACATGTATCTTTTTCAATTTTGGTTTCCTCGGAGTGGGGTTGCTGGGTCATATGGTGGATTTATTCCTATTTTTTCAGGGAATCTCCATAGTGTCTTCCATAGCGGCAGTATCAATTTATATTCCCACCAACAGTACAAGAACATTCCCTTTCCTCAACACCCTCTCAAGTATTCATTGTAGACTTTTTGATGATGGCCATTCTGACCTGTGTGAGGTGATATCTCACTGTATTTTTTTTTCAAGGAAATTTCCTTTATTAAATTTCTGGTGATTTCTACCATCCAGAAAATACAGTCTTTATCAATTCTCTGTGGAAAATTAACTGCTTATTTTTTTATTTATTTTAAATTTTATTTTTTTTTATTTTTAATTGAACTGTACAAACACGACTGAGCGACTGAACTGCTAGTAGATTTACAATATTATACTAGTTTCAGGTGTACAACACAGCGATTCAGTATTTTTACAGATTATACTCTTCTAAATGTCATTATACAATAATGGCTATAATTCTTTACCTGATACAAAATAAACTTGATGCTATTTTATACATAAGAGTTTTTAATCTCTTAATCCCATACACATAACTTGTCCTACCACATTTCTGTCTCTCCTTTGGTAACCACTAGTTTGTTTTCTATATCTGTGTAGTTACTAAGCTGTGTATGACTCTTTGCTATCCCAAGGCCTAGAGCCTGGCAGGCTCCCCTGTCCATGGCATTCTCCAGGCAAAAACACTGGAGTGGGTTGTCCTCATTGTAGTTATGATTTTCATTTCTCTAATAATGAGTGATGTTGAGCATCTTTTCATGTGTTTGTTAGCCATCAGTGTGTCTTCTTTGGAAAAAAATGTTTGTTTAGGTCATTTTCCCACTTTTTGATTGGGTTGTTTGTTTTTGTTTTTCTGGTATTGAGATGTATGAGCTGCTTATATATTTTGGAAATTAATCCTTTGTCAGTATTTTCATTTGCTATTATTTTCTCCCATTCTGAGGGTTGTCTTTTCACCTTGCTTAGAGTTTCCTTTGCTGTGAAAAATATTTTAAGTTTAATCAGGTCCCACTTGGTTACTTTTTATTTCTGTTACTCTAGGAGGTGGGTCATAGAGGATCTTGCTTTATGTCACCAAGTGTTCTGCCTATGTTTTCCTCTAACAGTTTTATAGTTTCTGATCTTATATTTAGATCTTTAATCCATTTTGAGTTTAACTTTGTGTGTGATATTAGGAAGTGTTCTAATTTCAATTTTTTTTTACATGTGGCTGTCCAGTTTTTCCAGCACTATTTACTGAAGAGGCTGTCTTTGCCCCATTGTATATTCTTGCCTCCTTTGTAAAAAATAAGGTACTCATAGGTGCATGGGTTTATTTCTGGGCTTTATATCTTGTTCCATTCGTCTATATTTCTGTTTTTGTGCCAATACCATACTGGCTTGATGTATAGTATATACTTGTATTATACTACATACTTGTGGTATAATCTGAAATCAGGAAGGTTTAATCTGAATTAACACACATACTTGTGGTATTCCACAGATACTTGTGGTATAATCTGAAATCAGCTCAATTCTTCTTTCTCAAGACTGCTTTGGCTATTCGGGGTCTGTTGTGTTTCCATATGAGTTGTGAAATTTTTTGTCCTAGTTCTGTGAAAAATGTCATTGGGAATTTAATAGGGATTGCATTGAATCTATAGATTACATTTGGTAGTATAGTCATTTTCACATTCTTCCTACCCAGGAACATGGAATATCTCCTCATCTGTTTATGTCATCTTTGATTTGTTTCATTCAGTTCAGTTCAGTTCAGTCGCTCAGTCGTGACCGACTATTTGCAACCCCATGAATCACAGCACACCAGGCCTCCCTGTCCATCACCAATTCCCGGAGTTCACTCAAACTCATGTCCATCGAGTCAGTGATGCCATCCAGCCATCTCATTCTCTGTCTTCCCCTTGATTTCTTTCATTAGTGTCTTATAATTTTCAATGTACAGTTCTTTTGTCTCCACAGGTAAGGTTATTCCTACATATTTAATTATTTTTGTTGTAATGGTGAATGGGATTGATTCCTTAATTTCTCTTTCTGATTTTTCATTGTTAGTATATAGAAATGCAAGTAATTTCTATGTATCAATTTTGTATCCTGCAGCTTTGCTAAATTCACGATTAGTTCTGTAATTTTCTGATACTATCTATAGGGTTTCCTATGTACAGTATCATGTCATCTGCAGACAGTGAGAGCTTTACTTCTTCTTTTCCGATCTGGATTCATTTTATTTCTGTTTCTTCTCTGATTGTTGTAACTAGTACTTCCAGAACTATGCTGAATAATAGTGGTGAGAGTGGACCCCATTGTCTTGTTCCTGAACTTAGGAGGAATGCTTTCTGTTTTCCACCATTGACAATAATGTTTGCTGTAGGCTTATCATATATGGCCTCTACCGTGTTGAAGTAGATTCCTTCTATATCCATTTTTTAAAGGTTTTTAATAATAAATGGGTGCTGAATTTTGCCAAAGGATTTTTCTGCATCTATTGAGGTTATCATATGGTTTTTATCTTTCCATTTGTTAATATGGTGAATCACATTGATTGATTTCGGTCTATTGAGGAATCCTTGCATCCCTGGAATAAACCAAATTTGATCGTGGTATATGAGCTTTTTGATGTGTTGCTGAATTCTGTTTGTTAAGATTTTGTTAAGGATTTTTGGCATCTGTGTTCATCAGTGATATTGGCCTGTAGTTTTCTTTTTCTGTGTTGTCATTATCTGGTTTTGGTATCGGGGTGATTGTGGCCTCATAGAATGAGTTTGGAAGTGTTCCTTCCTCTGCAATTTTTTGAAAGAGTTTTAGAAGGATAGGCATTAGCTCTTTTCTCAATGTTGGATAGAAATCTCCTGTGAAGCCATCTGGTCCTGGGCTTTTGTTTTTGGGGAGATTTTTGATCACAGCTTCAATTTCAGTGCTTGTAATTGGTTTGTTCATAATTTCTATTTCTTTCTGGTTCAGTCTTGGAAGATTGAACTTTTCTAAGAATCTGTCCCTTTCTTCCCGGTTATCCATTTTATTGCTATACTGTTGTTCATAATAGTCTCATAATCCTTTTCATTTCTGCATTGTTTGTTGTAATCTCTACTTTTTCATTTCTAATTTTGTTGAATTGTTTCTTCTCTCTGCTTTTCTTGGTGAGTCTGGCTAATGGTTTGTCAAATTGTTTATCTTCTCAATGAAACAATTTTTAGTTTTATTAATCTTTACTATTGCTTCTTTAATTTCTTATTTATTTCTGCTTGGATCTTTATGATTTATTTCCTTCTACTAATTTTGGGATTTTCTTTGTTCTTCCTTTTCCAGTTGTCTTAGGTTAGGCTGTCTGTTCAATGTTTTTCCTGTTTCTTGAGGTAGGATTGTATTGCTATAAACTTCCATCTTAAGAACTGGTTTTCCTGCATCACATAGGTTTTGAGTTGTCATGTTTTCATTGTCATTTGTTTCTAGAAATTTTTTGATTTCCCTTTTGATTTCTTCAGTAACCTGTTGGGCATTTAAAAATGTGCTGTTTAGTCTCCATGTGTTTGTGTTTCTTACAGTTTTTTTCTTGCAATTGATACCTAGTCTCATAGCTTTGTGGTTGGAGAAGATGCTTGATAATATTTTAATTTTCTTAAATTTACTGAGGCTTGATTTCTGACCCAAGATGTGATTTATCCTGGGGAATGTTCTATGTGCACTTGAGAAGAAGGTATATTCTGAATTTGGATGGAATGTCCTGAATATATCAATAATATCCACCTCTCTAGTGTATCATTTAAGACTTGTGTTTCCATATTATTTTTCTGTTTTTATGATCTGCCCATTGTGAGTGGATGTTATAGTCTCCTACTACTATTGTGTTACTGTCAGTTTCTCCTTTTATGTCTGATACTGTTTGTCTTATGTATTGAGGTGCTCCTATGTTCAGTGCATAGATATTTACAATTGCTAGGTCTACCTGCTGGATTGATCCCTTGATCATTATGTAGTGTCCTTCTTTATCTCTTGTAATATTCTTTATTTTAAGGTAATTTTTTGTCTGATATGATATGAGGATTGCTACTCTACCTTTCTTTTGCTTCCCATTTGCATGGAATATATTTTTCCATCCTCTCACTTTCCAATCTATATGTATCTTTAGGTCTGAATTGAGTTTCTTGTAGACAGCATATATATGGGTCTTGTTTTTCTATCCATTCAGCCAGTCTGTGTCTTTTGGTTGGAGCATTTAATCCATTTACATTTAAAGTAATTATTGACATATATGCTCCTATTGCCATTTTCTTAATTATTTGGAGTTGATTTTGTAGATCTTTTTTCTTCTCTTGTATCTCTTGACTATATAAGTCCCCTTAACATTTTGTTGTAAAGCTGGTTTGGTGGTACTGAATTCTCTTAAATTTTCTTATCTGTAAAGCTTCTTAGTTTTCCATTAATTTTGAATGAGATACTTGCTGGGTACAGTAATCTTGGTTGTAGATTTTTCCCCTTTCAGTACTTTAAATATATCCTGCCATTTCCTTCTGGCCTGCAGAGTTGCTGTTGAAAGATCACCTGTTAAGCACATGCGGTTTCCCTTGTATGTTACTTGTTGTTTTTCCCTTGCTGCTTTTGGAAGTCTTTCTTTTTGTTTAATCTTTGTTAGTTTGATTAGTAGGTGTCTTGGTGTGTTTCTTCGTGGGTTTACCCTATATAGGACTCTTTGTGCCTCTTGGACATGACTGACTATTTCCTTTCCCATGTTGGGGAAATTTTCCTCTATAATCTCTTCAAAAATTTTCTCATGTGCTTTCTTTTTCTCTTCCTCTTCTGTGACACGTATAATTCGAATGTTGGTGCATTTGATATTGTCCCAGTGGTCTCTGAGACTATCCTGTTTTTATTCATTCTTTTTACTTTATTCTGCTCTACAGAAGTTATTTCCACCATGTTATCTTCCAGTTCACTGATTCGTTCTTCTGCTTCAGATATTCTGCTATTGATTCCTTCTAGAGTATTTTTAATTTCAGTAATCATGTTGTTTGTCTCTGTATGTTTATTCCTTGTTAATTGATTCTTGCATTTTCTCCACTTTGTTTTCACAGTTTTTGATCTTTATATTATCATTATTCTGAATTCTTTTTCAGGTAGTTTGCCTACTTCCTTTTCATTTATTTGGACTTTTGTTTCTAGTTTGTTCCTTCATTTGTGCAGTATTTCTCTGCCTTTTCATTACTCTTTTTAATGTATTATGTTTGAAATCTTTTTCCAGTCTTCAGTGTTGAATGCGTTGTTTCTTTTGGTTTCCTCCCTCCTAAGGTTGGTCCAGTGGTTTATGTAAGCTTTGCATAGGGTGACATTTGTGCTGAGATTTTTGTTTGTTTTTCCTCTGATGGGCAAGGCTGAGTAAGGTGGTAATCCTGTCTGCTGATGTTTGGCTTTATATGTTTGTTTTGCTTGTTGTTTAGATGAGGCATCCTGCACAGGGTTCTACTGATGGTTGGGTGATGCCAGGTCTTGTATTCAAGTGGCTTCCTTTATGTGAGTTCTCACTATTTGATACTCCCTAGGGTTAGTTCTCTGGTAGTCTAGGGTCTTGGAATCAGTGCTCCCACTCCAAAGGCTCGGGGCTTGATCTCTGCTCAGGAACAAAGATTCCACAAGTGGTTTGTTATGGCATAATGTGAGATTAAAACAAATGTCCCAAAACAAGAAACCAAAAAGAAAACACAGACAAATAGAAGTTACAAAATCAGGCAAATAATGCTTAAAATAGTGGAATATATACATATACATGTATATACACTCATAATCTAAGCCAAAAATGTCCAAGAAAAATAAGGTAAAGTAGATTGACCCAGCAAACAAAGGAAATAAAAAATTATATTTGCCAGTTTAGAACCAAACTAATTAAAGCATAAATTGGAAAAAAAAAAAAAAAACAATAGAGCAAGGTGCTAAGTGTGGAGGAAAGCAATGAAAACAAAACTAACAAATATGTTGAGAGGAAAGGAAAGACAAGAATAGATTGGTAAAGTTGCATAGAGGTAGATGAAGAAGACTTATATACATTAAAGATTAACTGCAAGGGGAAAAGAACAGTAGGAAAAACAAACAAAGGAATAAATGTAGAAGAAATATAATAGGTTGAAAAATTAAAACTCAAAATTATAATGAAGAGGAAAGAAAAATAAATAGGAACAACAACAAAGAAACAAAAAAGAAATCTCCACAGAACTGCAAAAGCCCAAAGTAGAGGCAGAGGTTTTTAACAACAATAAGTGTGACTGAATATACACATATACACGTAAGCACAATCAAAACAGTCCAACAAAAATAAATACAATAAATTGACCTGGTGAACAATGTAAACCAAAAATTATAACTAACAGTTAAGAACAAAACTAAAGCACAAACTGGAAAACCAAACTAAAACAAAGTGCTAATTGGGGAATAAAACAATGAAAACAAAACTAACAAATATTTTGAGAGGAAAGGAAAGAAAGGAAGCGTTATGGCCCTATCAGAGTCTATTTTTCTGAGCCTCTTGCAGCTGGCAATCAGAAGTCCTCTATCAGTCTTTCTCTGTAACTTTGCAGGGTCCCTTGCCTGAGGTCCTTCTATGTTGTGTGAAACATCAGGCACATGGAGGAGCCCCCTGGCTGGGGTCCTTCTCTATAGATTAGCTTGTCAGGCACTTAAAGGGGAACCCTGGGTGGGATCATACTCTGTTGTTTGGCACAACAATCACTTAAAGGAGCACCCTGGGTGGGTGCGTCAGGCATTGATGTGCCAGCCTCTCTATTGTTCAACTGCTGATGCTGGCGGCTGGTGAGAGAGAGGCTATGGTGATGGTTTCACCCCCTATGTGTGACTCAGCAGTATCGCTTTGTTTCCATGGCTGCCCAGCTTCCCCCCAACAGGCATTTCCCACCACCATTTCCTCCCTTAGATCCCCTTGACCTGTCTCTCCACAGTCAAAAGCAGCCCTCACCCTGGGTTTGCTCCACAATCCTTAAATGCCAGGTCCCACCTGCTGTGCCTTCCGGTGACCCCTGTTTGGGGTATGTATGGATGGATTCTGATTGCAGCCATGAAATTAAAAGATACTTAACTTACTCCTTGGAAGGAAAGTTATGACCAACCTAGATAGTATAATAAAAAGCAGAGACATTAGTTTGCCAACAAAGGTCCATCTAGTCAAGGCTATGGTTTTTCCCATGGTCATGTATGGATGTGAGAGTTGGACTGTGAAGAAAGTTGATCGCTGAAGAATTGATACTTTTGAACTGTGGTGTTGGAGAATACTCTTGAGAGTCCCTTATACTGCAAGGAGATCCAACCAGTCCATTCTAAAGGAGATTAATTCTGGGTGTTCATTGCAAGGACTGATGCTAAAGCTGAAACTGCAATACTTTGGCCACCTCATGCGACGAGTTGACTCATTGCAAAAGACTGGTGCTGGGAGGGATTGGGGGCAGGAGGAGAAGGGGACGACAGAGAATGAGATGGTTGGATGGCATCACCGACTCAATGGACATGAGTTTGAGTGAACTCCGGGAGTTGGTGACGGACAGGGAGGCCTGGAGTGCTGTGATTCCTGGGGTAGCAAAGAGTCGGACACGACTGAGCGACTGAACTGAACTGATGGTTGTGACAATGACTGATTCTCATTCCATTTAGGCTGCCAGAGATAAGTTGTTTCACTCTCAACCTTTTATGTTTCTCCTCTGACTCAGATAATTGCTGCGATGTGGGGACTGGAGCCCTGCCTCAGTTCTTCCACCCACTGAGGGCCGGCCCAGACCTACTAACAGTCCTGTTTTTCCCAGTTCCTTTGTACTCCACATCCACTTACTCAGCTGCCATCATGTTCTCTAGTATTTGCTATATTTCAAATTTATTATATGTAATTTTTAGTGTATGAAATTTTATAAGTGTTTAGTTTGTGAAGTTTTAGATGTACCATCATCTATAAGATTGGGGCAATATTTTACTTACTCATAGAGTTGTGAGGATTGAACAAACTTAAATGTATGAAGCATTGAGCAATGCTCAACATACAGTATTTTGTGAATATTAACTGTTACTTTTTAATTTACATGGTTGCAAAATTTTGTTAAACATTATATATAATTACGCTTTTTCCTTTTTAGGTATAAGTATTTTTATTGAAAAATTTTACACACAATTTGTAACTGGGTGAATAGTATTCTGTCATATGTGACTGTATCTATATATGACTATGTGTGTATGTGTGGGTGATTCAACCTGCAATTTTCCAGCTATATATTTTTGGTTTTGCAACGAGTTGACTCACTGGAAAAGGTTCTGATGCTGGGAAAGGTTGGGGGCGGGAGGAGAAGGGGACGACGGAGAATGAGATGGCTGGATGGCATCACCGACTCTGTGGACATGAGTTTGAGTGAACTCCGGGAGTTGGTGATGGACAGGGAGGCCTGGCGTGCTGTGATTCATGGGGTCGCGCGGAGAGTCGGACACGACTGAGCGACTGAACTGAACTGAACTGTTAGTACATTTTGGTTTGCAATATGAGAAAACATTATCTGTTTTGGAACTGGGTGCTTAGTGTAGAAATCTAGAGATGGAGTTGTTCAATCAGTGATTAGGAACAATGTGTGTGTTTATACATATATGCGTGTGCATATGCACACAAATACATACACAATGAATATATATACTTTCAATAGGTCTCATTCCAATTTTTACTCCAAAGATTTTTAAGTTTCTGCTTTATTTCAGTTTGTCAAGACGGTGTCTTATTCTTTATCTTACTAATTTTACACTGTTTTTCTTTTTGTTCCTATCTGAGATTGGCCATTTTCCCATGTGCTTGTTTACTCTATCATATTCTTATAAAATGTGAATCACCAGATTATGCCATTTGCCTATTTATCTATTTTCATCATTTCATGGTTTCTAGATACAGCAAGTTCTACTTTCAAAGGTCTAATAATGTCTTAACTTCCTTTTATAATCTTTCTATGTTATCCCTTTACTTTCTTCATTATGAAAGTGCTATTGGAGAAATTTAGAAATCATTGATATGTGAAAATGTGCAAAAATAACCATACAGTTCAAAAATAACAATATGCTAATTTTATTGAATAATCCAAAATTTTATTTTCTTTGCATATTTGAGTTTTATACATTATTTTTATTCATTGCTAATATACTATGTGGTGGGTATTGCTCGAGCTAATCAGCAGCTGGTTCCTTGCTGGGCATCTGGGAATCTGCATTCCCCAGTGAACCAGTGAAGTTGCTCTGTCGTGTCCGACTCTTTGCGACCCCATGGACTGTAGCCTACCAGGCATCCATGGAATTTTCCAGGCAAGAGTACTGGAGTGGGTTGCCATTTCCTTCTCCAGGGGATCTTCCCGACCCAGGGATTAAAACCAGGTCTCCTGCATTGCAGGCAGATGCTTTACCTCCTGAGCCACCAGGGAAATTTGTCTAATTTCATAAAATTTATCTATAAATCTCACCGTTTATTGCAAAGTATTTTATCACATACTTTCAAAACGTGGTGCTGAGGTAGTCTCTTGAGAGTCCCTTGCACAGCAAGGAGATCAAACCTGTTAATCCTAAAAAAAATCAATCCTGAATTTGTTGAAAGGACTGATGCTGAAGCTCCAATACTTTGGTTACCTGATGTGAACAGCTGATTCATTGAAAAAGACCCTGATGCTGGGAAAGATTGAAGGCAGAAAGGGAAGAGGGTGACAGAGGATGAGATGGCTAGATGGCATCACTGACATAATGAACATGAACTTTGGCAATCTCTGGCCGATAGTGAGGCAGAGGGAGTGCTGGTGTGCTGAAGTCTATGGGATCACAAACATTCAGAAATGACTGGGACACTGAACAACAATTTTATTACATAGATGTACTATCATTACTTTCAGTTCATTTCAGTCACTCAGTTGTGTCCGACTCTTTGCGCACGCCAGGCCTCCCTGTCCATCACCAAATCCCGGAGTTCACTCAAACTCATGTCCATTGAGTCGGTGATGCCATCCAGCCATCTCATGTCATCCCCTTCTCCTCCCGCCCCCAATCTTTCCCAGCATCAGAGTCTTTTCCAGTGATTCAACTCTTCACATGAGGTGGCCAAAGTATTGGAGTTTCAGCTTTAGCATCATTACTTTATGCTTGTTTAAATATTCTTTTTTCCACAATTTTTGCTTTTGAAAATAATGAGAATCCCCTCCTTTTTGGATTTTCTTCCCATATGTAGATATTGTTCATGTGTCTAGTAAGTTCCATTGTTAAATATGTTTAAAAATATATTTGGTAAAATTTTAGAGTACTTTCAAGGCTTTTGAAACATAAGGCAGATGTGCCTGTTAATATATTATAAATGTGTCTAATTTCATAAAAAGTATCTGCAAAGTTGTTTATTGCAAAGTATTTTATCACATACTTTCAAAATTTGGTGTTTGGGAAGACTCTTGAGAGTCTCTTGGACAGCAATGAGATCAATCCAATGAATCCTAAAGGAACTGTGTTCTACTGAGATAGTTCTTTGGTATGTCTTTCTTGTTCTTAAATGTTTTCATGTGGTAGTTAGTAAAGAAGCATGTATTGTCTAGAAGTTTCTTTATTGTGTTCCTAATTTACCCTTTTTCTTTTTCAACATTTTACTATACCATCTGGAGTTTTTAGAGGTATCCTTGTTTCCTACTTATTACCTATATAACAATTAATGAGCTGATCCTGCTTTCCCCTCTTTCCATTTTAGCTGAATTCTTTCTGCATTTTTAGTACATGTGATTATTAACACACCATTATTCCACCAGAAGACCTAATTCCCCTTCCTGTCTCTGCTTTCTTTCCTCCCTTTTCCATGAAGCACTACTATGTTACAGATACCATTCTGGTCCTAGATATTTTCAAGTCCTTCTCTGTAATTTTCCAGGTCCTAAGTTCGTCAGCATTTTTGGTGATTTGTTCTGCTTTTCTTTTCTTTGGTAATTTTTCTGCTTTTCCCCCATGGTCCTCTCTGCTGGTCCAGATTCTCTCATCACCCCTTCCCTGCTCTTCACACTCAAAAGCTTGGTGCTGGTGGAAGCTGCATGGAATTTGGAATTTGGTTTACAGGTTTCGTAATCTCGCTTTTCTGGTGATGCTGAAGGTGTATCTCCTGTGTGCTTTTAATTACTCATGTGTGGGAAGATTTACTATCGGGCAGTTGCCATTTTCCTACAGATCTGAAAGTTCAGTAAATACCAAATTATTTGTTTAGTAATGTCCTCTCTACTGTCTAGATTGCTCCCTGATTTTCCAGCTCTGATAATTTTAGTCTCTGCTGTTGTTTTGATTTGCTTTCTGGGAGTTTCTTAGACTTCCCTGCAAATTCCTTTCTTTTAGTCAGCTCAGGAGGCTGTAACAAAAATACCATAGACTGGGTGGCTTAAACAACAAACTCAATTTCTCACTGTTGTGGAAGCTGGTGTCCAAGATAATGATGCCAGCAAATCTGGTATTTGATGATCAGTCTCCTCATGGTTTGCAGACAGTTATCTTATTGCTGTGTCCTCATATGGCAAAGAGAGAGAGAGAGAGAAAGGAGGCTCTGGTCTCCTTTTTCGTATAACGACACAATCCTATCATGGAAAACTCCCTCCCAAAGACCCATCTCCGAGGACCACCACATTGGGTCTTAAGGTTTCAAGCTATGAATATTAGGAGGACATAAACATTCAGTCCACAGTATCCTTCATTTGAGTTCTTTTTTAAGCTATCATATTTCCAACTTTAAATAGTTTTGCCTTATTGTTTTAAATTTTTTTCACAGTATTATGTTCTTTCATGTTTCTAGTACATTTTTTGTATCTCTCTGAAAGTAATTATAACTTTCTGGAAGTTTCTCCCTGATCCCCAAGTTGTGATTATTTTTCCATTTTTCTATTTTAGTCTCTAGCCATTAAATCCTGGCCCAACCAGGATCGTTTCTTGCCTGGATTAAATCAATTTCCTCTGTATCAATCAGGGTCTAACAGGACAATCATAGCTATTTGAAGCAATTCAAATACAGGGACTTTTTGTATTACATAAGCAATACAGAAAATTGCTTATGCATCCATGGCTGAGGTGGTGAATGGGATTGTGGGGAAATGTCAACAAAAAATACAATAACTGGGCTGGAGGTACAAATGGTGAGTTGATGCTCCAGACTCCAAAGCCAGAGTATCCCAGAAAACCTAGAATTATGAAGAGTCTGAAACGGTGGATTTTGGCTGCCTGGAAGAGACAAAAAGGGAGAGGCAGACCTAGCTTCTCCCTTGACCTGTCTCCCATCTTTGCTGGAGCCTTTTCTGACTAACTGGAAAGAAGCATCAAAGTTGAGTGTACTGAAATCCTGAGGAATTGCAAAGCCCAGGCATCCCTGTCTTCCCTCTTCAGACAGAGAGCAGAACAGTGTCAGGGAACCAACAGTAATTAAAAAGCAAAAACAATAGAATATTACTCAGCTATAAAAAGTATCACATTCAAGTTAGTTCTAATGAGGTGGATGAACCTGGAGCCTATTATACAGAGTGAAGTAAGGCAGAAAAAGAAAGACAAATACAAAGATGGTACTGACGATCCTACATGCAGGGCAACAAAGGAGGCACAGATGTAAAGAACAGAATTTTGGACTCACTGGGGAAAGGTGAGGGTGGGATGATTTGAAAGAATGGCATTGAAACAAGTATATTACCATATGTAAAACAGATGTCCAGTGCAAGTTCAATGCATGAAGCAGGGCACCCAAAGTTGGTGTTCTGTGACAACCCAGAGGGATAGGATAGGAAGGGAGGTGGCAGAGAGTTTCAGGACAGGAGGGGACACATGTATACCTGTTGCCAATTCATGTTGATGTATGGCCAAAAAGAAAAAAAAAATCAAAATATTGTAAAGTAGTTATCCTCAAATTAAAATAAATAATTTCAGAAAAGCAAAAGCAAAGCAATAACAATGAACCTGAGGAAGGCAAAGAAATGATTTCAGGAGTTACCACATTATTAGATTCAAATGTCCTGTTTTCAACAAAAATATAATAAAGCATACAAAGAAACATGAAAATATGGTTCATTCAAAGGAAAAAAATAAATCAATTGACATTGTTCCTGAAAAAATCCTGATGGCATATCTATTTAGGTAAAATCTTTAAAACAGTTATTAAAACATGCTCAACGAACTAAAGAAAGATAAGAGAAAGTCAAATAATGTATGAGCAAAATGGAAATATCATTGAAGAGACAGAAAACTTAAAAATAAATGAAAAACAAATTCTACAGCTGAAAAATACAATAACTGAAATTAGAAATCGCTAGAGGGATTCGAAGACAAATTTGAACAGACAGAAGAAATAAGCCAATAAATGTAAAGACAAGATAAAATTTATCAAGTCAGGGTAACAGAAGGAAGGAATATTGAAGAAAAGTGAGCTAACTTGAAGGAACTGCAGGATATTATCAAGGGGACCCACGTGTGTTATGAGACTCTCAGAGAAGAGAATAAAGAGTAGAGAGCATATCTGAAGAAATAATGCAAGACAACTTTCAAAATTTTATGAAAAACATTAATATCAATAGCCAAGAAGCTCAACAAACTCCATGCAAGATAAATCAAAAGGCCCATTGGGACAAATTATAATCAAAATATCAAAAGCCAGACACAAAAAGAAAATCTTGAAGACAATAAGAGAAGTGAATCATCAATTCAAGTGGTCCTTGATAACAGCAGATTTCTTATAATAAATTTTGGAGGCTGGATACCAGGGACTTGTATAATCAAAGTTCCAAATGGAATAAAAAAAAAAAAAAGTTTGTCAACTAAGGACTTGATATCTGGCAAAAGTGTCCTTCATAATTAAGGGAGAAATTAAAACATTTCCATATAAACCAAAACTGAGTGAGTTGGCCACTAGACCTGCCTTGTAAGAAATGTGCAAGAGTCCTGCAAAGTGAAATGAAAAGTCACTAAATAGCAACTCAAAGTTGCATTGGAAATAAATACCTCAAATAGGCAGATAAATAAGAAATATTATTGTAACAATGGTTCTTAACCAGACTTTTTGTTTTCTACAGGATTTAAGAGACCAGCATCTTTAAAGAGAAAAAAAAAAAAAGTGTCTATTAATGAAAGCTAGCATTGTAACTTTGGTTTGCAACTTCAAATCTTGTTTTCTATAGATACATAATTTAAGAAACTAATGCATTTAAAATAATTATTAGTTTATGGTTTTGGGCACACTGTGTATGAAGATACATTTTTTTGACATTGATAACTGAGAGGGGCAGGGATGAGTTATAAAGAAGAAGAGTTCTTTGTGTTATTGAAGTTAATGTGATATAAATTTAAAGAGTCAGGGATGTGAAATATAATTCCATGGTAAGCATAAAGAAAATATCTGCATAATATACATATAATTGAGAATGAATTTAAACATTTCAATGCAAAGAAATCAACTAAACATAAAATAAGACAGTGATGTAGGAAATGAGAGCCAAATAAAGCAAAGAAAAAGCTGAAAGGCATATAGAAAGCAATAGAAAAATGACAAATGTCACTTCATATCCATAATTACTAAATGTAACTGAATTATACTTTCCAATCAAAAGAAAAAGTTTGGCAGAATGGATGAAAACACATGGTCTCATTGTAAGTTGTATACCTAAAACTCACTTTAGATTCAATGACACAAAAAATTGAAAATGAAAGAATGGAACATCAGTAAAGTTAGTAGGATACAAAGTCAATACACAAAATCAGTTGCATTTCTATGTACTAACAATCAACAGTCTGAAAGGATATTACAAAACAATTTCATTTACAATAGTATCAAAAGTAATAAAATACTTAGGAATTAAC
Source organism: Moschus berezovskii (assembly GCF_049115385.1). Lineage (NCBI taxonomy): Eukaryota > Metazoa > Chordata > Mammalia > Artiodactyla > Moschidae > Moschus > Moschus berezovskii. Next base: position 5,684,945 of record NC_142462.1, read on the forward strand.
CAAGAGGTGAAAAATTTTTACAATGAATACTATGAAACATTTCTGAAAGTATTAAAAAAAAACTGAAAAAATAGAAATATATTTCTTGTTCATGGATTGAAAGACTTAATATTGTAAATATGTCAATACTATCAATGTGACCTATGTGTTCGATGCTGCTACTGCTAAGTCACTTCAGTCGTGTCCGACTCTGTGCGACCCCATAGACGGCAGCCCATCAGGCTCCCCCATCCCTGGGATTCTCCAGGCAAGAAGACTGGAGTGGGTTAGCCATTTCCTTCTCCAATGCATGAAAGGGAAAAGTGAAAGTGAAGTCACTCAGTCCTGTCTGACTCTTCTTGACCCCATAGACTGCAGTCTACCAGGCTCCTCTGTCCATGGAATTTTCCAGGAAAGAACACTGAAGTGGGGTGAAGGGGCTGCTAGGGAGGTTAAAAAACTCAAAGTCTGTGGTCAGAACTCAGTTGACTTAAGCTCTGCCCCAGACACCTCCAGAGGGCCCTCCATTACTTAGTTATCTCCTTGCCTTGCCACTGATTTGGCTGTTGAGCACACACCATCTCCCTGCACCTGCAATTAGAAATGGTCCAGGGCCAGAGAGATCTCTGCTATCTAGACTTTGACATCTGGATCCCTAGTGCTGGCAGTGAGGGTTTAAGCAGGTTTCAGCAGATGGTCTAAGAGAGGACTTCAATTGCAGAGATTGGGAACAGACCAGTCTCAGGGCAAGCAGAAAAGTGTCTGGGGCAGATCTCCACCACAAGTATAAAATCAATACCTTTTCTCTCTCAACACATGCTCAGGCCCCAGTTAGGACACACATATTACCAAGTGTTCAGCAAACCTGAACCAGGACTCAGAGAGATCTCCAAACTGCTGATATGGAAGCCTGAGCATTCTCTACCACCCAAACCAGAGACGGTTTGAGGTAGGAGCCCTGGAGCAGGCTTGAGAGCAGGAAGCCACAGGGTCAAGTCATCAGCAAGGGGAGAAGTCTCCTAAGAGGGATTAACTGAGAAACCCCTAGGAATATAAAAAAGAAGATCAGGAAACGGTTGCCTGAGCCTCTGGAGAGTCAGAGGGAGACAGGAAAGGGGATGTTAGAACTCTGGGGCAGGGGGAGTGGGGTAGAGGGGTGGACAGCCAGGGAGTGACTGGGCAAGGTTGTTAAGACTCAAATCCGGGTCTTTGGAAAAGAAGCTTTCAGGAAAGGGCGGGGAAACTGCACTGGAAGCCCCAGTGGCTTCACAGGGAATGGATGGGGGATTCTGAGGCCCAAGGAGGTTTTAGGAAGATGATGGGGTCTGGGGGCATGGGTGCTCTCCATCAGGAGAATGCTGAGACCCTGGGTGCCTACACTGGTGGCAAAGGGACATCTTTGACAAAAATTAACAGTGACTTGCAGGGGAAAAGGTGTCTCTGACCTTGATGTCAGAGATCCAGGAGGCTGCAAGGGTGGATGCTGAGGCCGAGGGTGGGGATGTGGAGGGATTTCTAATGGAGTGTAAAGGCCTCGTGTTGATCTCTGATTGGTACATGCTAGGTACTGCAACTGCTCTGAGGAGTGGAAAAGGTAGGTTGAGCCCAGATAGTTCTGGCCCTAAAGATTTCAGTAAGCAGGGTTTCTCTGACCAATTATGTGGAAGCCCATGGAGGCCCCGAGAGCCGGTGCCGAGGAGGGGTTTTCTACTCTAATGGAGAACAACTGGACCTGTTGTGGGAAGGGACAACTGACCATGATGTTGGGGTCCTATGAAGCTGAAATACTGAATGAAGATGTTGGGATCCTGGAAGGCTCTGAGGGCAGATTCTGAGGCCTGATGCAACGTTAAGTGATCTGTGAGAGAAGCTAGAACCCTGGTTGGCTTTTGAAGGCAGAGGTTGAGTGAAGGGTGGGATTTGAGAGGCAAGTCTCTGATGTAAGGGGCTAGGCGCCAATAGGGTCTGCAAGGGCAGAGGCTGGCAGAAAGATCTCTGATGGAGGATTATATGTCCAAGCAATTCCTCCTTGGTGTCTGGTCCCCTGGGAAGCTCTGAGAGAAGATACTGGGGGTTAGAAGTGTCTGATGGGGAAGATGTTGAGGCCCACAAAGGATAGTCTCTAAAGAGAATACTGGGATCACAAAAAAGGAGACATTCTCTTAAAATAAAGGATGTCTTTAAGGACAGATTCTAGGAATGAAAGCAGTCTTTAAAAGTGAATGCTGAAGTGGACCTCTGAATAGAAATGCTGGCCCAGAAGGGTTTCGGAGGGAAGATGCTAGAGCCAAGGTGTGGTGGGAGACCCATGGGATGTGGAGGAGTGGTCTGTGACATGGAGGCCAAGCACAAATAGCGTTTTACAGGGTCTAGACTCCTTGATAGCTCTAAGGGCAGTCTGTGTGTGTGTGCGTGTGGAGGGTTGTTCTGAAATAAGATGCTAGAGAAGGTTAAATGAAACCAAATGGACCCTCCCTGAGGTTTGCCCCCTCTTGGAAGCTGCGAGGACAAATTCTGAGGAACAAAGGGTGAATGAACAAAGATTCTGAGGATAGGTCTTTAATGACATAAACGGGTAGGAAGCTTTGACCAGGAATGTCGATCCCGTTTAAGTCTCCATTGCTGACTGGGGGAAGTTCCAATCTGCCATGCCAGACGCAGGACAAGGCCTGGTCCCTGATTAGGAGTGCTGGCTGAGTCTCTAATAGCAGATTCTGGAGATATGTGCCTAAAGGTAGGATGTTGGAGCCCGAGGAACTGGGCTGGTCCCAGATGGGGGATATCGGCCCCGCCCAAAATGTACCCCCCACTTCTCTTCAACGATCCCTCCGATCCCTCCGTCGGAGTCATCACCACCCGCCCCGACATTAGCTTGGCCCAGCACCGGCCCAACACCATCCAATCCCGAAACCTCTGCCCCGGACAACACGCTGAGAAAGGCCGTTTGTTACCAATGCCGGTTCCCCGGGTCGCGCCGCCGCCAACTTCTCTAGAAGCCGAAGCCAAGCCCGGGGGCCAGCCTCCTCCTCCTTCTCCTCCCGGCCGCCTGGGCCGCCTAAAATAGCCGCCGCCTACTTCTCCTCCCAGGGAGGTAGTGATTCTCCTCGTTCCTGCCACCTCCTTCACCTCCGCCACCGCCGACACAAGATGCCGGCCGCGGAGCCCGAGGCCAGAACAAAACATTGCCCCCCCCCACCCCCCGCCCAGAAACCCGGATGTAGGCAGGCCGCTCCCACTAATGAATCATGTATGCTGGTCCCCATCTGTAACTCACTCGAAGGGGAATAGCACCATCTTGTGGCTACTCTGGCAGTAACTGCTAAGTCGCTTCAGTCGTGTCCAACTCTGCGACCCCATAGACAGCAGCCCCACCAGACTCCTCTGTCCCTGGGATTCTCCAGGCAAGAATACTGTAGTGGGTTGCCATTTCCTTCTCCAATGCATGAAAGTGAAAAGTGAAAGTGAAGTCGCTTAGTCGTGCCCGACTCTTAGCTACCCCATGGACTGCACCCTACCAGGCTCCTCCGTCCATGGGATTTTCCAGGCAAGAGTACTGGGGTGGGTTGCCATTGCCTTCTCCAGTTACTAGGCAAACAGGTAAAACGACGTAGAGGGCACGCCCGTGAAACGTTAATAATGAATATATTGTTGCAGCCAGGCTGCCATGGAAACCCAGAAAGGCCACCAAAGACACACTTCCTGATCGTGAATTATGCATAAGGCTGGGTGGCTGGTTGACTAATACCTCGCAACCAGAAAGCCAACGTTAAAACATGGAAGGCACACCCCAATGCTTATGAATAATGAATAATCTTGCTGTAGCCTGGAAGCCAAGGAGAGTGAGGCCACATCTCATGAATAATGCATAAGGTGGAAAGGACAAGAGACAGGTCCGCCCACTGATGCATCTAATACCCTGTAAACAGGGATATAGGGCTAACACAAGAAAACACTCTCACCTGGCTCATGAATAATGAATAGTGATACTGCAGCAGGCCAACCTGGAAACTCAGAGAGGTCAAGGAAAGTCCCACCCAGTTACTCATTAATTATGCATAAGGCTGGATTGACAGAAATACTCCAGACAGCCCTGCCCAGCAAGTAAGGATTATGGTAGTCCAGCCAAGGCAACACGGTCACCACTTCCTGTTCATGAATAATGAAAGATGCTGCAGAGTCGCAGAGGAAACCCAGGGGAAAGTGGAGCTGCCTCCTCCCCACTGTTAACTAACTGCACGTGAACCAGAGCTGCTTTGATCCACCCAAATCCAGGTTTACTACCTGCATTTGTCAGTTGACTCAGTTTCTACAACCGTAAGATGGGGGCAGTAGTAGAACCCACCTACATCATAAAGGCAAAATGTGTCACTATGAAAACCAGGGAGTATAAACTATGAAATGAACTCAGAGTAGTGCTGGCACAGAGCACTGTTACATTTTAAAAGTATTATATATTAATATAAAGGTAACATGTAAATATAATATTTTGTATTGATATAAAATTAGTTATTGGTGAGGGTATACCCAGACACCAGATAAACCCCAAACTAGGGGTATTATCTAAAAAATAATGCCTTGAGACACCCTTCCAGATTTACTATATAAAGCAGAGCACTAAGGACTGATGCTAAAGCTGAAACTCCAATACTTTGGCCACCTCATGCGACGAGCTGACTCACTGGAAAAGACTCTGATGCTGGGAAGGATTGGGGGCAGGAGGAGAAGGGGACGACAGAGAATGAGATGGTTGGATGGCATCACCAACTTGATGGACATGAGTTTGAGTGAACTGCGGGATTTGGTGATGGACAGGGAGGCCTGGCATGCTGTGATTCATGGGGTCGCAAAGAGTTGGACACGACTGAGTGACTGAACTGAACTGAAGGCCACCAATATTCGTTCAATAGGTAGCACAGGCTACCAGGTCACCAGAGATACAACTGTATATCAAAGCCCCAGGCACATGATAAACACACACTACATTTCTATTTAGTAATAATAGATCACATTAACCGATCGCCTGCTATATGGTGGTTCCTTTGGTGAGTCCTTTCCATATGTTGGGCCACTTGTCTCAGGAATGCAGAGCAGGGAATCAGTTCCTTCCGGTCTCAGGTCAAAGGAGACCTCCTGAGTTCTCAAATCCTCACAAAAATCACTTCCACCCATCGATGACTAGCTTTGTGACCTGGGACCAGACACTTCTATGGGCCACTGTTTCCCCACCCATAAAATGAGAACAATAGTAACCTGCCTTGTGATGAAGTTTAAATGAATAAACACGGAGAAAGGGCTCAGAACAGTGCCTGGCCACCTGGTGCTATATGACTAACAGTAGTACAAGTACCAGTGAATTGGGTGGCTGGGAGAGAGACATTATGGTATTTAAGACTACAGACTCTTGAACTAGACTAACTGGATTTCAATCCTGGCTCAGTCACTCACTAACTGTAAGTAACTTTAGGCAAATTACTTAGCCTCCTGGTGTCCTACTTTCCCCATCTATAAAGTGGGACGATAATAACCTACCTCCCAGGGTTGTTCTTGGAGAAGGCAATGGCAACCCACCGCAGTACTCTTGTCTGGAAAATCCCATGGACAGAGGAGCCTGGTAGGCTGCAGTCTGTGGGATCGTGAAGAATCAGACAGGACTGAGCGACTTCACTTTCACTTTTCACTTTCACGCATTGGAGAAGGAAATGGCAACCCACTCCAGTGTTCTTGCCTGGAGAATCCCAGGGACGGAGGATCCTGGTGGGCTGCTATCTATGGGATCGCACAGAGTCGGACACGACTAAAGTGATTTAACAGCAGCAGCAGCAGCAGGGTTGTTGTGGGGATTAAATGGTCTAATAAAGCTAAATGAGTGCAAACTAACCTGATCACCATTATGCTCAGACTCATTTTTTCAAGATCACAGATTTGCCAAAGATCACACAGCTGGGATCGATGTGACTTGAATCTAGAGTGTTTGTTGATAATCTGGAATTCAGTCAGTTCAGTCACTCAGTCTTGTCCCACTCTTTGCGACCCCATGAATCAAAGCATGCCAGGCCTCCCTGTCCATCACCAACTCCCGGAGTTCACTCAAACTCATGTGCATCGAGCCGGTGATGCCATCCAGCCATCTCATTCTCTATCGTCCCCTTCTCCTCCTGCCCCCAATCCCTCCCAGCATCAGAGTCTTTTCAATGAGTCAACTCGTCGCATGAGGTGGCCAAAGCATTGGAGTTTCAGCTTTAGCATCAGTCCTTCCAAATAATACCCAGGACTGATCTCCTTTAGAATGGAATGTTTGGATCTCCTTGCAGTCCAAGGGACTCTCAAGAGTCTTTTCAAACACCACAGTTCAAAAGTACCAATTCTTCAGCGATCAGGTTTCTTCACAGTCCAACTCTCACATCCATACATGACCACTGGAAAAACCATAGCCTTGACTAGACGGACCTTTGTTGGCAAAGTAATGTTTCTGTTTTTTAATATGCTATCAGGTTTGTCATAACTTACCGTCCAAGGAGTAAGCGTCTTTTAATTTCATGGCTGCAATCAGCATCTGCAGTGATTTTGGAGCCCCCAAAAATAACACTGTTTCCCCATCTATTTCCCATGAAGTGATGGGACCAGATGCCATGATCTTACTTTTCTGAATGTTGAGCTTCAAGCCAACTTTTTCACTCTCCTCTTTCACTTTCATCATGAGGCTTTCTAGTTCCTCTTCACTTTCTGCCATAAGGGTGGTGTCATTTCCATATCTGAGGTTATTGATATTTCTCCCAGCAATCTTGATTCCAGCTTGTGTTTCTTCCAGCCCGGCGTTTCTCATGATGTACTCTGCATAGAAGTTAAATAAGCAGGTGAAAAGATACAACTTTGACATACTCCTTTTCCTATTTGGAACCAGTTGGGCAGCAAAGAATGAACAATGCGCCAGGTCTCATCCCTTCGCGAGACACAAAACTTAAATCCTGAAACCTCTAAGGAAATGCTAACAGCAGATCATACCTATGAAGCCCTAAAAGCTATGCCCCTCATGAATTATGCAAAAAGCCCCTAGGCAAGCCACAGAAAATTTGGGCCACTACTCACCTTTTTACGCTTTATCAGTGTGATCTAAATTTGCCCGGCAGACTTCATTGCGCCCCTTTCAGCACTCCCCTTAAGCACAATGAACCACTCCTTTGTGAATAATTCACAAGCTGATACTTCCAATGAATCAGGTGCGAAAAGGGTCAAAATGGTCTTCCTCAACAGCCCATCTCCTCATGCATAGCGAATAAAACCATGGCAAAGGAAAGCCTGTGACACTCTATGCCCTCAGGAATAGCCTAGCATGCTAGGCTCCAGCGTCCCTTCTACAGCCTGGGCTGGGAGCTCCTCTTCCTAAAACAACATGTGGGCCCCAATGTGTCTGGTCTCTCAGGCTTTAATACCCAAGACATCATAAAAGACGAGGAGGTCACAAAGGCCATTGGATACTTCCACATGCCATGTCAGTCCTGCCTGTTCCCACCATCACCAGGACCTTTCCTGAATCAGTTCAGTTCAGTCGCTCAGTTGTGTCTGACTCTTTGCGACACCATGAATCATAGCACGGCAGGCCTCCCTGTCCATCACCAACTCCCGGAGTTCACTCAAACTCATGTCCATTGAGTCGGTGATGCCATCCAGCCATTTCATTCTCTGTTGTCCCCTTCTCCTCCTGTCCCCAATCCCTCCCAGCATCAGTCTTTTCCAGTGAGTCCTGAATCAAGTCCTCCCCAAATTCTGCCTTGAGTTCAGGAACCTCAAACTTTGCCTCTCCCCTTGGGAAGCACGCAGAATCCTACCTCATGGACAAGAGTATTCATACACGGATCCTAAGGGTCCCCCCAAACATCCCCCTAAACCCAGTCTCTAAGGGGTATAAACCCTGTCTCCGAAGGACGCTTGGAAAACAGACTTCAAAATCCCACCCTGGAATCCCTAATGTCACTTGCGTCCCCTCAAAAACAGCCACCTCTAAATGCCACACCGGGCTCAGAGCTCCCAAATATGCCGCTTCGAGGATCCCCGAAATTGAGCCCCCTCCTTTGAATGCTGTTCAGGAAACTGAGGAGACCGTGAACACGCTCACCCCCTCTGCCAGGCGGAAGCCTCGCCTTCCTGCTGGAGATGAGCCAAAGCCACGGGGCAACAGAAGAGCAGATCACCTCAGTCGTAGAAAAAGAGCCAGAATTTTATGTGTTCGATGCAGTCCGTTTCAAAATCCCAATGATGTTTTTTGTGGAAATAGAAAAGCCCATCCTTAAATCTCAAGGGACCCTGAATAACCAAAACAATCTTTAAAAAAGAATAAAACTAAAGAACTCATACTCCCTGATTTCCAAACTTACTACAAAATCACAGTCACCAAAACAGTGTGGCAATAAATACAAAATGAACAAACAAAAAACCCATTGTGGTATTGGTACAAAGACAGACATAAAGACCAATGGAATAGAATTAAGTCCAGAAGTAAGATGTAGAATTTAAGGTCAAATAACTTTTGGCAAGGATGCCAAGACTAATTAGTGGGGAAAGGGCAATCTTTTCAACAAATGGTGCTGGAAGAATTGGATATCCACATGTAAAAGTATGAACTTGGACACTTAGCACCATATACAAAAATTAACTCAAAATGAATCAAAGGCCTAAATGTAAAACCTAGACCAATAAAACTTTCAGAAGACAACATAGGACAAAAATTTCAGAACATTGGATTTTGCAATGATTTCTTAGGTATGGTACCAGAAGCACAGGTAACAAAAGGAAAAATAGGCACATTGAATTTATTAAAAAATTTAAAACTTCACCATAAAAGACACTATCAACAGTGTAAAGAAACAATCCACCAAATGGAAGACAATATTTGCAAATTAGATATCAGGTAAGCAAATCATGTTCAGAATATATAGAGAACACTTTTGTAGAACACCTGCTTCTGGGTTGGGCTTTTGTACATAGCAGAGCAGCTCTCTCGCTGCTATCTGTTGAAAGACAGCCCTTGACACAAGGCTTTGAAGGAGAAAAAAAATTGGGGGAAAAAATTAAAAATAAAGAAAAGTTAAAAAAGAAAGAATATATAGAAATTTCTAGAACTCAAAAACAAAAACAAAAAACAAACAAACAACTGATTCAAAAACAGGCCAAGGGATTGGATAGACATTTCTCCAAAGAAGGTATACAAATGGCCAATAAGCACATGGCAAGATGTTCAACAACACTATATATTAGGGAAATAGAAATCAAGCTACAGTGAATTGTCACCTCATACTCATTATCAACAACATGGAGCAACAGACAGGTTCCAAATAGGAAAAGGAGTATGTCAAGGCTGCATATTGTCACCCTTCTCATTTAACTTATATGCAGAGTACATCATGAGAAACGCTGGGCTGTAGGAAGCACAAACTAGAATCAACATTCAGTTCAGTTCAGTTCAGTCGCTCAGTCGTGTCCGACTCTCCGCGACCCCATGAATCACAGCACACCAGGCCTCCCTGTCCATCACCAACTCCCGGAGTTCACTCAAACTCATGTCCACAGAGTCGGTGATGCCATCCAGCCATCTCATTCTCCGTCGTCCCCTTCTCCTCCCGCCCCCAACCTTTCCCAGCATCAGAGTCTTTTCCAGTGAGTCAACTCGTCGTATGAGGTGGCCAAAGTATTGCAGTTTCAGCTTTAGCATCAGTCCCTCCAATGAACATCCAGGATTGATCTCCTCCAGAATGGACTGGTTGGATCTCCTTGCAGTATAAGGGACTCTCAAGAGTCTTCTCCAACACCACAGTTCAAAAGCATCGATTCTTCGGCGGTCAGCCTTCTTCACAGTCCAACTCTCACATCCATACATGACCACGGGAAAAACCATTGTCTTGACTAGACGGACCTTGGTTGGCAAAGTAATGTCTCTGCTTTTTAATATACTATCAAGGTTGGTCATAACTTTCCTTCCAAGGAGCAAGCGTCTTTTAATTTCATGGCTGCAATCAGCATCTGCAGTGATTTTGGAGCCCAAAAAAATAAAGTCTGACACTGTTTCCACTGTTTTTCCATCTATTTCCCATGAAGTGATGGGACCAGATGCCATGATCTTTGTTTTCTGAATGTTGAGCTTCAAGCCAACCTTTTCACTCTCCTCTTTCACTTTCATCAAGAGGCTTTTGAGTTCCTCTTCACTTTCTGCCATAAGGGTAGTGTCATCTGCATATCTGAGGTTATTGATATTTCTCCCGGCAATCTTGATTCCAGCTTGTGCTTCTTCCAGCCCAGCGTTCCTCATGATGTACTCTGCATATAAGTTAAATAAGCAAGGTGACAATAGACAACCTTGACGTACACATTTTCCTATTTGGAACCAGTCTGTTGTTCCATGTCCAGTTCTAACAGTTGCTTCCTGACCTGCATACAGGTTTCTCAAGAGGCAGGTCAGGTGGTCTGGGATTCCCATCTCTTTCAGAATGTTCCACAGTTTATTGTGATCCACACAGTCAAAGGCTTTGGCATAGTCAATAAAGCAGAAATAGAAGTTTTTCTGAAACTCTCTTGCTTTCTCCATGATCCAGCGGATGTTGGCAATTTGATCTCTGGTGCCTCTGCCTTTTCTAAAACCTGCTTGAAGATCTGGGAGTTCACGGTTTACATACTGCTGTAGCCTGGCTTGGAGAATTTTGAGCATGACTTTACTAGCGTGTGAGATGAGTGCAATTGGGCGGTAGTTTGAGCATTCTTTGGCATTGCCTTTCTTTGGGATTGGAATGAAGACTGACCTCTTCCAGTCCTGTGGCCACTGCTGAGTTTTCCAAATCTGCTGGCATATTGAGTGCAGCACTTTCACAGCATCATCTTTCAAGACTTGAAATAGCTCAACTGGAATTCCATCACCTCCACTAGCTTTGTTCGTAGTGATGCTTTCTAAGGCCCACTTGACTTCACATTCCAAGATGTCTGGCTCTAGCTCAGTGATCACGTTATCGTGACTATCTTGGTCGTGAAGATCTTTTTTGTACAGTTCTTCTGTGTATTCCTGCCACCTCTTTTTAATATCTTCTGCTTCTGTTAGGTCCATACCATTTCTGTCCTTTGTCGAGCCCATCTTTGCATGAAATGTTCCCTTGGAATCTCTAATTTTCTTGAAGAGATCTCTTGTTTTTCCTATTCTGTTGTTTTCCTCTATTTCTTTGCATTGATCACTGAGGAAGGCTTTCTTATCTCTCCTTGCTATTCTTTGGAACTCTGCATTCAGATGCTTATATCTTTCCTTTTCTCCTTTGCTTTTCGCCTCTCTTCTTTTCACAGCTATTTGTAAGGCCTCCTCAGACAGCCATTTCGCTCTTTTGCATTTCTTTTCCATGGGGATGGTCTTGGTCCCTGTCTCCTGTACAATGTCACGAACCTCCGTCCAGAGTTCATCAGGCACTCTATCTATCAGATCTAGTCCCTTAAATCTATTTCTCACTTCCACTGTATAATCATAAGGGATTTGATTGCGGTCATATCTGAATGGTCTAGTGGTTTTCCCTACTTTCTTCAATTTAAGTCTGAACTTCGCAATAAGGAGTTCATGATCTGAGCCACAGTCAGCTCCTGGTCTTGTTTTCGCTAACTGTATACAGCTTCTCCATCTTTGGTTGCAAAGAATATAATCAATCTGATTTCGGTGTTGACCATCTGGTGATGTCCATGTGTAGAGTCTTCTCTTGTGTTGTTGGAAGAGGGTGTTTGCTATGACCAGTGCATTCTCTTGACAAAACTCTATTAGCCTTTGCCCTGCTTCATTCCGTGCTCCAAGGCCAAATTTGCCAGTTACTCCAGGTGTTTCTTGACTTCATACTTTTGCATTCCAGTCCCCTATAATGAAAAGGACATCTTTTTTGGGTGTTAGTTCTAAAAGGTCTTGTAGGTCTTCATAGAACCGATTAACTTCGGCTTCTTCAGCATTACTCGTTGGGGCATAGGCCTGGATTACTGTAATACTGAATGGTTTGCCTTGGAAACGAACAGAAATCATCCTGTCATTTTTAAGATTGCATCCAAGTACTGCATTTCGGATTCTTTTGTTGACCATGATGGCTACTCCATTTCTTCTAAGGGATTCCTGCCCACAGTAGTAGATATAATGGTCGTCTGAGTTAAATTCACCCATTCCAGTCCATTTTAATTCACTGATTCCTAGAATGTCAACGTTCACTCTTGCCATCTCCTGTTTGACCACTTCCAATTTGCCTTGATTCATGGACCTAACATTCCAGGTTCCTATGCAATACTGCTCTTTACAGCACCAGACCTTGCTTCTATCACTGGTCACGTCCACAACTGGGTTCTGGTTTTGCTTTTGCTCCATCCCTTTATTCCTTCTATAGTTATTTCTCCACTGAGCTCCAGTAGCATACTGGGCACCTACTGACCTGGGGAATTCCTCATTCAGTATCCTATCATTTTGCACTTTGTTACTGTTCATGGGGTTCTCAAGGCAAGTATACTGAAGTGGTTTGCCATTCCCTTCTCCAGAGGACCACATTCGGCTGTGGTCCATGTGATCAGATTGGCTAGTTTCCTGTGATTATGATATCAGTCTGTCCGCCCTCTGGTGCCCCCTAGCAATACCTACCGTCTTATTTGGGTTTCTCTTACCTCGGTAGTGGAAAATCTCTTCACAGCCGCTCCAGCAAAGTGCAGCCGCTGTACCTTACCTTGGGTGAGGGGTATCTCCTCGAGGCCGCCCCTCCTGACCTTGAACGCGGAGTAGCTCCTCTCGGCCCTCCTGCGCCCGCGCAGCCACCGCCTGTTGGACGTGGGGTAGCTCCTCTCGGCCGCCGGCCCTGGCCTCAGGCGTGGGGTAGCTCCTCACGGCCGCACCTCTTTGTGTGGCTCGTTGCGCCGGGGCCGGCGTCTCTCGCGTCGCGTCTGCGCCGCCGGGGCCGGCGTCTCTCGCGTCGCGTCTGCGCCGCCGGGGCCGGCGTCTCTCGCGTCGCGTCTGCGCCGCCGGGGCCGGCGTCTCTCGCGTCGCGTCTGCGCCGCCGGGGCCGGCGTCTCTCGCGTCGCGTCTGCGCCGCTGGGGCCGGCGTCTCTCGCGTCGCGTCTGCGCCACCGGAATCAACATTACTGGGAGAAATATCAATAATCTCAGATATGCAGATGACACCACCCTTATGGCAGAAAGTGAAGAGGAACTCAAAAGCCTCTTGATGAAAGTGAAAGAGGAGAGTGAAAAGGTTGGCTTGAAGCTCAACATTCAGAAAACAAAGATCATGGCATCTGGTCCCATCACTTCATGGGAAATAGATGAAAAAACAGTGGAAACTGTGTCAGACTTTAATTTTTGGGCTCCAAAATCACTGCAGATGCTGATTGCAGCCATGAAATTAAAAGACGCTTGCTCCTTGGAAGGAAAGTTATGACCAACCTAGACACTATATTAAAAAACAGAGACATTACTTTGCCAACCAAGGTCCGTCTATTCAAGGCTATGGTTTTTTCCCTGGTCATGTATGGATGTGAGAGTTGGACTGTGAAGAAAGCTGATCGCTGAAGAATTGATGCTTTTGAACTGTGGTGTTGGAGAAGACTCTTGAGAGTCCCTTGGACTGCAAGGAGATCCAAACAGTTCATTCTAAAGGAGATCAGTCCTGAGTGTTCATTGGAAGGACTGATGCTAAAGCTGAAACTGCAATACTTTGGCCACCTCATGCGACGAGTTGACTCACTGGAAAAGACTCTGATGCTGGGAGGGATTGGGGGCAGGAGGGGAAGGGGACGACAGAGAATGAGATGGCTGGATGGCATCACCGACTCGATGGACATGAGTTTCAGTGAACTCCGGGAGTTGGTGATGGACAGGGAAGCCTGGCGTACTGTGATTCATGGGGTCGCAAAGAGTCGGACACGACTGAGTGACTGAACTGAACTGAACTGAATAATCAAATAAATATAAACAGGTCTTTTTTGAGTAAATATCTCAATTAGTAAGGAAAGCTAACCAACCAAATAGTCCCCAAGGTGTGTCAAGTCTTCCAGTCAATGGTGCTTGGGTGGGAGGAGGGGTCTCTGAATCACAGCCATTCAGAGTCACCAGAGGGGCATCTGCCATCCTCACAGGCCTTCAGCAGCCTCCTAGGGGTGCTCACCAGCTGCTTCAAGCTGGCCTGAGAACTTGGAAGAAACTGCTACCTTCTGCCCTGTGACCACCCTTCCCTGCAGGGGAGTCTGGAGACCTGGCCTGTGCTGGCTTCTGGAGTGAAGGCAGCCTGGAGCAGCAATCTCCACTGTCCTGCCTTTGGTTGTCCTGACACAGACCTATTTTGTATGTTTTAGTTTTAACTGGAGTTCTAGACTTAACTCCCTGATACACTGGACAAACTAGTATATGGCTACTGACTTCCTCACTTCAATTCTAACCACTCAGGTGAACTCTATCTAAAGATCATGAAATCTATGAAATATAGGACTTCATAAGAGCTCCTTTTGGATTCCTGTTTTCCAGGAGGCAAACAGAGGGTCAGAGTAGGTGGATGGTTTTGAAAAGAGAGGAAGCTTAATTTAAAAACAAAAATTCAAGAACAAGCCCCTGATTTGAGAATTACAGCAAGTGGGGTGAATCTAAAAGTTCCTGTGCTTATGTTAGTTATCCATCTTGCTCCTGGATCAGTAAGGAGACCAGAGACTCCATCTGGGGCAATAAACCATCAGTCACTTTTAGAGAAATCATTGCCAGTTCCACACTTTGCATAAATTTAATGTTTTCAGTTCTACAGTGTAACTTGCTAAAGATGTACATAGATGGATTTCAAACAGATTCCAAATTCTGTGCAAAGCACGTCTTATACTTACAGATGTGGAGAAATAATCAAGTGCACAAAATTCTTGCAAAAAAAATAGTGTCCTAACTCTTGTTGCATAAAGCCCAAGTGACTACCCAAATGAAGATAGAAAGGAAATAGGGAAACCCTGAAAACGATTTCACACACACTCACTGAACTTTCTCTATACCAGAGTGGGGAGGCTGAACAGGTTCCCTCTTTTTCTTTGTTTATTGTTGTTTTTTTAATTCCAAATTCTCTTTTCAAGAAAGGCTGCTGTTTTCTAATTTTGTTAGTACTCAAACATCTTTTATTATTGCCAGTTGACTTTCCAGGACAAAAAAGAGATGGTATCCTCCAAAGCCTGAAATTTGCTATTCTGTCGCAGGCTGCTATTCTGATTCATAGAAAGAGAAACACCAGCTCAGGAGAAGGGAGAGAGCCAGTGTTCATATGTCAATAAGATTTGTGCCTCTTTGAAAAATAACAACTGTCCCTTCACATTATAAAAATCTCAAGCTCAGTGGGAAAATTTTGTAAAATGAAACAGAAAAATATATACTTTTGAGTCTCCTGTTTAGAGATTGCAGATTACTGCCTCATTGCTAAGACACAAGGATTTTCATTCCAATTTTTGCAAATTTAAATCATTCTTCAGTTCGTTTTGTGCCATGATGTTTTTAAAACCATGTAGTTGTTCTCATACTGATAGATCTATCTAGTCTAAAGTTTGCTAAGGACAGGTTGGTGCACATCATTTCCTCAGTACAATTTATAGTATGGTGCTTTAACGGAGAAGGCAATGGCAAGCCACTCCAGTACTCTTGCCTAGAAAATCCCATGGATTGAGGAGCCTGGTAGGCTTCAGTCCATGGGGTCGCTAAGAGTCAGACACGACTGAGTGACTTTACTTTCAATTTTCACTTTCACACATTGGAGAAGGAAATTGCAACCCACTCCAGTGTTCTTGCCTGGAGAATCCCAGGGAAGGGGGAGCCTGGTGGGCTTCCGTCTATGGGGTCACACAGAGTCGGACACGACTGAAGTACTTAGCAGCAGCAGTAGACATTTAATAGGGGCTAAACAAGGAGCCCCTATTTGTCAGAACTGTGGGAAATTCTATAAGAGATGGGCATACAAGACCACCTGGTCTGCCTCTTGAGAAATTTGTATGTAGATCAGGGAGCGACAGTTAGAACTGGAACAACAGACTGGTTCCAAATAGGTAAAGGTTGTATATTGTCACCCTGCTTATTTAACTTATATGCAGAGTACATCATGAGAAACGCTGGGCTGGAGGATGCACAGGATGGAATCAAGATTGCCAGGAGAAATATCAACCTCAGATATGCAGATGAAACTACCCTTATGGCAGAAAGTGAAGAAGAACTAAAGAGCCTCTTGATGAAATTGAAAGAGGAGAGTGAAAAAGCTGGCCTAAAGCTCAACATTCAGAAAACTAAGATCATGTTATCCGGTCCCATCACTTCATGGCAAATAGATGGGGAAACAGTGGCTAACTTTAATTTTCTGTGCTCCAAAATCACTGCAAATAGTGATTGCAGCCATGAAATTAAAAGACACTTACTCCTTGGAAGGAAAGTTATGACCAACCTAGACAGCATATTCAAAAGCAGAAACATTACTTTGTCGACAAAGGTCTGTTTAGTCAAGGTTATGGTTTTTCCAGTGGTCATGCATGTATGTGAGAATTGGACTGTAAAGAAAGCTGAACTCCGAAGAATTGATGCTTTTGAACTGTGGTGTTGGAGAAGAATCTTTAGTGTCCCTTGAACTGCAAGGAGATGCAACCAGTCCACCTTAACGGAGACAAGTCCTGGGTGTTCTTTGGAAGGACTGATGTTGAGCTGAAACTCCAATACTTTGGCCACCTGATGTGAAGAGCTGACTCATTTGAAAAGTCTCTGATGCTGGGAAAGATTGAGGGCAGGGGGAGAAGGAATGACAGAGGATGAGATTGTTGAATGGCATCACGGACTCGATGGACATGGGTTCGGGTGGACTCTGGGAGATGTTGATGGACAGGGAGGCCTGGTGTGCTTCAGTTCATGTGGTCACAAAGGTTCAGACGTGACTGAATGACTGAACTGAACTGCAACAAGGAGCAGCTGCTATAAGTATTGCTGAAATGCAATCTTTTCCTATTCTGTAGCCTGGTTCTTTGACATAGTGGGCTGATGAAAAACTCTGATGCCTGCTAGAAGTTCCCACAGGGCATCATTCTGTGTCTGACTTGCCTGCAGCATTTTGCTTATAGGTGCCACACCTTCCAAGATGCAAGGTGTCATTAACAGTCTTCCCTGAAGGGCTAATAAAAAGGTGTGTGACCTGGACAATGGTAAATGTGCCCCCTCAAAGTGCCCATTCTCAGAAGGGTCCTGTGCTTGTTTTCATGCTCTGCTGCAGCCATCTTGAAAGTCTTTAAAATTTATCTCTCACTCACAGAGGTAGAGAATGAACTTATGGTTGCTAGGGGTAAGGATGGGGCAGAAGGAATAGTTAGGGAGCTTGATATGGACATGTATACACTAGAGTTTCCCAGGTAGCCCTAGTTGTAAAGAAGCTGCCTGCCAATGTAGGAGATGCAAGAGACGTGTGTTTGATCCCTAGGTTGGGAAGCTCTCCTGGAGAAGGAAGTGGCAACCCACTGCAGTATTCTTGCTTGAAAAATTCCATGGACAGTGGAGCTTGGCAGGCTACAGTTTATGGGGCCACAAGGAGTTGGATGTAACTGAGCACATAAACATGGCATGCTGCTATATTTAAAATGGATAAACAACAAGGACTTACTGTATGACACATGGAACTCTGCTCAATGTTATATGGGAGCTGAGATGGGAAGGGAGTGTGGATGGGAATGGATGCATGTATATGTATGACCAAGTCCCTTCACTGTTCATCTGAAATTATCACAACATCAGCTATACCTCAATACAAAATAAAAGTGGCAAAAAATAATAAATTTTATACTGAAAAAGCAAAACAAAAACCCAGTCACTCAAGATTTAACGCAATCACCAATCAAAAATTCTCCATCCACCATGGGGAGGTGATTTCATGTAAACAGAGTTTGTTCATTGACACTAACTCTATTGGAAAAGCTGGACTCAGACTATAATTTTCCAGGCTTCAGAGTTCCCCCTTAAAGCCTACTTGTCTGGCTGGAGTCCCAAGTGGCTTCCATCATGCCCCCATCCTAGCTCAGGGTGGCTGTGGCCTGTGGTCTGTATGAGCAACATGAACAGGAACATGGAAGCTCAAGCATCCTAAGAAGAAAAGGTTTAGCATCAAGTCTTTCAGAGCTGGATCCCCAGTCAGGCTCCCGGGAGTGGCATGCAATTGCCCTGTGGTCTATGATTTTTTTCCACCACATATTAGCAGATGCACAAAGAAGTTCTCTGCAAAGACCAAGAATGTTATAAAAACAATGGCATCTTACATATTGTGTGGGGGGGGGAGGGGAGAAATGAGAGAATAAAGTCTTGCCAAGAAATATTTCAAGCGTGCAAAGATCACTTTTATGTCATTTTCACATGTCAGGAGAGCATCTACATTAGTGTGGCAGAAAATCTGTGGGCCTGAGAGCAGGAGACCTGTCAGCCTGTGCACATGATCAACGTGGACATGGCATATACCCGGGAAAATGCCAGCTTTGGGTCTCTGATCATCTGTGAGCTCTGACGTCTCCAGTAGGTGGAAAGCAAAGAAGGCAGTCTGACTGAGCTGCTCTTGGCAGTAGGGAAGAAAGCAGGAAGGAGCTTTCTGCACACCTTATGCTTCCATTGAAGATCTTGGCTAATTTGAATTCCTTCTTGGTCAATCCCCCACCCCTAAAGGAAGGAAGAGAAAGAGACACGCTTTTCATGGAAAAGAGAACATGGACAGATACCAGGAGGCATAAAACCCTTCTGATAATGGCGATGATGTTCCAGGCACTTTCCATGGAAGAAACAATTCAGTGCTCACTTTTTCCATAAGTAAGTCACCATCAGGGAACTCCATTTCCAGATAAGCCCACCATGACTGATCCAGTCTCTTCCCTTCACCTTGGTCACATTATATGACACCAGTTTGTGTAACAGTCTTAAAGAGTTTTGTGAGAACTCTTCATTATGACATCCCTTCCACATCGGGTGGCCCTGCACAGTATGACTCATAGCTTCATTGAGTTACACAAACAGCTTCTTTAAGGCAAGGTTGTGATCCATGACCCATCCCAAGACAGGCAGATCATAGAGAAGAGTTCTGACAAAACTGTGGTCCAGTGGAGAAGGAAATGGCAACCCATTCCACTATTCTTGCTTAAAGAACCTATGGAAAGTACGAAAAGGCAAAAAGACATGACACCAAAATATGAGTCCCTCAGGTTTAAAGGTGTCCAATATGCTACTGAGGAAGGCCTGAAGACAATTACTAATAGCTCAAGTTAGAATGAAGTGACTGGGCCAAAGCAGAAATGATAGTCAGCTGTGGATATGTCTGGCGGTACAAGTAAATTCTATTGTAAAGAACAGGAAACGGGAATGTTAGATCCATGAATCAAGGTAAACGGGACACTGTCAAGCAGGAGATGGCTAGAGTGATGATTCACATATTAGGAATCAGTGAAATGGATGGGAATGGGAAAATATAATTCTGATCGTTATTATATCTATTATGGTGAAGCAAAAGTAATTATGGCGGTGCAAACGTAATTGCAGTTCAAAGGAATTGCAGTTGGTAATAGTAATTGCTATTGGTACAAAAGTAACAGAGATTCAAATTTTCTTTTGTGCCAAATTGCACCAAATTGTGGCTTTGAACCTCAATAACTTTTGTACCAACTATCAAAATTTTTGCACCACCAACCACAATTATTTTTGCACCACCAACCTCAATTACTTTTGCACCAAACTAATATTACTGTGGGCAAGAATCCCTTAGAAGAAATTAAGTATCCCTCATTGTAAACAAAATTTCAGAGTCTGAAATGCAGAACTTGAGTGCAATCTAAAAATGGCTGAATGATCTCAGTTTATGTCCAAGACAATCCATTCAATATCACAGTAATCCAAGTCTGTACACCAACTACTGATGTCAAAGAAGTTGAAGGTAACTGGCTCTATGCAGACCTACAATACCTTCTAGAACTAACAACAACAACAACAAAAAGTCCTTTCCATCGTAGGGAATTGGAATGTGAAAGTAGGAAGTCAAGATATTCCTGTGATAACAGGTAAGTTTGGTCTTGGAGTACAGAATGAAGCAGGGCAGAAACAGGGAGTTTTGTCAAGAGAAAATGCTGGTCATAGCAAACACCCTTTTCCAACAACACAAGAGACAACTCTACATATGAGCATCATCAGATGGTCAATTCTGAAGTCAAATTGATTGTATTCTTTGCACTTGAAGATGGAGAAGCTCTATACAGTCAGCAAAGACAAGAACAGGTGCTGGCTGATCGTGGCTCACATCATGAACTTGTTATTACAAAATCCAGAATTAAATTGAAGAAAGTAGGAAAAACCACTAGGCCATTCAAGTATGAACAAAGTAAAATCCCTTGAAGTGGAGGTGATGAATAGATTCAAGGGGTTAGATCTGGTAGACAGAGTACCTGAAGAACTATGGACAGAGTTTCATAATGGAGGCATAATGTAAAGCAGGCAGTGACCAAAACCATCCCAAAGGAAAAGAAATGTAAGAAGACAAAGAGGTTGTCTGAGGAGGCTTTATAAATAGCTGAGGAAAGAAGAGAAACGAGAGGCAAGGGAGAAAGGGAACGATAAACTCAACAGAATGCAGAGATCCAGAGAATACCAATGAGAGATCAGAAGGCTTCCTTAAGTGAACACTGCGGAAAAGAGAGGAAAACAATAGAATGAGAAAGACCAAAGATCTTTTCAAGAAAATTGGAGATATCAAGGGAACATTTCATGCAAAGATGGGCAAGATAAAGGACAGAAACCATAAGGACCTAACAGAAGCAGAAGAGATTAAAAAGAGGTGGAAAGAATACACAGAAAAACTATACAAGAAAGGTCTTAATGCCCAGATAACCATGATGAAGTGATCACTTACCTAGAGCCAGACATCCTGGAGTGTGAAGTCAAGTGGGACTTAGGAAGCGTTATTACAAAGCTGGTGAAGGTGATTTAATTCAAGCTGAACTATTTAAAAGCCTAAAAGATGATGTTGTTAAGGTGCTGCACTCAATATGTCAGTTTGAGTGCATCACTTTGCAAACAAAGATCAGTATAATCAAAGCAATGGTTTTTCAAGTAGTCATGTACGGATATGAGAATTGGACCATAAAGGAGGCTGAGTGCTGAAGAATTGTGTTTTCAAACTGTGGTGCTGGAGAAGACTCTTGCGAGTCTCTTGGACAGCAATGAGATCAAGCCAGTCAATCCTAAAAGGAATCAATCCTTAATATTCATTGAAAGGACTGAAAGTGAAACTGAAGCTCCAATACTTTGCTCACCTGGTGCAAAAAGCTGACTCCCTTGAAAAGACCCTGAGGCTGGAAGAGATTGAGGGCAAGAAGAAAAGGGGGTGAAAGAAGATGAGATGGTTGGATGGCATCATCAACTCAATGGACACGAGTGAGCAAACTCAGATAGTGAAGGACAGGGAGGCCTGGGATGCTGCATTCCATGAGGTCTCAAGGAGTCAGACATGCCTGAGTGACTGAACAACATCAACAAAATGTCGGCAAATTTAGGAAACTTATCAGTGGCCACAGGACTGGAAAAAGTCCGTTTTTATTTCACTCCCAAAAAAGGGCAATGCCAAAGAATGTTCAAACTACTGTACACATACGTTAATTCCACATACTAGTAAGGCCATGCCCCAAATCCTTCAAGCTAGGCTTCTGCAGTATGTGAATTGAGAACTTCCAGATGTACAAGATGGCTTTAGAAAAGGCAGAGGAACCAAAAATCAAACTACCAACATTCATCAGATCTAGAGAAAGCAAGGGGACTCCAGAAAAGCATGTACTTCTGCTTCATTGACTATGCTAAAGCCTTTTGCTGTGTGGATCACAACAAACTGTGGAAAATTCTTAAAATGATGGGAATACCAGGCTACCCTATCTGCCTCCTAAGGAACCTGTATGCAGGTCAACAAGCAACAGTTATTACAAGACATAAAACAATCGACTGGTTCAAAATTGGGAAAGGAGTAAGACAAGTGTGTATATTATCTCCCTGCTCATTTAACTTATATGCAGAGTACATTGTGAGAAATACCAGATTAAATGAATCAGAATCTGGAATCAAGACTGCTGGGAGAAATTTCAACAACCTCAGATATGCAGACAATACCACTATAATGACAGAAAATAAAGAATAACTGAAGAGATTTGATGATGTTGAAGGAGGAGAATGAAAAGGCTGGTTTGAAATTCAACATTAAGAAAACTAAGATAGTTGCTTTCAGTCCCATCACTTCATGACAAATGGAAGGGGAAAACATGGAAGCCGTGACACATTTTATTTTCTTGGGCTCCAAAAATCACTGCAGACAGTGACTGCAGCCATGAAATTAAATGATGCTTGCTCCTTGGAAGAAAAGCTATGACCAACATAGACAGCATGTTACAAACCAGAGGCATTACTTTGCCAACAAAAGTCTGCATAGTCAAAGCTATGTTTTTTCCAGTAGTCATGTATGGATGTGAGAGTTGGAACATAAAGAAGGCTGAGCAGCAAAGAATTGATGCTTTCAAACTGTGGTATTGGAGAAGATTCTTGAGAGTCTCTTGGACAACAAGGAGATGAAAGCAGTCCATCCTAAAAGAAATCGACCCTGAACAATCATTTGAGGGACTCATGCTGAAGTTGAAGCTTCAATACTTGGCCACCTGATTCAAAGAGCCAACTCAATGGGAAAGATCCTGATGCTGAGAATGATTAAAAGCAAAAGGAGAAAGGAGTAACAGAGGATGAGATGGTTAGATAACATTACCAACTCAATGAACATGAATTTGAGCAAACTCTGAGAGACAGTGGAGGACAGAGGAGCCTGGCGTGTTTCAGTCCATGGGGTATCAAAGAATCAGACATGACATAGTGACTGAACAGCAACAACAACAACTTAAAGAGTTGGCTTAAGTAAGTTTTTCTCAATTCTTTTGAAACATGGTCCTCCTTTCTGATTTTGATTAGAGTTTTGTGACGGAAAGTGTGGTCTGCTTTTTTAGTGATCAAAAGTCAATAAAGAGGCAAATTTCATGGAAAAAAATATCTCTGAACTTGTGTTTTGTCAGTGAAGCCTGATGAACCAACGGAGCGTGCTTTGGACTAAAAGAAATATGCATGGTCTGTGTGTCTGCCATTTCCCTTCCCAATCCCACAGGACATCAGTGTCCCCAGGGACTCACAGTGATGCCAAGCATGTTACCTCTCTGTTTGAGTAAGCAGGGTATTGACAACCCTTTGGAGTCACACTTCTTATCTGAATTAGAATTTGCTTTGAATATCAAAACAATGTCTTTGCATTCTATGAAACGTGAACAACCAAGGAAACCTTTCTTATTCTTTTTACGTTCTGACATTAGCCAACCACGTGCGCTGCAAAAGAAGGAAATGGAAAAAGAGTTTATTTTCCTTGAGCCCTTCCTTTTCACCAGCAAGCTAAAGGTAGGGAGTGCTGATGGAACGTTCCTCAGTCAAGAAACAAAATAGGTTTTGTGTAGTTTCCACTATTCTGGTAAGAACAATATATATATACATGGACAATCTAGAAGATAAAAATGTATGAATCTTGGCTACTGAGTGTGTGTTTCACATGTTTTTTTTTTTTTTTTTTTTTTTCTGATAGCTGCTGCTTCCAATTAGGCACCCTGGTTTCAAGGAGGGAGATTGCTAGCAAAGTAATTTTTATTCAAGCCATAGACAGTAACTGGTTCTCACGACCACGCTGAGTTCTCAGTTTGAAGTCTATTAGCCCCTCTATCTCAGCACTGTTTTGGGCACAGCACCTTCAGGAATTTAATACTCCCAAAGGAACTTGTTGGGAGCCCTTCACCAAAGGGCTCTTTCACCTCAGTCACAGTCTTACTTCCAGGTCTAGCCGGATGCGTGGTTGTTCCATCTTTGGATTTTGATAACTGTAATATTTCCAGTATGAAATTTGGAGAACTAAACATTATATAATGCTTGTAACTGGTACTTTACTTACTTTCCCAACTTCTCTATTTGTAAAGACAAATCTCAAAATCTCCCTGGTGATATATACCTTATTATATGCAAGGGCATCTAAAGAATTTTCAGTCAATAAAAAGATATACCCAAATCTTCTTTCCCTTTGTGGAAGGGTTGATGTTACCTTATTAAGATGCCACAGTAAAGAGAGGTTTGTCTCTAATGGTTGATATACAGATGGTATAAAAACATCCACTGTCCAAAAATATAGTTGAAAAGGTGCATTTACTTAATTTCTTTCATTACTTAAGCCACAGCTTTAGATGTACAGTTGAGTAAAGTTCAGTTCAGTCGCTCAGTCGTGTCCATCTTTTTGCGATCCCATGAATCACAGCACACCAGGCCTCCCCGTCCATCAAAAACTCCCGGAGTTCACTCAAACTCATGTCCATCGAGTTGGTGATGCCATCCAGCCATCTCATTCTCTGTCGTCCCCGTCTCCTCCCACCCCCAATCCCTCCTAGCATCAAACTCTTTTCCAGTGAGTCAACTCATCGCATGAGGTGGCCAAAGTATTGGAGTTTCAGCTTTAGCATCAGTCCTTCCAATGAACACCCAGGATTGATCTCCTAGGTGCTTAATATACTGTGGTTCAAAGAGTGAACTGGAGATATAAGTTTTATGGTTATTGCACCTTTTAAAAGAACTTCAAAAGTGTACAACCTGTAACTGTAACTCCTGGGGGCAGTTAAGCCTAACTGTGTGTGTGTATGGGGGAGGGGTGGAGGATGTCTGTGCATAGGTGCATGGACGCATTCTCTGAGACTAGTTCTCTTTTTTAGGAATCCCAGTACTTTGTAAAACTACCTTTTAAAGAAGATTTTTTTCTGCCATTAGAAGTGATTAATCCACCCCCTCTTTTTCTATCATCAGTGAATTTAATTAACACGGCATGTTCCTTCCTTTGAGAGATTAGCAATTAAAACTGTTCCACCTTTCCTCATCAGCCCACACTGGAGAAATTAAGATAGGTGCCTTTTCTTAGTTTTTTCTGTTTCTGTTGGCTGTTTGTATGATGGCCTTCAGCCGGTTTCCTTTTCATGCATTTGCATTCATCTGAAGAGTCATTTCAAGTCATTTTTCTAAGGTTTTCAGAGACACTAGATCCTAAGCTTTAGTAAAGTCATCATCAAATAAATTAAAATAGATACACTCCTACTAATGTATTAATATTCAGAACCTACAATGAGAACTCATTTTTTAAGCAAAGGTCTTTGTTTAAAATAAGAAAAAGCTGAATATTAGATCAGTGCTTTCTGCTTAAGGCACTGAATAAACCAGGAGAAAGAAAAATAGAAAGAATAATCCATTAACTTTGTAACCTTCTCTTATTGGGCATTTTCTTGTTATTATTAATAAATTATATTCCCCCAATGGCCAGTTGCTCACCATAGCTGCTGCTTGTAGTGATGTTTCTGTTTGTCACTTGGATCTGAAAAATGATACTTAAAAATGGGAAACCTTTCTTACTTGCATCAATGATTCACTGTTTCACAAAACCTTTGGACTACCTATGAGAATGTTGCCATTTCAAATTAATCCTCCTAAAATTAAAACTCCATGATTTTCCCCCATGGATGGTGAATTCAGGGAAGTGGTTATGAGGCACATATTTGAGGAGGGAAGTGGTTATGAGGCACATATTTGAGGATAGAACATCATAAGACATCCTTCAAAGATATGTGAAGTCGTTCAGTCGTGTCTGGCTCTTTGCGACCCCGTGGACTGTAGCCCACGCAGCTCCTCCATCCATGGGATTCTCTGGGCAAGAATACTGGAGTGAGTTGCCATTTCCTTCTCCAGGGTATCTTCCCGACCCAGGGATCGAACCCAAGCCTCCCGCATTGCAGGCAGACACTTTAACCTCTGAGCCACCAGGGAAGCCCCAAAGATAGAGGACCGTTCCATATGTCTTAGTGGGCTCTTAACTTGGACACCAACTACGTGCTTGCCATCTCCTCTTGGAGATATCCAGGTTAACTTGGCCTCAATGCATCCTCACATGAAGGCATGATCATCCTATCCAAGACAATTGAATAAAAATACAGTGTTCCCTGTCTCAGTATGGCATCACTCTGCTGCTGCTGCTACTAAGTCGCTTCAGTCGTGTCTGACTCTGTGTGACCCCATAGACGGAAGCCCACCAGGATTCCCCGTCCCTGGGATTCTCCAGGCAAGAAAAGTGGAGTGGGGTGCCATTGCCTTCTCCGTGGCATCAGTCTACCCAACTGTAAAACCAGAAACCTGGATATTTCTCTCATCACTTCATCAGGAAAAAACCCTGATGCTGGGAAAGATTGAAGACAGGAGAAGGGGATGGTGGAAGATGAGACGGTTGGATGGCATCACCGATTTGAAGGACATGCGTTTGAGCAAGATCAAGGAATTGATGAAGGACAGGGAAGCCTGGCATGCTGCAGTCTATGGGGTCACAAAGAGCTGGACAGGACTGAGCAACGGACTTGAACTGAACTCTTCATCAGGAGGAAACAAAGTCTTTCAGGTTTCAGTTTAATGCTTTAGAATCTCTACCAACTTCCAAGCTAGGTCTGTCTTTTCATTTTCTTACATTATATAGTGACAATAGTGTTAGTCTCTCAGTCATGTCCTACTCTTTGAGACCCCATTGACTATAATCAGACTCCTCTGTCCATGGAATTCTCCAGGCAAGAACATTGGAATGAATTGCCATTCCCTTTTCCAGGGGATCTTCCTGACCCAGTCATTGAACCTGGATCTCCTGTACTTCAGGAGGATTCTTTACCATCTGATCAACCAGGGAAGCCCACTTTCTTCCATTACCCTGTACTTTTTAAGGATATCATTTGCTATTTAAGTGAGCAGTTGTTTGTGTGTCTTCTCTCCTGTGTTACAATGTAAACAGGACAAAAGGAAGGACTGAAACAAATCTGTTCACCATTGTATTTCTGAATCCCTTTCTTAGCTCTGAGAAAAGGCACTCAGAAAGTGATTGGAATAAGAATGCCAAATATGGTATGACTGTAAGTGATGTATAAGCATCAGAAAGATTCATCAATTTAACCACCCCTGCCTTGCCAGCCTTGCAACACACAAATCCACTGACATTGCTGTATTCTACCAGCACTGTTGACCGGAACTTTCTTCATGTTTAAATGACTTTTGGAGAGTACAGGATTCTCGTTCCCATTTTATCTGCTTTATCGTGTATCTCCTGTAAGCTTCTAGGGGGAAGCAACTAAACAAACTCATCTAGGATCATTATAAACAGTGTGACCAAGATTTCCAGAGCTCTCTGCGATGTCTTTTTTGTCTTCCTAGAGACACAGATGAATGGCCTGTGCAGTGAGTTGGATGATGACTGTACTCTGGCCAGTGGGATGTGGTGGGCATGATGTCCGCACTTCTGGGTGGCATATAAAAAGCTCCTTATCCTTTAGGGGCAAGCTTGGAGCTGCATGTTGAATAGGAAAATGCCACATATAGAAGGAGCCTGGATCATTGAGTCACGCTTGGAAGAGAACCAGCAAACTCTGATTGGAGTGTGATATGAAGAAGAATAACATTTACTGTGTTAAGCCACTGAGATTTGAGAATTGGTACAGCAATTAAACTATGGGGACTAATATTAAAAATAAATTGGTACTCTGAAAGGCTATAATAACAAAACTCTGATGTCTGACATTGACTTAGAGTCAGGTAGCAAGAAAGATGGTGACATATGTGGAAATATTTTTTAAAATTGTTATCTGAATATCTCTTTGGAGGTGGATTGTGAGTCTCATGATTTGGCAACCCTAGCAAAAGTAGTTGGAAAACAATCAAAGTGTTAATGTGGGTTTTCAACAGTTGGCTGTGTTGGCACATTATTAAAAGAAAGAGAAGAACTTGGAAGAAAACTGGCTAGTTTGTAAGCAGAGAGTCCAGAAACTTGAGTCTGTGAAGGGCTGGAAATTCCAACTGCTCTGGAACACAAACAGTAGAAAATGAGATATTGGGGGAAAATAAGCCTTTAAGCTTCAAAGCCATATTATGACTCAGCCTCATGGACATGATCAAATTTAGAAAGTGTTTTGCCACAATTAAGCTGATATAGGCAAGGGCATGAGGAAAAATAAAGTAAATTTGCAAATCTGGTTTACAAAAATGCTTAGGGTGTGGTTACAGCCATATGGACCTTCAGTTCAGTTCAGTTCAGTTCAGTCGATCAGTCGTGTCCGATTCTTTGCGACCCCATGAACCACAGCACGCCAGGCCTCCCTGTCCATCACCAACTCCCGGAGTTCACTCAAACTCATGTCCACAGAGTCAGTGATGCCATCCAGCCATCTCATTCTCTGTCGTCCCTGTCTCCTCCCACCCCCAATCCCTCCTAGCAACAGAGTCTTTTACAGTGAGTCAACACGTTGCATGAGGTGGCCAAAGTATTGGAGTTTCAGCTTTAGCGTAAGTCCTTCCAATGAACACCCAGGATTGATCTCCTTTAGAATGGACTGGTTGGATCTCCTTGCAGTGCAAGGGACTCTCAAGAGTCTTCTCCAGCACCACAGTTCAAAAGCATCAGTTCTCCAGCGATCAGCTTTCTTCACAGTCCAACTCTCACTTCCATACATGACCACCGGAAAAACCATAGCCTTGACTAGATGGACCTTCCCTATTTGGAGGCTAATACATCAGAAACTTTCTAAGGTTTTGAGGAAATTATACAGCCAAAGAAACTGCAAAACTAGTCTAAAACGACTGGATAGATAGAAAGTGGGATCCAGAGCCTCTGTAGAGCCTCTGAAATAATACAGCACCCCCCACCTCCAACACCCACAGTCAGGAAGAGAACATAATGTAGAGAGGAAGAACTCCCAGGGAGGGAAGATTCAGGGCAGCGACCCCTGAGAAAAAGAAACTTTGAAACTCCTTCCAGAGAGAAGCACCATATTCCAACCAGGGGCCCCCAAAGCAGACAGAGATGTGTGATAAAGCTTGCCTTTCAGAGTCCAGGTGTCTTTGTGGGTCAGGGACTGTGTATATCCATCCCTTACCCAAGGGCAGTGTTTACTGCAGTCATTCTGTGCTGGTATATCCAGCAGGAGGAGAGCATCACTGTGTTCTCTAGTTTCTACTTTGCAGCACCAGAAGCAGGCACATGAGGCCTGATGGAGTGAAATTGCTCAGAGGTCTGCAACCCACTCCAGCATTCTTGCCTGGAGAATCTCATGAACAAAGGAACCTGGTAGGCTACAGTCCATAGCTTCAAAGAGTCAGACAAAACTGAACAACTGAGCCCACATGGATGCTGTGCCCTTGTACTGGATGCAGTGACTGGATGACCTTTGGGCAGCCTCTCCATGGAGGACCCAAGAGTATCCCACAAATGGGAAGAACGTTCAGAGTCCTGAAGGATCTGCCCAAATTGGCTGGAGTCCATTCTATGTATTTTGTCCTCTGCGGAGGCCTACAGCTAAACATATCCCAGACTCCTGTGTTAGCTCCGCTGTATAGCAACTGACAGTTACCTGCCAGGTGCACAAGATAACACATCCTGAGTCTTTCCATTCTCCCTTAGGTGTCACCACTTGGAGGCCACATTTTTGAAGGTGGCACAAAGATGGAAGGAGCCTATGTCCCTGAATCATTTCTCGGAGTGTTCAATGGAGCATGTGAGAAAGGAACTTGTTTCAAGCCAGAGATTCAGAACTTTCTATTTCAGAAATTAGCCTAAGTGTGTGGGTCAATGGATCCCTTGCTCTATCTTCCAGGGCTTTTGTCACAGGACTGGACAGACAGGAGATGCCAATCTCACTCCGGAGGGAGGGCTGCCATTTGCTCACACACTTGTCAAGAACCAGGGGGTGCTGATATCTTTCCTTAATTGCCTCCTCTTTGTTTACTCATCATCTTCACCCTCTGATCCAGCCAATACAGTCTTTTTCATCGACAAGCTCTGGTTCCACGCCCACTCTCCACACCCAGGTGACTCTGTGCAGCCCGGGTGCAGGTGATAAGAGGTCAGGAGCCCAGGTTGGGGCGTGGGGACGGAGGTCCAACTTTTGTTTCACGTCACAGATCACAGCCCTCACAGCTCTATATCCCCACGTTCTCTGTGCTGGGATTTTCCCCTGTAAGACAGGCCTGCAGGACAGGCTGAGAGGAAAACTGGCTTACATGTGCTAAGAACCCAGTGTCCACAGGCTCGGAGCATCAGGTAAAACACTCTCCCTACTCAAGGCAGGGCAGGCATCCAGCGGGGACCATGTGAATCACTCTAGGTGTCCAGACCCAGGCATTTGAAACCCTGGGCGTTGTGCTCAGCCTCTTGAACTATGTCTCCTCAGCTGTGAAATGCAGTGCAACATCTGCTCTCAAGCGGTGGGAGGGGAAAATCGCTCAGCACACTTTACGGAGCGACTGTCAGGTTCAGAGCAGGAGGAGAAACACATTTACTTTCCTCACCTCCTTCCACAAGTCTGTCTAGGTCACCCTATCTTTACCTCGGACAATAGCTTCTAACCAGTGTTTTCTGCATCTGCTTTTACCTCCTCCCAATCTGTTTCTTCAGTGTAGTCAGTGACCTTTAAAAACTGGAACTTGATCCTGTCTGAACCCTTTTTCATCTACCTGTTGCCTTTAGAATATAATGATATCCGGAGTATGTTTGAGGAAGGGGGTAGATGGCCCACCCTCCCTTCCCCCCAAAGAGGGTGAGCAATTTGAGTTCATTCTTTGTGAACAGACACTCCAAAATATTAATAGTAGGACAATTGAGAGGAGACTGGGCCCTGCCCAGATAAAAAAGAAAAGACCAAGTATTTCTCATTCTCAAAGTCAAGGAGACTTTCCAACTAGAAAGCTCCTTAGAGGTCAAGAGGGAGAGATGTCAGCCTACCATAGGCCTCTTTGCTCGGATCCAGTTTGGCTGAGAGATGAGCATACACATGTGAGAGGATCCTGAAATAAACCAAACATGGATTCAGAATCATGAAAATCAAATTGACTGGCCAAAGGAAACCCAGAAGAAATGCCCCATATTATTCAAACTACCATGAGGATACCTATATGTATATCTATACTTATTGTTCTCTTTGTCCTAATAAACACTTTACTTCTTTGACTATTTCCCATCTCTGTGGAGATTCTTTCCTCGAAAGTGAAGGGCCAGGGCCTTGTCACTGACCACTGGTTTATTGGCAAGGATTTGGTGCCTTCACCTCACAACCTGACCTCAATCTCTGGTGGGAAACTGAAGCCTTGCTTCCAGCAGCTGCAGGCTGAGGCCACCCAAGATCATTTTCTACAGGGCGGTATGATTTGGTTCTAAGATTTATTTATTTCCCTGCTAATGTTTCTTTTACTTCACTCTTCTTATTCATGCCTGAAGGCCACACTCCCGGTTTCTGGAAATCTGCAGTGTTCCTGCTTCAAGGCAATTGTGGAGACATGGAATGTCCCGTGAAACCATAATTTTGTTTAAAGTCCATGCTCCAAATTGATGCATCAACCTTTCCTGTAACCCTTCTCAGCACGTTTTCCTAAACCCCTACCCAAACTAAATGAGCCCTTTTGCTTTTAATATAGGCCCCTGACCCTCTTCTGCCTCTGCAGCGAGCACCGCACTTGTCAGTTCAGTTCATTCCCTCAGTCATGTCCAACTCTTTGCAACCCTAGGTACTGCAGCATGCCAGGCCTCCCTGTCCATCACCAACTCCCAGAGTTTCCTCAAACTCATGTCGATTGAGTCAGTGATGCCATTCAGCCATCTCTTACTCTGTCATCCCCTTCTCCTCCTGTCTTCAACCTTTCCCAGCATCAGGGTTTTTTCCAATGAGTCAGTTCTTCCCATCAGGTGGCCAAAGTATTAGAGTTTCAGTTTTTAGCATCAGTCCTTCCAGTGATTATTCAGGAGTGATTTCCTTTAGAATTGACTTTAGTGATTGACTTTAGGATTGATTTCCTTTAGGAAGAACGGACACATTTTAAAAGAACCTGATGCTGGGAAAGATTGAAGGCAGGAGGAGAAGGGGAGGACAGAAGATGAGATGGCTGGATGGCATCACTGACTCAATGGACATGAGTTTGAGCAAACTCTGAGAGTTTGTGATGGACATGGAGGTCTGGCATGCTGCATTCATGAGGTCGCAAAGAGTCAGACATGACTGAGTGACTGAACTGAACTGACTAGATGGACATTTATCAGCAAAGTAATGTCTCTGCTTTGTAATATGCTGTCTAGGGTGGTCATAGCTTTTCTTCCAAGTAGCAGTTCAGTTCAGTCGCTCAGTCATGTCCGACTCTGCACGACCCCAGGGATCACAGCACGCCAGGCCTCCCTGTCCATCACCAACTCCCGGAGTTCACTCAAACTCATGTCTGCAGTGTCAGTGATGCCATCCAGCCATCTCATTCTCTGTCGTCCCCTTCTCCTTCCGCCCCCAAACTTTCCCAGCAACACAGTCTTTTCCAGTGAGTCAACTCGTCACATGAGGTGGCCAAAGTATTGCAGTTTCAGGTTTAGCATCAGTCCTTCCAATGAACACCCAGGATTGATCTCTTTAGAATGGACTGGTTGGATCTCCTTGCAGTAAAAGGGACTCTCAAGAGTCTTCTCCAACACCACAGTTCAAAAGCATCAATTTTTCGGCGATCAGCCTTCTTCACAGTCCAATTCTCACATCCATACATGACCACGGGAAAAACCATACCTTGACTAGACGGACCTTTGTTGGCAAAGTAATGCCTCTGATTTTTAATATACTATCAAGGTTGGTCATAAGTTTCCTTCCAAGGAGTAAGCGTGTTTTAATTTCATGGCTGCAATCATTATCTGCAGTGATTTTGGAGCCCAAAATAATAAAGTCTGACACTGGTGGAATGAAGCAGGGCAAAGGCTAATAGAGTTTTGTCAAGAGAACGCACTGGTCATAGCAAACACCCTCTTCCAACAACACAAGAGAAGAATCTACACATGGACATCACCAGATGGTCAACACCGAAATCAGATTGATTATATTCTTTGCAGCCGAAGATGGAGACGCTGTATACAGTTAGCAAAAACAAGACCAGGAGCTGACTGTGGCTCAGATCATGAACTCCTTATTGCCAAATTCAGATTTAAATTGAAGAAAGTAGGGAAAACCGCTAGACCATTCAGCTATGACCTAAATCAAATCCCTTATGATTATACAGTGGAAGTGAGAAATACATTTAAGGGACTAGATCTGATAGAGTGCCTGATGAACTCTGGACGGAGGTTCGTGACATTGTAAAGGGGACAGGGACCAAGACCATCCCCAAGGAAAAGAAATGCAAAAAAACAAAATGGCTGTCTGAGGAGGCCTTACAAATAGCTGTGAAAAGAAGAGAAGCGAAAAGCAAAGCAGAAAAGGAAATATATAAGCATCTGAATTCAGAGTTCCAAAGAATAGCAAGGAGAGATAAGAAAACCTTCCTCAGTGATCAATGCAAAGAAATGGAAGAAAATAACAGAAAAGGAAAAACAAGAGATCTCTTCAAGAAAATTAAGAGATTCCAATGGAATATTTCATGCAAAGATGGGCTCGATAAAGGACAGAAATGGTATGGACCTAACAGAAGCAGAAGGTTTTAAGAAGAGGTTGAAAGAATACACAGAAGAACTGTACAAAAAAATCTTCATGACCAAGATAGTCACAATAACGTGATCACTGAGCTAGAGCCAGACACCTTGGAATGTGAAGTCAAGTGGGCCTTAGAAAGCATCACTACGAATAAAGCTAGTGGTGGTGATGGAATTCCAGTTGAGGTATTTTAAATCTTGAAAGATGATGCTGTGAAAGTGCTGCACTCAATATGCCAGCAAATTTGGAAAACTCAGCAATGGCCACAGGACTGGAAAAGGTCAGTCTTCATTCCAATCCCAAAGAAAGGGAATGCCAAAGAATGCTCAAACTACCGCACAATTGCACTCATCTCACACACTAGTAAAGTGATGCTCAAAATTCTCCAAGGAAGGCTTCAGCAATTTGTGAACCATGAACTCCCAGATATTCAAGCTGGTTTTAGAAAAGGCAGAGGCACCAGAGATCAAATTGCCAACATCCGTTGGATCATGGAGAAAGCAAGAGAGTTCCAGAAGAGCATCTATTTCTGCTTCATTGACTATGCCAAAGCCTTTGACTGTGTGGATCACAATAAACTGTGGAGCATTCTGAAAGAGATGGGAATCCCAGACCACCTGACCTGCCTCTTGAGAAACCTGTATGGAGGTGTGGAAGCCACAGTCAGAACTGGACATGGAACAACAGACTGGTTCCAAATAGGAAAAGGAGTACGTCAAGGCTGTATATTGTCACCTTGCTTATTTAACTTATATGCAGAGTACATCATGAGGAACGCTGGGCTGGAAGAAGCACAAGCTGGAATCAAGATTGCTGGGAGAAATATCAATAATCTCAGATATGCAGATGACACCACCCTTATGGCAGACAGTGAAGAGGAACTCAAAAACCTCTTGATGAAAGTGAAAGAGGGGAGTGAAAATGTTGGCTTGAAGCTCAACATTCAGAAAACAAAGATCATGGCATCTGGTCCCATCACTTCATGGGAAATAGATGGAAAAACAGTGGAAACAGTGTCAGACTTTATTTTTTTTGGGTTCCAAAATCACTGCAGATGCTGATTGCAGCCATGAAATTAAAAGACGCTTGCTCCTTGGAAGGAAATTTATGACCAACCTTGATAATATATTAAAAAGCAGAGATATTACTTTGCCAACAAAGGTCCGTCTAGTCAAGGCTATGGTTTTTCCCGTGGTCATGTATGGATGTGAGAGTTAGACTGTGAAGAAAGCTGATCGCCAAAGAATTGATGCTTTTGAACTGTGGTGTTGGAGAAGACTCTTGAGAGTCCCTTGTACCGCAAGGAGATCCAACCAGTCCATTCTAAGGGAGATCGAGCCTGTGTTTTCATTGAATGGACTGATGTTAAAGCTGAAACTGCAATACTTTGGCCACCTCTTGCGACGGGTTGACTCACTGGAAAAGACTCTGATGCTGGGAAAGTTTGGGGGCGGGAGGAGAAGGGGACGACCGAGAATGAGATGACTCTTTGGACATCAGTTTGAGTAAACTGCGGGTGTTGGTGATGGACAGGGAGGCCTGGCGTGCTGTGATTCATGGGGTCGCAGAGAGTCGGACACGACTGAGCGACTGAACTGAACTAAGGCAACATTTCATGCAAAGTTGGGCTCAATAAAGGACAGAAGTGGTATGGACCTAACAGAAGCAGAAGATATTAAGAAGAGGTGGAAAGAATACACAGAAGAACTGTAGAAAACAGATCTTCCCGACCAAGATAGTCATGATAACGTGATTACTGACCTAGAGCCAGACATCTTGGAATGTGAAGTCAAGTGGGCCTTAGAAAGCATCACTACAAACAAAGCTAGTGGAGGTGATGGAATTCCAGTTGAGCTATTTCAAATCCAAGGAGCAAAAATCTTTTAATTTCTTGGTTGCAGTCACCATCTGCAGTGATTTTGGAGCCCTCCTCCCAAATAAATTCTTTCACCTTTTCCATTGCTTCCCTATTTACCATGATGTAATGGGACCTGATGCCATGATCTTAGTTTTGTGAATGTTGAGTTTTATGTCAACTTTTCCACTCTCCTCTTTCACTTTCATCAAGAGGCTCTTTAGTTCTTTGCTTTCTACCATAAGGGTGGTGCCATCCGCATATCTGAGGTTATTGATATTTCTCCTGGCAACCTTGATTTCAGCTTGTGTTTCATCTAGCCCGGAATTTCATGTGATGCCCTCTACATATAAGTTAAATAAGCAGGGTGACAATATACAGCCTTGATATACTCCTTTCCCGATTTGGAACCAGTCTGTTGTTCCATATCCATTTCTAACTGTTGCTTCTTGACCTGCATACAGATTTCTCAGGATCAGGTAAGGTGACCTGATATTCTCATCTCTTTAAGAATTTTCCACAGTTTATTGTGATCCACACAGTCAAAGGTTTTGGTGTAGTCAATAAAGCAGAAGTAGATTTTTTTTCTGGAACTCTTTTGCTCTTTTCAGGATCCAGCGGATGTTGGCAAATTGATCTCTAATTCCTCTGCCCTTTCTAAATTCAGCTTGAACATCTGGAAGTTCATGGTTCATGTACTGTTGAAGCCTGTCTTCGCACTTGTAATATTCTTGTAACCACACTTGTAATATTCTTTTAAGCCTGTCTTCCTGCTTGGAGGTAAACTCTGGTATCCTGTTGTGTGACTCTGGCTCTTGGATGTGACTCTCTGTTTGCAGAGTGAATTTAAAAAGTAAAGGAAAGCCTGTGACCCCTTGCTGAAAACATGCCACGGCTTCCCACCACCCTAGAGATACAGGTAAACTGCTGGTTCCTCCAGCAAGGGCCTAAGAAATCAGGCCCCTCACCTTGGCAGGGGATGGAGGCCAAAGAGCTGAGCTCCATCCAGCCACCAGACTGCTGGCCAGGTCCTGCCCGTAATTCCACACACTCCTTCTGCCCTTCCCCTCCTAGTTTGATGCTTGGAGACAGAAGACTGAAAGGCTCTGGAAACAGGTTTGGACTGTTTGGATCAGGAAGTTCCAAGTCCAGGGACAAGAGAATGCCCTAGAAGGATAACCACAGGCTTGGGAGTGGAGGGGTAGGGGTGGCACCTTCCTTTGGCTCAGGTACAATCTGCCTCTGCTTTCAGGCATGGCTGGAGTTGTCCAGAGCAGGAGCCCAGTTCTGCCTCCCTGACCTCGCCTGGAACCTTTTCTCCCTGCTGAGAGCCAGAACTCCTAGAGACTTCTGGAACTCTAAGCTCACCTTCCCTGGGGACCATTCACAGTGCCTGTTGTCTTGGAACCTCTCAGCACTTATCACTCAGATCCCTGGGCAGGAATCAAGACTTAATATACTTCCTCACCTTCTTCCCCACGCAAAGCCAAGCCTTACCTCTCCTCACGAGCTGCTGTTAGATTTTATCCATAACACTTACCAGCATCTGTTTATAATCAGTCTTCTCTAGATAACAGCTTTTGTGAGAGGTGGTGTTTTATTCTTTGTTTCTGGTGTGACCAAGACACAGAGTAGGTGTTCAGCTAACCCCACCAGAGGGAGGAGAGAGACGTGAATAGAGCTTACCTCTCTGGCTGCTCTCAGATCTTTATTTGGATTTACATTGACTTTGTACCATGTGAATCCCTGGATAGAAAACTCATTCACTTGTTTTAAGGTTAGTTGAAGAAAAATAGTAAAATTAAAGCATTTTTATCTAGGCAATTTGTCCTGGCACTAAGTTTTCTCAAACCTGCCTCAACTCTTTCTTTTGCTTTGATGATGACGTTCTGACTTGAAAGTGCTCACAGATAATGTTTTAATTAAAACTAGCTGAAAACAGGTTTATTGTACTACTTAAATAACTGAAGAGAAAAAAGGAAAAATTGATGATTTAGAAGTGAGGTAGGGAGAAATATTAGGAAAGGAAATAGAAGTGGAATTATGTTGCATATGTTTTGTTGCTAAAGACCCAAGAGTAACTTCTTTTATGAATATTCATACCACATTATATTACAAAATTTTATGTCATGATAGCAGTGCTATTTATTTATTTGATTCCCTTTATTTATCAGAAAATGTGGTATTTGTTCTACTTATTTAGGTAAAAAGAGAATATGCAAGAATAAGCCCCAAAACAAATGGTTGTGTTTTATAAACTGCATGGTTTTATTGATTTCAAGTATTTTGTGGTATTTTCCATACTATTAGTAACCTTTGTAGTTGCTTTTTTAAATATATCATAGTGAAAGAATAGGTAAATTTTGGGTCCTAGGGCATTTCATCTTCAACTGTCCGTACAGGATAAATTCTGACTCTGGGATATATTGAGTCTACTGAATTTCTGAACTGAGTTCCCAGGCAGCAGAAACAATTGTAAGTCCATCTTCTTTGTCACATGGCTTTAACTCAGCCTGCATAGTGGCGAACTTACTAATGGCCAGATGAAACAATCATTTCACACCCAGAATGGACACTCTATAGAAAGATCCTTCTCCTCTCACTGAAGAGAGTTCTTTCCACCGATCATAGATAAGGTTCCAGGAAGTGTTTTGTGAGTGTTGTGTTGGTTGGATTGGTGGGTGGGGTGGCTGGCATAGGCTCTGTTCAGCTAGATACCAATTTATTGTCTCAAGTCCAGATTCACCCTTCATTTTCCGATCTGTGAAAAGGGAGATGAGCCTCTTAATAGTTTTCCTTTGCCAGGTGATGTGATGATGTTAGTAGAAGGCCCAGGAGAGACACTGCAAAAAAAGGGGGTCCCTTCCTGTTCTCATGGCTAGGTCCTGGGAGATAAGTCTTGCCTTTACTGCTCAGCAGTGTGGTTCCTCCAGGATTAGGTTTGTTCCTGGTGCAGCTCTCTCCAGCATTCTACTGCTGCTTGCTTTCTGAATCTCTTGATGTGAGCAGCCCTGAGCAGCCAGGAACTGCAGATGGCACAGGATAGGCCCACCCAGGTTTTTGTACCTCGTGATCTCCCCT
Organism: Moschus berezovskii; assembly: GCF_049115385.1. NCBI lineage: Eukaryota > Metazoa > Chordata > Mammalia > Artiodactyla > Moschidae > Moschus > Moschus berezovskii. Next base: position 5,723,451 of record NC_142462.1, read on the forward strand.
TTGCCTGAAACATAGGTGCACTGGGCTGGCTTCCTGCTTGACCCCTGTCCCTTGGAAGTCAGAGGAAACAGGTGTTGCCCAGGCCCAAGTTGTGCACAGAGGTGTGCTGGAGTCTGAAAAAACAGGCCTCTGCAGTGCATCCATGTGACACTCAACTCTCCCTGCCTACTGCCGGTCAGCCTCTGCTTGCCTGCGTCCTGGGGCTTGGTTTGTTGTGGCCCTTTTGACAGGGACCCTGTGGGCTTTGAGCCTCACACCTGAGTGTACCCAGACTCTCTCTGCCCTTTCAATGGGCTCAGTTTTTCTGTGCCCCAGAAATAGGTTCCCATTGGTCCAGGGGCTGTGGACCAACTCTGGCCTGCTAAGCCTGGTACAGTCCTCCATCACCCAGTTGGTCTTGTCCCACATTCTTCATTGAGGTCTGAGGCCTTTTCCTCTGTATCTGTCCTTGAGTCTTCTCTCACAGCTCTAGGATGCCCTTGAGAGTTCTTTTTACATCTCTCAACAATCACTCTTTTGTCTTCTTTCTTAAAAATAACTTAGTGGGTTTTTTTTTTTTTTTTACATCGAGTTTTCTTATTTAAATTATATAGTTTGCATATCTTGTTTGGACCAAGACCGATATATCTGTGCCTGTGCGTGTGTGTGTGTTCAAGTATACATAGATATGTATATGTGTGTCTATACATATATAATACATATGTGTGTATATATGTACACACATAAATACATATGTATGGGCTTCCTAGGTGACATAAGTGGTAAAGAACCTGCCTGACAATGCAGGAGGCTTAAGAGACACAGGTCACGCAAATCCCCTGGCGAAGGGCATGGCAACCTACTTCAGTATTCTTGTCTGGAGAATCCCATAGATAGACCAGCCTGGCGGGCTACAGCTCATAGAATCACAAAGAGTTGGACACACTGAAGTGATTGAGCATGCATGCACACACACAGAACATCTTTTGATATAAATTTCAGACAATTTAGCAAATGTGTGCTTTGATTCAGATTATTTGATAAATATTTCAAAAATGCATGCATTTTGATTTTGAGTAAATGATTTGGATGCAGCAGAGAGCATTGCATTGTATTTGGCTCAAGGGAGCAGCTGAAGCCTGGGGCACTCACTGGTGCTAAGCATCCGATGTCCTCAAGAGCTGTCAGGACCATGTCTGTCCCCTCTCACAACCCTGTGCACCCAGACACAGACAGCTATGATGCCTCTTCTCCAACTTTGAAGATCCCCCAGACTTTATCCCTGTGCTGCTCACCACACCCCTTTTCTCACCTAACAGCCACTCACCCATTCCCTTGAGCTTAACCACAGGCCCCTGGACTCTGTCTCTGTGGTCAGCATAACCATCATCCTCATAACTCTTGCCTTCATTCCACTCTCATGTCAGGTGGGTTCTAAACACTTAACATGTATTATCTCATTAAGCATCATACGTTTTCTCCATGATAAATTCTATTTTACCTTATTTTATGATATGAGGAAATCGATACTCTTAGAGGGTGACTCGCAAACCAGGTAAACAGTGGACCCTGGGTGTCTGTACTCCAGGTAAGCACTGTCCAGTTCTGCAGCCTTTAGTCTTGTGTTATTTTAACATATTTAAAAGAGTAAGATGGGATCTTGAGGTCCTCAGTTACAAGAGCCATATCCACAGGACTCAGTGGTAGTTGTGGGGCTGGTGCAGGAAGAGAGCATCTCCATTGTTTCAGAAAGTTCTACTGGATGACACTGCTCTAAACAAGTACTTTGTCAAACTATATGTGGTGAAGAACCTGTTATCATTTTCCCTTTCAACTTTATTTTCATTCCATTCCATATGGACCCTTTTGTAAGATACAACAAAAATAAATTATGGAAGAAGACATGTGAATAGTAGTGGTTAAGGTGACAGAACAAGATGGCAGCCCCGGAGCTGCTGACAGGCTGCACCTTCACAGCAGCCTCCCAATTAGAGTCAGAGGAAATAGTAGATTAAAATTCTGGTTCATCAAGAAAGTGACCCAAGAAAAGATGTTCTCGCTAGGATGTCCCTAGGATCATCCATAGAACGCAGGTGCTGAGGGGACACATCTGACCCTTCACTCATTTGTCCTGTGGGGTGAGAATCCCAAATGGTTAGAAGGTTCAAAGTTTTTTATGTCACCACTGAAGCATCGTCTTTCATCTCCCTGCCCCATGTCTTCCAGTGTGTTGGGTATTTCATGCTTCCAGGGGCTATGAACAATGTTAGGGACCCAGATTGGTGCCACTGCAGGGAAACCTTTGGCTCCAAAGTTCCTGACACACTGTAGAGCTCTCAACTACATGCATTTTTCTGCTTTCCTCATACTGCTCCTCGGAAATGGTGAAATCCCTTCTTCTCTCCATTCTCCAAGATATGCCTTAGAATTTTCTGCTTCTTAGAGGCCCTACTCCAAATCAGGTCAAAGATCCAACTGTTGAGATAATTCTCAATGGTCTAGGGTTTATGTACATCTTAAGAGCAAAAGATATTGAGAGCATTGTTCAAGGGTGTTTACATTAGACAGACTTGATTGTCATAAGGCAATAACTTCCTCAGAGAGAAACATCTCTCTTTGGAGAAATTCCTGAGCAATAAACATAATGACTCTCTCCAGAAAGGAGGAGGACCAGGTTTGCTGGCCACCCATATCCATGCAAGACCAGGACCTTATAGACTTGGAACTCTTTGAGTATGACACACATCTGTTGTGGCACTCAACTGGCCTCCATATCACATTCCTGGGAATTTTGGGGAAAGGAAACCCAAGGCAAATGTGAGGCTCATGCTGCCTTCTGTTTTGATGCAGTAATTTGTAAAACTCCAATTGGGCCCTTGTCTCCTTCTGGACTGAACGTTGGAAATGTGTAGCTTGCCCACCTGGCAACTGTAGGAGGCCTCCAGCCCAGGAGATGCTTGGTTATCTGATGGTCTGTCTGGACTCTCCTGACATTTTTGCTCTCATCACATCTCGCTATCTTTCCCTTTTTTTCCCTCATTTCTAGTCCCTGATGAGTGTAGCCTTGATGGTCATTCAGCCCTGATTCACCCAGCAAATGTTACTGAGAGCCCACAGTGGTCACACACCATTCCAGATGCTACAGCTACTTTGGTGATCAATACAGTCATTATTCCTATTTTCTCAGAGCTACTTCTGATCGGAATCGTGTGGGGATGGAGCTCTTTGGAGATGACAATAAACCAGATAGAAGTGCAAAAATGTCAGATTGCACAAGTGCTACATTGTTGTTGCTGTCTACTTGCTAAGTCATGTCCATCTCTGTGAATCCAGGGACCGCAACACGCCAGGGCCCTCAGATTTGCCCATTGAGTCGGTGATGCTATCTGACCATCTCATCCTCTCCCACTGTCTTTTCCTTTTGCCTTCAATCTTTCTCATCATCATGGTCCTTCCCAATGAGTCAGTTCTTCATATCAGGTGGCCAAAGTATTGGCGATTCAGCTACAGGATCAGCCTTTTCAATGAATATTCAGGGTTGATTTCCTTTAGGATAAACTGGTTTGATCTCCTTGCAGTATAAGGGACTCTCAAGAGTATTTTCTAGCACCACAGTTCAAAAGCATCAGTTCTTCAGTGCTCAGCCTTCTTTATGGTCCAACTCTCACAACTGTACATGACTACTGGAAAAACTGAAGCTTTGACTATAAAGACCTTTACCAGCAAAGTGACATCTCTGCTTTCTAATATATTATCTAGATTTGTAATAGTTTTGCTTCCAAGGAGCAAGGGTCTTTTAATTTCATGGATTCAGTCACTATCCACAGTGATTTTGGAGCCCAAGAACAGAAAATCTTTCAGTTTCCACTTTTTCCCATTGTATTTGCAGTGAAGTGATAGAACCCAATGCCATGATCTTAGCTTTTTGAATATTGAGTTTTAAGCAAACTTTTTCATTCTCCTCTTTTACCCTCATCAAGATTCTCTTTATTTCTTCTTCACTTTATGCCAACAGAGTGATATGCATATCTGAGGTTATTGATATTTCTCCCAGCAGTCTTGATTCCAGCTTGTTATTCATCCAGCCTGGCATTTCACATAATATATTCTGCATATAAGTTAAGTAAGTAAGGTGACAATACACAGCCTTGACATACTCCTTTTCCAACTTTGAACCAGCCAGTTATTCCATGACCAGTTCTAATTGTTGCTTCTTGACCTGCATACAGGTATGTCAGGAGGCAACTAAGGTGCTCTGGTATTCTCATGTCTTTAAGAATTTCCCACAGTTTTCTGTGATCCACACAGTCAAAGGCTTTAACATAATCAATGGAACAGAAGTAGATGTTTTTTCTGGAATTCCCTTACTTTCTCTATGATCCAATGATTGTTGGCAGTTTGAGCTCTGGTTCCTCTGACATTTCTAAGTGCTATATGGAGCAGTGAAGGGGTCTGGCAGGCAAACGGGAACTATTCTTGGAACTTCCTTGGCCATGGAAGGTCACTGGGGAGGTGATGTTGAAATCTGAATAAAATAAGAAAGAATCAGTCATGATGTTATTGAAAAGAGTGTGTGTTGGGAGGTCTGGCTGTTCGCTGCTCAAAAGCAAATAAGCACGCTAGGTAGGTGGAAAGGAAAATTTGCTTTACTTCAGATGCTGACAGCTGCGGGGGGAAGGTGGCAGACATCTGTCCAAAGGCCAACTCTCTTCCACTGACAAGCAGGAGGTGAAAGCATTTATAGACAGAGTCGGGGATGGGGGGCTACATGCAGAACGAGTGAAATCATCTCGAACAGTCATCTTCAAACTGGTTATCGGTGGTCTGACCAGCATCATCTTGAATGTTTTAGGTACAGTTAATCTTCAGTTCCAGGGTCCATTTGTTTCCATTTCTTTATGGTCAATTCTTGGGATTGTGGAAGCTCATGTCCTGGGTACAGTCTGGTCATCTTGTAGTTAACTTGTCCACCTGGGGTTTTAGTATCCATAAAGGCAGCTCACAGGATATGATGCAGAATATTACCTACAGCCCTTGAGAAAGAACTAAAGGTTTTTGACTATGCGTAATGACTGTATTATTATTACCTAGTCTCCTTAGACTGTTTTCCTTTGTTTCAGCATTTCTCACTCCTCTGATTAAACTTATTATTTGACTAAAGTTCTCCACAGGCAAAGAACATGGTGGGGAGGCAAGGACTATACGGTCCTGCTCCATTTCAATGAGAATACTTGAGGGAAATGTTCAGGCAGAGGAAATAACTAGAACAAATGCCTTAAAGGAGGACCAATTTGACAAGTTCCAGAGAGGCTGTCAGGAAGAAGATGATCATTCCTGGTAGTGGAAGGAAGCAAAGTCAGGGCAAGGGGTTTAGTTACCATCCTCTGTGGTCCAAGAAATCACTGTAAGGTTTCAAGCAGGAAGAGATGATTTAATTCATATTTTTGAAAGATTATTCCGGATTTCCTCTGGAGTCATTGTAGAAGAGACTTGGGTTGAAACAGGATGTGCTCCTGTAGAGCTGACAAGACTTGCTGATTAGGTTATAGATGTATGCTGGAAGTAAAAGAAGGGAAATGCCAAAATATATTCTAGAATTTTGCCTTTAACACCTGGGAGTGGTAGCTAGGATGTTGATACTAAGAGGAAAGGAGATGTACATGGAGAATTCTTAGAATGAGAGGCTAGGAATGCCCACTAGACATCCATCTGGGCCTGTGAAGTGGGTAGTTGGGTGAGTGGGACGGGAGAGCAAAGAATAACTTCTAAAATACATGGAACTGAGAGTCATTGGCCGAGATGATGCTTACAGACCCGGTGCTGCATGAGCTTCCTTAGAGACTGTGTGTAGACAGGGGAGGAGACCTAGGGCAAATTTCTGTGGTTTTCACCACCTAGAAGTCAAACAGAGGGACTGAAGCCAGCTGAAGATACTGAAAGGGGTTAAGCAGTGTGGTCAAAAGCAGTCCAGATAGTACAAAGTCAAAGAGACTGAGACAAAAGATTGTTTCTAAATAAAACTTTCCATGAAACTCTTTTGACAGTTGGGAAATTCTGTAGCTCTTTGCAAGATGGCTCAGTGGGAGAAAAGAAGGGACAGAATCCTGACTGAAGAGAGGTGATCTAGACTAACAGATGAGAAAAATGAGCCTAGGGAGCATGGACTAGCCTTTACAAAGTTCTGCCATAAGTGTAACTTGAGAAACGATGTGATGGCTAGAAGGCAATGGGGTGTGGTCATTGGGAGGGCTTTCATTTTAGTAGAAGAAGCAAGATAATATTTGCCTGCTGACAGAGATGATCGTTTAAAGAAGTAGAATTTATGAGATGGGGAAAAGAAGGGCATCAAACATCATTTTCTTATTGGGCTCAGGCTTTGGGAAACAAAGAGAAAGAGAAACAGATATTTCTGATTTCTCTGAGATGATGAACCCAGAGAGGATTACACACTTAAAATTGGCAGGGTGGTGGGACTGGGAGAGAAGAAATAATAACAGATATTGTAAAAACATTACACAGACACAAAATATTAAATCCATCCACTTCCTCTTCAACATCACCACCCTCTTTCTGTCACCCTCAAGTCCTGCTGGGACTGCACTGGTCTCCCTCATGTCTGCCCGACCCTGATCCCGGCCCCTCACCCCTGCATACACAGTGAAGCTTCCATCCAACTGTCAGAGGGGCTGTTTTAATTCTTAAATTCAATTTTAGCTGCTATATATTGCTTGGGAAACAAACCCATTACCAAGGTTTCCAGGTTCCCTTGATCATGATGGGCAGCTGACCAGCTCCCCTCACATGTCAGATCTCCTGAGCTGTGACACTAGCCAAGCTGGCCTTGTTCCACTTCCTCTAACAAGCCAAGATCTCACTCAACGTAACTGAACATGTGAAACCTGCCTGGGAAGATTTCCTCACCTATCTAGTTAGACTAGATGAGATTCTCCATCCACCATTCAAGCTCTTGATCATAGTCCTCCTTGGATTTTATTCATAACAAATCTTTTGAAATTATTTGTTAGCTTCTTTTCTTGTTTTTAACCCACTCCCTGATTAAAAGGCAAAAAGTCTTTTGTATTTGGTTCACCCAAGTATACTCAGGATTTGACTGCCTCTGGCGCATAACAATGACTGTTTCCTCGAGTAATATTAGATTCATTTTATATCCATAGTATTATCATGAAAAGTATTTTAAACAAAGTCAATATTATAATGAATTATTATGAAGATGACTGTCATCATGGATGTTTACTTTTATATTTTTTAAGCATTTTGGATTTTTTATCAGGACTTTCACCAAACTCATCACAATAATCAAACATATGATATTTCCATGACTTTATTCTGTCATTTACTAATTGATCAGTTCAGTCACTCAGTCGTGTCCAACACTTTGTGACCCCATGAATCACAGCACGCCATGCCTCCCTGTCCATCACCAACTCCTGGCGTTCACTCAAACTCATGTCCATCGAGTCAGTGATGCCATCCAGCAATCTCATTCTCTGTCGTCCCCTTCTCCTCCCACCCACAATCCCTTCATGCATCAGAGTCTTTTCCAGTGAGTCAACTCGTCTCATGAGGTGGCCAAAGTATTGGAGTTTCAGCTTTAACATCAGTCCTTCCAATGAACACCCAGGATTGATCTCCTTTAGAATGGACTGGTTGGATCTCCTTGCAGTCCAAGGGACTCTCAAGAGTCTTCTCCAGCACCACAGTTCAAAAGCATCAATTCTTCAGCGATCAGCTTTCTTCACAGTCCAACTCTCACATCCATACATGACCACAGGAAAAAATATAGCCTTGACTAGATGGACCTTGATTCGAAAAGTAAGGTTTCTGGTTCTTAATATGCTGTCTAGGTTGGTCAAAACTTTCCTTCCAAGGAGTAAGCGTCTTTTAATTTCATGGCTGCAATCAGCATCTGCAGTGATTTTGGAGCCCAAAAAAATAAAGTCTGACACTGTTTCCACTGTTTCCCCATCTATTTCCCATAAAGTGAAGGGACCAGATGCCATGATCTTCATTTTCTGAATGTTGAGCTTCAAGCCAACTTTTCACTCTCTTCTTTCACTTTCATCAAGAGGCCTTTGAGTTCCTCTTCACTTTCTGCCATAGAGGTGGTGTCATCTGCATATCTGAGGTTATTGATAATTCTCCCAGCAATCTTGATTCCAGCTTGTGCTTCTTCCAGCCCAGCGTTCCTCATGATGTACTCTGCATATAAGTTCAATAAGCAGGGTGACAATATACAACCTTGACGTACTCCTTTTCCTATTTGGAACCAGTCTGTTGTTCCATGACCAGTTCTAACTGTTGCTTCCTGACCTGCATACAGGTTTCTCAAGAGGCAGGTCAGGTGGTCTGGTATTCCCATCTCTTTCAGAATTTTCCACAGTTTACTGTGATCCACACAGTCAAAGGCTTTGGCATAGTCAATGAAGCAGAAATAGATGTTTTCCTGGAACTCTCTTGCTTTCTCCATGATCCAGCAGATGTTGGCAATTTGATCTCTGCTTCCTCTGCCTTTTCTAAAACCTGCTTGAAAATCTGAAAGTTCACGGTTCACACATTGCTGAAGCCTAGCTTGGAGAATTTTGAGCATCACTCTACTAGCGTGGGAGATGAGTGCAATTGTGCGGTAGTTTGAGCATTCTTTGGCATTCCCTTTCTTTGGGATTGGAATGAAGACTGACCTTTTCCAGTCCTGTGGCCATTGCTGAGTTTTCTAAATTTTCTGACACATTGAGTGCAGCACTTTCACAGCATCATCTTTCAGGATTTGAAATAGCTCAATTGGAATTCCATCACCTCCATTAGCTTTGTTTGTCGTGATGCTCTCTAAGGCCCACTTGACTTCACATTCCAAGATATCTGGTTCCAGGTGAGTGATCACGCCATCGTGATTATCTTGGTCATGAAGATCTTTTTTGTCCAGTTCTTCTGTGTATTCTTGCCACCTCTTCTTAATATCATCTGCTTCTGTTAGGTCCATACAACTTCTGTCCTTTATCGAGCCCATCTTTGCATGAAATGTTCCCTTGATATCTCTAATTTTCTTGAAAAGATCTCTTGTTTTTCCTATTCTGTAGTTTTCCTCTATTTCTTTGCACTGATCGCTGGGAAAGGCTTTCTTATCTCTCCTTGCTATTCTTTGGAACTCTGCATTCAGATGCTTGTATCTTTCCTTTTATTTTTTGTTTTTCGCTTCTCTTCTTTTCAGAGCTATTTGTAAGGTCTCCTCAGACAGCCATTTTGCTTTTTTTGCATTTCTTTTCCATGGGGATGGTCTTGGTCCCTGTCTCCTGTACAATGTCATGAACTTCCATCCAGAGATCATCAGGCACTCTATCTATCAGATCTAGTCCCTTAAATCTATTTCTCACTTCCACTGTATAATCATAAGGGATTTGATTTAGGTCATATCTGAATGGTCTACTGGTTTGCCCTACTTTCTTCAATTTAAGTCTGAATTTAGCAATAAGGAGTTCATAATCTGAGCCACAATCAGCTCCTGGTCTTGTTTTTGCTAACTCTATAGAGCTTCTCCAAATTTGGCTGCAAAGAATATAATCAATCTGATTTCGGTGTTGACCATCTGGCAATGTCCATGTGTAGAGTCTTCTCTTGTGTTGTTGGAAGAGGGTGTTTGCTATGACCAGTGCGTTCTCTTGACAAAACTCTATTAGCCATTGCCCTGCTTCATTCCGTGCTCCAAAGCCAAATTTGCCTATTACTCCAGGTGTTTCTTGACTTCCTACTTTTGAATTCCAGCCCCCTATAATGAAAAGGACATCTTTTTTGGGTGTTAGTTCTAAAAGGTCTTGTAGGTCTTCATAGAACCTTTCAACTTCGGCTTCTTCAGCATTACTGGTTGGGGCATAGACTTGGATTACTGTAATATTGAATGGTTTGCTTGGAAATGAACAGAAATCATTCTGTCGCTTTTCAGATTGCATCCAAGTACTGCATTTCGGACTCTTTTGTTGACCACGATGGCTACACCATTTCTTCTAAGGAATTCCTGCCCACAGTAGTAGATATAATCGTCATCTGAGTTAAATTCACCAATTCCAGTCCATTTTAGTTCAATGATTCCTAGAATGTGTATGTTCACTCTTGTCATCTCCGGTTGACCGCTTACATTTTGCCTTGATTCGTGGACCTAACATTCCAGGTTCCTATGCAATATTGCTCTTTACAGCATCTGACCTTGCTTCTATCACCAATCACATCCACAACTGGGTATTTGTTTCACTTTGGCTTCATCCCTTCATTCTTTCTGGAGTTATTTCTCCACTGATCTCTAGTAGCATACTGGGCACCTACCGACCTGGGGAATTCCTGATTCAGTATCCTATCATTTTGCCTTTTGATACTGTTCATGGCTTTCTCAAGGCAAGTATACTGAAGTGGTTTGCCATTCCTTTCTCCAGTGGACCACATTCTGTCAGACCTCTCCACCATGACCCGTCCGTCTTGGGTGGCCCCACACGGCATGGCTTAGTTTCATTGAGTTAGACAGGGCTGCGGTCCGTATGATCAGATCAACTATTTTTTTGTGATTATGATTTCAGTGTTTCTGCCCTCTAATGCCCCCTCCCAATACCTACCGTCTTATTTGGATTTCACTTACCTTGGTCGTGGAAAATCTCTTCACAGCCACTCCAGCAAAGTGCAGCCACTGTACCTTACCTTTGAGGAGGGATATCTCCTCAAGGCCACCCCTCCTGACCTTGAATGTGGAGTAGCTCCTCTCGGCCCTCCTGTGCCCACGCAGCTACCGCCTCTTGGACGTGGGACAACTCCTCTCGGCCACCACCCTGACCTTGGGCGTGGGGTAGCTCCTCTTGGCCACTCTTCTGCGCATGGTCAGTTGTACTGAGCCGCCATCTCTCGCGTCTGCGCCGCCGGAGCTGGCATCTCTGGTGACTGCTAATTGCTGTGTTAATTATGATTTACATAGACAAATGGTGATTTAAAGTCAACATTAGCACCATTGGTTTTTAGTTATTCTCAAGCTTGATACAATTATATATTTGATGTAGAAACTGAGTTTGTGGTGATAGCAGAAATACTCTCACTGGAGCTGCTATTTTCTATAAAGATTGTGTAAGTATAAAAGCCTATGATATTATCCTCTATTTCTTATTTCTCATTGTGTAGTACTCATCCTTCAGTGTTGAAAATGCATGCTGCTTTCATTAAAAATCAACCCAGCTGCCAACATTACCAGGAACTTCCTGAATGCTTTATGAACTGAGGCTCAGGATGACAACCACAAAAAGAAAAACATAACTCCCAGCAGTTTCATTTAACACAGGACATCACATCAAGTCTGTGGCTGTAAATAAGTCCCCTTATAAAAATGAGTTCAATTTTATGAGAAATTGGTCTTTCCCCAGGCTTGATGGGATGTAGCATTTGAGATGTAACAGAGCCTGTGCCCTCTGGAAGTAGGTGGGAACTGCAGGCCAGCCTTTTGGGAAGGTCTTACCATTTTCCAGTAAAATACCTGACAGACTGGATCCTACAGATTAAAATCTCCCTGAAGGTAGAAGAAGGCAAATATGATGTTGTTGTGTTCTTATTTACTGTATATTGCTGCAATAATGACTTGATAAAAACTCAGTTCAGTTTCCTCACTCATACAGATATTTTATGTAAATGAAAAAAAAGTACAGAATGGTGTGTGACAGTGTTGACAGCATGATATAATGAACTTAGAAAGATGGACATGCTCCAAAATGTTATAATTAATTGAGGTAGGAGTGGTAGAACAGGCTTAGTTAGAGTTTGATCTCCTAAAAATGCATTTTAGTAATGTTTTATTGTCAACTCTATCAGCAACAACAATATGCTGGAAGGTTAAAAATATCTCAATAAAAGAATAATTTATGCTTCTGAAATCAGTTTATATATATTTTAAGAACTTTTTAAAAATAAGGTGATAGATATTTGAACATGTAAATTTATTTTATTGTTTTTTTCTTTTGGTATTAGCTGTCTGATTAATTTTTAAGTTTCTGTTTTCAGGACACTTGTATCTGTGGTGGTAACGTGATATTTTGGAACAAGGTCACAGATAGGTGCTGACAGATAAAACCCAGAAATAAATTATTCCTAAAGGCACAATATGAAAAAAGAATAATTTTTAAAAACATTAACATCTAAGAAAGCTTAGAACAATCTTCTTGTCTCAAAATGCATTTTAAAAAATGATATTGTGCAGTTGAATACTGACATGTTATTATTTAATAATGTCCCATTTTAGGTGATGAGCAGAGAGAACACATTACCATGTACATCTCCTCAATATTAAAAACAGTAAGTCATCAAATATAGAATTAAGAGGTACTTTAAGAATCATCTTGTCAAATACCCTGATGGTACAGAAGAGGGAATGAAGACTCAGAGGGTGCAAAGTCCAAACAGTGCCATGGACCTAGGAAGGACAAGTTCTTTCTCACCCCATCTATCCTTCTTTAAGAATATCAGCCTCATCTTGTTACTGAACTTGGGTCTGGCTGCTCATTGCTCAAGAATTCAATACTCAGAGATAAGTATTGGGGGTAAAAAGAAAGATAGCTTTATTGAGGAAGCCAGGGGAAAGGGTGGACTCATGTCCTAAAGAACCAACTCCCCACTCCTCAGACTTTGCTGAGAGTTGATATAGAGAAAATAAGGGGCTGTGTGCTGAGGAGGGGGTTGAAGAGCATGATCAGCTCATGGACATTATTCTGTGAGGTAACTGGCAGTCAGTACCATCAAGCTTCTGGTTCTAACTTGGCTGGGGTCTACTAACATATAGCTAATTTATTCCACCTGGTGTGGATTTTAATATTTTCAAAACAACTCAAAGGATATGGACCAGAATATTAGCTATAGCTCTAGAGAGGAACTAAAGTTTATTGACTTTTTTAAGGAGTCAAATCAATTTATTACTTTGTCCTATCTGGATGTATATTTTTGCTTCTGTAATTTTTCCTCAATCTCTGATTATAGTTATTCTTTGGCTAAAGTTTTTCTACCTATAAAAGGCAGGCAGAGGAAATTGGGGAAGAACTACAGGATCCCATCTGCTTATTTAACTCATATGGAGAGTAAATCATGAGGAACGCTGGGCTGGAAGAAGCACAAGCTGGAATCAAGATTGCTGGGAGAAATATCAATAACCTCAGATATGCAGACATCACCCTTATGGCAGAAAGTGAAGAGGAACTCAAAAGCCTCCTGATGAAAGTGAAAGAGGAGAGTGAAAAGGTTGGCTTGAAGCTCAACATTCAGAAAACAAAGATCATGGCATTTGGTTCCATCACTTCATGGGAAATAGATGGGGAAACAGTGGAAACAGTGTCAGACTTTATTTTTTTGGATCCCAAAATCACAGCAGATGCTGACTGCAGCCATGAAATTAAAAGACGCTTACTCCTTGGAAGGAAAGTTATGACCAACCTACCTAGTATATTAAAAAGCAGAGACATTACTTTGCCAACAAGGGTCCGTCTAGTCAAGGCTATGGTTTTTCCAGTGTCATGTATGGATGGTAGAGTTGGACTGTGAAGAAAGCTGATCGTCAAAGAATTGATGCTTTTGAACCGTGGTGCTGGAGTAGACTCTCGAGAGTCCATTGGACTGCAGGGAGATCCAACCAGTCCATTCCAAAGGAGATCAACCCTGGGTGTTCATTGGAAGGACTGATGCTAAAGCTGAAACTCCAATACTTTGGCCACCTCATGCGACGAGTTGACTCACTGGAAAAGACTCTGGTACTGGGAAATATTGGGGGCAGGAGGAGAAGGGGACAACAGAGAATGAGATGGCTGGATGGCATCACCGACTCGATGGACATGAGTTTGAGTGAACTTGGGGAGTTGGTGATGGACAGGGAGGCCTGGCGTGCTGCGGTTCATGGGGTCACAAAGAGTCGGACACGACTGAGCGACTGAACTGAACTCCCTTACAATACCTTTCCATATAACTAGTTAGTTAAAGGTGTCACACATCTGATCACAGAACCCACGTGATTTTACACACCCTACATTTTCTACCTAAATCTTCCCTCCACTCTTTCCTACACTGCTTCCAATTGCTCCTGTCCCCTGTACAAACACAGGGTGTACATAGACCTCTGGCCCTAACTACAAAAATATTAAGGCAGAGAAGACAACAGAGAAAAATCTTGTCTATGACTGTCTAATTTTTATCAAAGTGACACCAAAATTAATCTGGCTCCTTTTTCTGTTAATGGTTATTTTGTTATATGCCAATAATAAATGATGAAAAAAATAGGATATGGACTCCTAGAATAAGATTTCATTTATCTTTAGAATGTGTTGAAAGTACTTATGAAAATTCTTAGTAAAGGATGAGCTGTCTTTACACTGAACTCCAAAAGGTAGTTTTAGGAGGCACTGAAGACCCAGTTCTGAATTCTAACAGATTAAGAAGGAGCTGGACTATCCATATAGTTATTTGCATTACAAATATTTAAAATTTTCTGTATATTATGATGCTTGGTATCTTGATAACCCTTTTTGGCTGGGGAGAAATTGCCTACTGGGATAGCCAACTTAGAGATGACAAAAGATCCAGCTGGGAGATTACTTTTGATTTGCAAAATTTCTGGAGCCAGACCCCATCATCTAACCTCTTCACCCCTCAGGTCATGTTCCTTTTCCTGTCTTAGTCTTCTCAGGGACAGGTACCAGGCAACTAGGGTCCATCCAGACAGCTTTGAGCCCATCAAAATTGTCAACTACTCAGTCCTAGGCTATTGTTCATCCTGCCTTGCCTTCCTTGCAAAAAGCCCAAAGCCATGGCCGAAACTTTCCCCTCACTCTGTCTACACCTACTGGTCACTCAGGTTTCTCTTCTGAGTGTTCCTGCAAGGCTTGTTGTGCTCCTCTCTTTAGGATCGGTGAGTAACATAAACTTTGTCTTTCCTTTAGCATCTCTTATGGCCACACCTGACTAACCATCTCATAAAACAACGTAAAATATTATATGTAGTACTGTATTGCATATTATATTGTTGTGTATGTGTTAGTTGCTCAGTTATATCTGACTCTTTGTGATCCCATGGACTGTCACCTGCCAGGCTCCTCTGATCAAGCAATTCACCAAGCAAAAATACTTGAATGGGTAGCCAGTCACTTCTCCAGTTCAGTTCAGTCACTCAGTTGTGTCCGACTCTGCAACCCCATGAACCATAGCATGCCAGGTCTCCCTGTCCATCACCAACGGCCAGAGTCTACCCAAACCCATGTCCATTGAGTTGCTGATGCCATTCAACCATCTCATCCTGTTGTCCCCTTCTCCTCCTGCCCTCAATCTTTCCCAGCATCAGGGTCTTTAAAAATGAGTCAGCCCTTTGCATCAGGTGGCTAAAGTATTAGAGTTTCAGCTTCAACATCAGTACTTCCAATGAACCCAGGACTAATCTCCTTTAGGATGAACTGGTTGGATCTCCTTGCAGTCCAAGGGACTCTCAAGAGTCTTCTCCAACACCACAGTTCAAAAGCATCAATTCTTCGACTATCAGCTTTCTTTATAGTCCAACTCTCACATACATACATGACTCCTGGAAAAAACAGCCTTGATTAGACGGACCTTTGTTGACAAAGTAATGTCTCTGCTTTTCAATATGCTGTGTAGGTTGGTCATAACTTTCATTCCAAGGAGTATCTTTTAATTTCATGGCTGCAATCGGCATCTACAGTGATTTTGGAGCCCCCGAAAATAAAGTCTGAAACTGTTTCCACTGTTTCCCCATCTATTTCCCATGAAGTAATGGGACCAGATGCCATGATCTTTGTTTTCTGAATGTTGAGCTTCAAGTCAACATTTTCCCTCTCCTCTTTCACTTTAATCAAGAGGCTTTTGAGTTCCTCTTCACTTTCTGCCATAAGGGTGGTGTCATCTGCATACCTGAGGTTATTGATATTTCTCCCGGCAATCTTGATTCCAGCTTGTGCTTCCTCCAGCCCAGCGTTTCTCATGATGTACTCTGTATATAAGTTAAATAAGCACTTCTCCATGGAACCTTCCTAATCCAGGGATTGAACCCAGGTCTCACATATTTCATGCAAACTCTTTACTGTCTAAGGCACCAGGGAAGCCCATATTACATAGCTATATTATATATTTTATATAATTTTGTTATGTATTTTATATTAATATAAAGCCATTTTAGTTGCTTATCTTAGAACTCTGTGAAAATGGTAGTTGAAAATATTTTCACTCAGATCATAGAATGTTAACTGTAATTTTACTGTATTTGGTTGAATGCAATAAAATATAGATAATGAACAGTAACTGTCCATATAATCTCCCAGTTCAGTTGCACTCAACAAACACCAGTAGGTGTCGTTAGTCCCTGTGGTGATCAAATTTGAATTGCCTTCTGTAAATTCCTCCTGTGATCTGTATTCTGGCTCACTAAAATGGTAGCTTTTTGTGCTATATCCCTTATTCTAATCTAGAATGCAGAGAATGCCAGGCTTTATCTGCTGCCTCTTGAAGGGACTTTTCAAGATAACAGCCCTCAGGCTTTCTTTCCCAGGGCTGTCTTCCATCAGGATTCTTCAGCTTTGGAAGCTGCCTTCTTTTCATGTTTTATTTACTATAAGAGGAGTTTTCAACATCTTTTGTGGAAAACAGCATTTTAATATTTGAAATCTTGACTTAAAAATTACACTGGGATGACCCAGAGGGATGGTATGGGGAGGGAGGTGGGAGGGAAGTTCAGGATGGGGAACACATGTACACCCGTGGTGGATTCATGTCAATGTATGCAAAACCAATACAGTATTGTAAAGTAATTAGTCTCCAATTAAAATAAATACATTTATACTAAAAAAAAATTGAATGTTTCCCTTCCTTAAAATTGGCACAGCTCATGACACTCCTGCAAAACTTTGAAGTGACTCAAAACTTTGAAGTGATCCATGGCCTTCCCTGTTGACTCAGACAGTAAAGACTCCACCTGCAATGCAGGAGATCCAGGTTTGATTCCTGAGTCAGGAAGAACTCCTGGAGAAGGAAATGGTGACCTACTCCGGTATTCTTGCCTGAAGAATTCTATGGACTAAGGAGCTCGATGGGCTACAGTCCATGAATTGGCTAGTGTCAGACACAGCTGAGCGACTTACACTAACACACTTAGGTCAAAGGATGATAAGGTTTCACTGCTTCTAGAATTGTGATTGGATCATTAAGCCTGGAGTTGCATCACCTGGGAGAATCTTAGAAACGCAGAATCTAAGTCCTGCCCAAATCTCCAGAATCAGAATTATTAACAAGATCCCCAGTTGATTTGCCTGCATTCAAAGAGAGAGAGACACCACTCTAGGGGATCACTGCCAAGTTTCTTCAAGCCTTTTATAAGTCACAAATTGTGAGGATTAAGTATGTGTTTATTAAAATTAATTAAATTGCCAAAATCCTAATTAGAAACATGCATAATAATGTACCAAATTATCTCACAGCATAGTAGCTAGACACATGATAAAATAAAGTAAGTATTAATGTATCATCATTGTATGTGTTTCTCTCCTACTATCCTGAATATTCATTGGAAGGACTGATGCTGTAGCTGAAGCTCCAATACTTTGGCCACCTGATGGGAAGAGCTGACTCATTAGACAAGACCCTGCTGGTGTTAAAGACTGAAGGAAGGAGGAGAAGGGGATGAAAGAGGATGAGTTGGTTGGATGGCTTCACAAACCCAATGGACATGAGTTTGAACAATCTCCCAGAGATAGTGAAGGACAGGTAAGCATATCATGCTGCAGACCATGGGGTCGCAAAGAGTCGGACATGACTGAGAGACTGAAAAACAATAATATGTATAAAGATAATATGTATTTCTCTCCCTACTTGGCTTTATAACTTTGGAATTCTCATTAGTTTCAAATGGCTATTATGTATTGGAAGTTTTTTAGTCATTGCCAAAAAACTCTTACCTACACCAGCTTTAAAAATAAGTCTTTAAGAAGTAAATTGTAAGAATGGATTTTTATCTTTCTCATAACTATGCCTTATGCTTAGTAGATACTCAATAAACAGTTTTTGTTTTCATTGACAAAAGGTGAACTCCTCACTCGCCAAAAGTTGGAATTCTTTATTCAGAGTCCCCTTAGCTTTCCCCCAAATTTAGATTTATGTCATGTTAGGCTCCTATTAAGATGATGCTGTGAAAGTGCTGCACTCAATATGCCAGCAAATTTGGAAAACTCAGCAATGGCCACAGGACTGGAAAATGTCAGTCTTCATTCCAATCCCAAAGAAAGGCAATGCCAAAGAATGATCAAACTACGGCACAATTGCACTCATCTCACACGCTAGTAAAGTCATGCTCAAAATTCTCCAAGCTAGGCTTCAGCAATATGTGAATCATGAACTTTCAGATGTTCAAGCTGGTTTTAGAAAAGGCAGAGGCACCAGAGATCAAATTGCCAACATCCGTTGGATCATAGAGAAAGCAAGAGAGTTCCAGAAAAACATCTATTTCTGCTTCATTGACTATGCCAAAGTCTTTGACTGTGTGGATCCCAATAAACTGTGGAAAATTCTGAAAGAGATGGGAATACCAGACCACCTGACCTGCCTCTTGAGAAACCTGTATGCAGGTCAGGAAACAACAGTTAGAACTGTACATGGAACAACAGACTGGTTCCAAATAGGAAAAGGAGTACGTCAAGGTTGTCTATTGTCACTCTGCTTATTTAACTTATATGCAGAGTACATCATAAGGAACGCTGGTCTGGAAGAAGCACAAGCTGGAATCAAGATTGCTGGGAGAATTATCAATAACCTCAGATATGCAGATGACACCACCCTTATGGCAGAAAGTGAAGAGGAACTCAAAGGACTCTTGATGAAAGTGAAAGAGGAGAGTGAAAAGGTTGGCTTGAAGCTCAACATTCAGAAAACGAAGATCATGGCATCTGGTCCCATCACTTCATGGGAAATAGATGGAAAAACAGTGGAAACAGTCAGACTTTATTTTTTTGGGCTCCAAAATCACTGTGGATTCTGATTGTAGCCATGAAATTAAAAGACGCTTACTCCTTGGAAGGAAAGTTATGACCAACCTTAATAATATATTAAAAAGTAGAGACATTACTTTGCCAACAAAGGTCCGTCTAGTCAAGGCTATGGTTTTTCCCGTGGTCATGTATGGATGTGAGAGTTGGACTGTGAAGAAAGCTGATCGCCGAAGAATTGATGCTTTTGAACTGTGGTACTGGAGAAGACTCTTGAGAGTCCCTTGAAATGCAATCCTGGGTGTTCATTGGAAGGACTTATGCTTAAGCTGAAACTCCAATACTTTGGCCACCTCATGCGAAGAGTTGTCTCACTGGAAAAGACTCTGATGCTGGGAAAGGTTGGGGATGGGAGGAGAAGGGGACGACAGAGAATGAGATGGCTGGATGGCATCACCGACTCTGTGGACATGAGTTTGAGTGAACTCCAGGAGTTCGTGATGGACAGTGAGGCCTGGCCTGCTGTGATTCATGGGGTTGCAGAGAATCGGACACGACTGAGCGACTGAACTGAAACTGAACTGAGGCTCCTATTGCTCCTTGGCCCAGGCAACCAAGAGAAGATGCTTTTGAATTTATCAGATCTTTATCTTTATCTGATCTTTATCAGGCTTTATCAGATCTGTAGCTTTGATGGACATAATACATGTAGTTTAATTTATGGTAGAATGATCAAGATGTGAAGTGAAAAATGTGAGATGATTCCACCATGCTGTAGAGCAGAATTTCCAATTAGGAGTAGTTTTGTTTTCAAGAGAAAAATGGAGATGTATAGAGACTTAAAAATTAAAAAATTAGTGTCACAGCTCAGCTGGGCGAGAGGTTACAGGTGCAGTGGCATCTAGTGGATGGAGGCTACAGGATGCCTTTAAATATCCTTCAATGTACAGAACAGCCACACAGCAAAGACCAACAGCAAAGGCCATCTGGCTGAAAATGCAACTGTACTGAAGTTGAGAAATTTTGCTGCAGAAGCAAACCAAACCCCAGTTAGGTTGGTGATATAGCTAAGGGAAAATGGCTCAGGTAAAGTACCGGCCCCGGCGCAACGAACCACGCAAAGAGGTGCGGCCGTGAGGAGCTACCCCACGCCTGAGGCCAGGGCCGGCGGCCGAGAGGAGCTACCCCACGTCCAACAGGCGGTGGCTGCGCGGGCACAGGAGGGTCGAGAGGAGCTACTCCGCGTTCAAGGTCGGGGGCGGCGGCCTTGAGGAGATACCCCTCGTTCAAGGTAAGGTACAGAGGTTGCACTTTGCTGGAGCGGCTGTGAAGAGATTATCCACGACCAAGGTAAGAGAAACCCAAATAAGACGGTAGGTATTGCTAGGGGGCACCAGAGGGCAGACACACTGAAATCATAATCACAGGAAACTAGTCGATCTGATCACATGGACCACAGCCGAATGTGGTCCACTGGAGAAGGGAATGGCAAACCACTTCAGTATACTTGCCTTGAGAACCCCATGAACAGTAACAAAGGACAAAATGTTAGGATACTGAATGAGGAATTCCCCAGGTCGGTAGGTGCCCAGTATGCTACTGGAGCTCAGTGGAGAAATAACTATAGAAGGAATAAAGGGATGGAGCAGGAGCAAAAGCAAAACCAATACCCAGCTGTGGATGTGACCAGTGATAGAAGTAAGGTCCAGTGCTGTAAAGAGCAATATTGCATAGGAACCTGGAATGTTAGGTCCATGAATCAAGGCAAATTGGAAGTGGTCAAACGGGAGATGGCAAGAGTGAACATCGACATTCTAGGAATCAGTGAATTAAAATGGACTGGAATGGGTGAATTTAACTCGGATGACCATTATATCTACTACTGTGGACAGGAAACCCTTAGAAGAAATGGAGTAGCCATCATGGTCAACAAAAGAGTCCGAAATGCAGTACTTGGATGCAATCTTAAAAATGACAGAATTATTTCTGTTCGTTTCCAAGGCAAACCATTCAATATTACAGTAATCCAGGCCCATGTCCCAATCAGTAATGCTGAAAAAGCCGAAGTTGAAAGGTTCTATGAAGAACTACAAGACCTTTTAGAACTAACACCCAAAAAAGATGTCCTTGTCATTATAGGGGACTGGAATGCGAAAGTAGGAAGTCAAGAAACACTTGGAGTAACTGGCAAATTTGGCCTTGGAGCACGAAATGAAGCAGGGCAAAGGCTAATAGGGTTTTGTCAAGAGAATGCACTGGTCATAGCAAACACCCTCTTCCAACAACACAAGAGAAGACTCTACACATGGACATCACAAGATGGTCAACACCGAAATCAGATTGATTATATTCTTTGCAACCAAAGTTGGAGAAGTTGTATACAGTTAGTGAAAACAAGACCAGGAGCTGACTGTGGCTCAGATCATGAACTCCTTATTGCGAAATTCAGACTTAAATTGAAGAAAGTAGGGAAAACCACTAGACCATTCAGATGTGACCTCAATCAAATCCCTTATGATTATACAGTGGAAGTGAGAAATAGATTTAAGGGACTAGATCTGATAGATAGAGTGCCTGATGAACTCTGGACGGAGGTTCGTGACATTGTACAGGAGACAGGGACCAAGACCATCCCCATGGAAAAGAAATGCAGAAGAGCGAAATGGCTGTCTGAGGAGGCCTTACAAATAGCTGTGAAAAGAAGAGAGGCGAAAAGCAAAGGAGAAAAGAAAAGATATAAGCATCTGAATGCAGAGTTCCAAAGAATAGCAAGGAGAGATAAGAAAGTCTTCCTCAGTGATCAATGCAAAGAAATAGAGGAAAACAACAGAATAGGATAAACAAGAGACCTCTTCAAGAAAATTAGAGATTCCAAGGGAACATTTCATGCAAAGATGGCCTCGACAAAGGACATAAATGGTATGGACCTAACAGAAGCAGGAGATATTAAGAAGAGGTGGCAGGAATACACAGAATAACTGTACAAAAAAGATCTTCACGACCAAGATAGTCACAATAACGTGATCACTGACCTAGAGCCAGACATCTTGGAATGTGAAGTCAAGTGGGCCTTAGAAAGCATCACTACTAACAAAGCTAGTGGAGGTAATGGAATTCCAGTTGAGCTATTTCAAGTCTTGAAAGATGATGCTTTGAAAGTGCTGCACTCAATATGCCAGCAGATTTGGAAAACTGAGCAGTGGCCACAGGACTGGAAGAGGTCAGTCTTCATTCCAATTCCAAAGAAAGGCAATTCCAAAGAATGCTCAAACTACCGGACAATTGCACTCATCTCACACGCTAGTAAAGTCATGCTCAAAATTCTCCAAGCCAGGCTTCAGCAGTATGTAAACCGTGAACTCCCAGATGTTCAAGCAGGTTTTAGAAAAGGCAGAGGCACCAGAGATCAAATTGCCAACATCCGCTGGATCATGGAGAAAGCAAGAGAGTTTCAGAAAAACATCTATTTCTGCATCATTGACTATGCCAAAGCCTTTGACTGTGTCGATCATAATAAATTGTGGAACATTCTGAAAGAGATGGGAATCCCAGACCACCTGACCTGCCTCTTGAGAAACCTGTATGCAGGTCAGGAAGCAACAGTTAGAACTGTACATGGAACAACAGACTGGTTCCAAATAGGAAAAGGTGTACGTCAAGGTTGTCTATTGTCACCTTGCTTATTTAACTTATATGCAGAGTACATCATGAGGAACGCTGGGCTGGAAGAAGCACAAGCTGGAATTAAGATTGCTGGGAGAAATATCAATCACCTCAGATATGCAGATGACACTACCCTTATGGCAGAAGTGAAGAGGAACTCAAAAGCCTCTTGATGAAAGTGAAAGAGGAGAGTGAAAAGGTTGGCTTGAAGCTCAGCATTCAGAAAACAAAGATGATGGCATCTGGTCCAATCACTTCATGGCAAATAGGTGGAAAAACAGTGGAAACAGTGTCAGACTTTATTTTTTTGGGCTCCAAAATCACTGCAGATGCTGATTGCATCCATGAAATTAAAAGACGCTTGCTCCTTGGAAGGAAAGTTATGACCAAACTTGATAGTATATTAAAAAGCAGAGACATTACTTTGCCAACCAAGGTCCGTCTAGTCAAGGCAATCGTTTTTCCCGTGGTCATGTATGGATGATAGAGTTGGACTGTGAAGAAAGTTGATCGCCGAAGAATCGATGCTTTTGAACTGTGGTGTTGGAGAAGACTCTTGAGAGTCCCTTATACTGCAAGGAGATCCAACCAGTCCATTCTAGAGGAGATCAATCCTGGATGTTCATTGGAGGGACTGATGCTAAAGCTGAAACTGCAATACTTTGGCCACCTCATGCGACGTGTTGACTCACTGGAAAAGACTCTGATGCTGGGAAATGTTGGGGGCGGGAGGAGAAGGGGACGACGGAGAATGAGATGGCTGGATGGCATCACCGACTCTGTGGACATGAGTTTGAGTGAACTCCGGGAGTTGGTGATGGACAGGGAGGCCTGGCGTGCTGTAATTCATGGGGTCGCGGAGAGTCGGACACGACTGAGCGACTGAACTGAACTGAACTGAAAGTAGCTTTCCAGGTGGCGCTAGTGGTAAAGAACCTGCCTGCCAATGCAGGAGACATAAGAGATGCAGTTTCCATCCCTGGGTCTGGATGATCCCTTGGAGAAGGGAATGGCAACCCAGGCCATTATTCTTGCGTGGAGAATCACATGGACAGAGGAGTATGGCTGGCTATGGTCTATGGGACCGCAAAGAGTCGGACAGGACTGAAGCGACTTAGCACACAAGCAAGCACAAAATAGCTTCTGTTGTCATAGTTTCTGTGACTGCAGGGACTGAAAGGGGAGAAAAGAAAGAATGTCCCAGAAGGTGATCAAACCAGTCTCCTGATATCTTTTTTCATCTTCTCACACTAATCCTAGTTCCAGTGGTACCTAAAACAGGGATAGTTCAGGGATATTATATGCAAGGCAGTGGAAGCTTAGTCCCAATCCCACTAAGCATATTTCTTCTGCAGTTCCAATAATACATAAAATTGCCTAATTTCTGTAACTTTATAATCCTGAACACATGGCTTCAAGATTCAGACACTGAATAAGATATTAACAGATTTAAGTTTAATGAGTGAGGAAGACTTCAGTTTCTTAGATTATTCTTTAGATGTTGCTACAAATGTAGAAGGGGTTTCACTGGTGGCTCACACAGAAAAGAATCTGCCTGCAATGCGGGAAATCTGTGTTCGATCCCTGGTTTGGGAAGATCCCCTGGAGTAGGGCATGGTAACCCACTCTAGTATTCTTGCCTGGAGAATCCCCATGGACAGAGGAGCCTGGTGGGCTACAGTTGATAGGGTTGTGAAGAGTCAGAAACAACTGAGCGACTAAGCACACAGATATAGAAGAGAACAGTAAGGTGGTCTCAAGAAGAGTTGGGATGCATCAGAATCTTCCAGTAGATAAAGAGAAGTGATGCATAAAGAAACAAGGGAAACAAAACAAAGCTTCTTGCATTTCCTTAATGCCATTACACATAAAAGCAATGTGAAGTCTTTCTGAAACGTGATAAAAACCATTGTAATATTCTTTAACAAAATGTCAACTTACTTTTACCCGCTGACTAGCGAAATCAAGCTGGTCAAGTTTGCAGGCTGTTCCTGCTGATTGATTCAGTAGTCTGCATCCTCAACTAGGGAAGTGGGGATTTAATGACTGTCAAATTATGGGCTTAATTACATTAATAATGGTTGCATAGTGCTTTCAACAACAGTCCGGTAGGTGGAGCAATAGCCTGATAGAAATCAAGATGAAATAGGCCTAAGGCAAATTGCAGAATTTGTCACATAGGTAACAAAATTAAATGAAGCCTAAGAAGTATTAGAACACGTAAGTTTTAAAGGAAATTGAGGGGATTAATAGGAAGGGAAAGATTGATTTAATGGGAAATATCGTATTTAAAGGGATGCAGAATAACATTAATTAAGTGAGATCCAAAAATGTTCTTGGACATAAAATGGTCATCTCCATATGCTTTTCTCTATGTTTTTCTCAAACATATTATTCCAAACTTGGTTTCAACTGGGAAAAAGCAGCATATTTAAATATTAATTATTCTTAAAAACCAACTCTTGATTCAAAATCCTGGCAACTTTTAATAGAAAAGATAATGAGCGACTTTTTATGAAATCATTGAGCAGACTGATTAATATGTTTTGTGTGCTTACTGAGACAGATGAAAGGGGAGAAGAGAAAGACTGATGATGAAAGTGCACTGCTGAAGAATCAGTGATTATTTCTATTTCATTTCATTGTTGGTTTCCCCCCATTGTGCCGTTAATACCCAAATAAACAAAATACAAACGTGGGATGTAATTTTTGAAAAAAATATGCAAGTTGCATAAAAGTTTTTATTTTTATACCTTTTTCTGGAGGTTTTTCCATTTTGTAAAGGACCGTTTTGGGGTTGATTGACCTATTTTAGTGCTATATAGTTTATAACAGAGTCTACAGTCTGTTTCATATTTTGTGCTAGATATTTACTATCTACTTCTCTCCAAACACCAAAGGATTATTTTGGTCTGCAAATTTTTGTGTTAAATAGCTTATTTTATGACTTTTCTAGCTTGATTAATGTTTATTTAAGATTATATATTCACTTTCAGTATCTCAGTTTAATTGTGTATGGCCTTATAATAGAATCATGAATGAAGACCCCATGTATCTCTTTCATTATTGCAATAATTCTCAGTGTTTGCCAGTCTTCTTTCATGTTTCACAATTATTTTTTCCTTGCAAGATATAATGTAATTTTAATCACAAATATTCCAGTTTTATGATTATTTTTATTGATCCCTTAATATAGTATTATTTATTATTTTTTCTCTTATTCAAAGAAATTTTAGTATGCTTACTAAAGTGTTTAAAATTTTAATGTTGACACTGAATATTTCATTTGATTTGATCTTATCTATTGTCTCAGTCATTGGAAATGATTTTTTTTTAATTTATTTTATTGGAGGCAAATTACCTTACATTAATATATTGGTTGGTTTTGCCATACATTGACCTGAATCCGCCCCAGGTGTACATGTGTTCTCTTTCTTGAACCCCCCCCCCACCTCCCTCTTCCCTATATCCTCCCTTCATGTCATCCCCGTGCACCAGTCCCAAGCATCCTGTATCATGCGTCGAACCTGGACTGGTCACTTATGATAATATACATGCTACAATGCCGTTCTCCCCAATCATCCCACCTTCATCCTCTCCCACAGAGTCCCAAAGACTGTTCTATATGCCTATGTCTATTTTGCAGTCTCGTATACAGGGTTCAGGTTACCATCTTTCTAAATTCCATATATATGTGTTAGTATACTGTATTGATGTTTTTCTTTCTGGCTTACTTCACTCTGTATAATTGGCTCCAATTTCATCCATGTATAATTGGCTCCAATTTCATCCACCTCATTAAAACTGATTGAAATGCATTCTTTTTGATGGCTGAAAAATACTCCATTATGTATATGTACCAAAGCTTTTGTATCCATTCATCTGCAGATTGACATCTAGGTTGCTTCCATGTCCTGGCTGTTATAAACAGTGCTGCAATGAACATTGGAGTACATGTGTCTCTTTCAATTCTGGTTTCCTCGGTGTGTATGCCCAGGAGTGTAATTGCTGGATCATATGGTAGTTCTATTTCCAGTTTTTTGAGGAATCTCCACACTGTTCTCCATAGTGGCTGTACTAGTTTGCATTCCCACCAACAGTGTAAGAGGGTTCCCTTCTCTCCACCCCCTATCCAACATTTATTGCATATAGACATTTGGATAGCAGCCATTCTGACTAGTGTGAAATGGTATCTCATTGTGGTTTTGATTTGCATTTCTCTGATTTTGAGGGATGTTGAGCATTTTTTCATGTGTTTGCTAGCCATCTGTATGTCTTCTTTGGAGAAATGTCTGTTTAGTTCTTTGGCCCATTTTTTGATTGGGTCACTTAGTTTTCTGGAATTGAGCTGCAGGAGCTGCTTGTATATTTTGGAGATCAATCCTTTATCAGTTGCTTCATTTGCTATTATTTTCTCCCATTCTGAAGGCTATCTTTTCACCTTGCTTAGAGTTTCCTTTGCCATGCAGAAGCTTTTGATTTTAATTAGGCTCCATTTGGTTATTTTTGCTTTTATTTCCAATATTCTGGGAGGTGGGTCATGGAGGATCCTACTGTGATTTATGTCAGAGAGTGTTTTGCCTACGTTCTCTTCTAGGAGTTTTATAGTATCTGGTCTCACATTTAGCTCTCTAGTCCTTTTTGAGTTTATTTTGGTGTATGGTGTTAGGAAGTGTTCTAGTTTCATTCTTTTACAAGTGGCTGACCAGTTTTCCCAGCACCACTTGTGAAAGAGACTGTCTTTTGTCCATTTTATATTCTTGCCTCCTTTGTCGAAGATAAGGTGTCCATAGGTGCGTGGGTTTATCTCTGGGCTTTCTATTTTGTTCCATTGATCTATATTTCTGTCTTTATGCCAGTACCATACTGTCTTGATGACTGTGGCTTTGTAGTAGAGCATGAAGTCTGGCAGGTTAATTCCTCCAGTTCCATTCTTCTTCTTCAAGATTTCTTTGGCTATTCGAGGTTTTTTGTATTTCCATACAAATTGTGAGATTATTTGTTCTAGTTCTGTGAAAAATATCATTGGTAGCTTGATAGGGATTGCATTGAATGTATAAATTACTTTGGGTAGTATACTCATTTTCACAATATTTATTCTTCCAGTCCACGAACACGGTATATTTCTCCATCTATAGTGTCCTCTTTGATTACTTTCACTAGTGTTTTATAGTTTTCTATGTACAAGTCTTTTGTTTCCTTAGGTAGATATATTCCTAAGTATTTAATTCTTTTCATTGCAACAGTGAATAGAATAGTTTCCTTAATTTCTCTTTCTATTTTCTCATTATTAGTGTATAGGAATGCAAGGGATTTCTGTGTGTTGATTTTATATCCTGCAACTTTACTGTATTCATTGATTAGCTCTAGTAGTTTTCTGGTATATTCTTTAGGGTTTTCTGTGTAGAGGATCATGTCATCAGCGAACAGTGAAAGTTTTACTTCTTCTTTTCGAATTTGGATTCCTTTTATGTCTTTGTCTGCTCTGATTACTGTACCCAAAACTTCCAGAACTATGTTGAATAGTAGTGGTGAGAGTGGGCACCCTTGTCTTGTTCCTGACATTAGGGGAAATGCTTTCAGTTTTTCACCATTGAGGATAATGTTTGCTGTGGGTTTGTCGTATATAGCTTTTATTATGTTGAGATATGTCCCTTCTATTCCCACTTTCTGGAGAGTTTTTATCATAAATGGATGCTGTATTTTGTCAAAGGCTTTCTGTGCATCTATTGAGATAATCATATGATTTTTATTTTTCAGTTTGTTAATGTGGTGTATTACGTTGATTGATTTGCGGATATTGAAGAATCCTTGCATTCCTGGGATAAAGCCCACTTGGTCATGATGTATGATCTTCTTAATGTGTTGTTGGATTCTGATTGCTAGAATTTTGTTAAGGATTTTGGCATCTATGTTCATCAATGATATTGGCCTGTAGTTTTCTTTTTTGTGTGGGATCTTTACCAGGTTTTGGGATTACGGTGATAGTGGCCTCACAGAATGAGTTTGGAAGTTTTCCTTCCTCAGCAATTTTCTGAAAGAGTTTGAGTAGAATAGGTGTTAGCTCTTCACTAAATTTTAAGTAGAATTCAGCTGTGAAGCCATCCGGACCTGGGCTTTTGTTCGCTGGAAGCTTTCCGTTTACTTCCTCTATTTCTGTGCTTGTGATGGGTCTGTTCAGATTTTCTATTTCTTCCTGGTTCAGGTTTGGTAAGGTGTACTTTTATAGGAATTTGTCCATTTCTTCCAAGTTATTCATTTTATTGCCATATAATTGCTGATAGTACTCTCTAATAATCCTTTGTATTTCTGTGATGTCAGTTGTGATCTGTCCATTTTCATTTCTAATTTTATTGATTTGGTTCTTCTCCCTTTCTTTCTTGGTGAGTCTGGATAGTGGTTTGTCAATTTTATTTACCTTCTCAAAGAACCAGCTTTTGGCTTTGTTGATTTTTGCTATGGTCTCTTTTAGTTCTTTTGCATTTATCTCTGCCCTAATTTTTATGATTTCTTTCCTTCTGCTAACCCTGGGGTTCTTCATTTCTTCCTCTTCAAGTTTCTTTAGATGTAGAGTTAGGTTATTTAGTTGACTTTTTTCTTGTTTCTTGAGGTGTGCCTGTATTGCTATGAACTTCCCCCTTAGAACTGCTTTTACAGTGTCCCAGAGGTTTTGAGTTGTTGTGTTTTCATTTTCATTCATTTCTATGCATATTTTAATTTCTCTTTTGATTTCTTCTATGATTTGTTCATTATTTAGCAGTGTGTTGTTCAGCCTCCATATGTTGGCATTTTTAATAGTTTGTCTCCCGTAATTGAGATCTAATCTTACTGCATTGTGGTCAGAAAAGATGCTTGGAATGATTTCAATTTTTTTGAATTTACCAAGGCTAGATTTATGGCCCAGGATGTGATCTATCTGGAAAAGGTTCCGTGTGCGCTTGAGAAAAAGGTGAAATTCATCGTTTTGAGGGGAAATGTCCTATAGAGATCTATTAGATCTAACTGGTCTATTGTATCGTTTAAAGTTTGTATTTCCTTGTTAATTTTCTGTTTAGTTGATCTATCCATAGATGTAAGTGGGGTATTAAAGTCTCCCACTATTATTATGTTATTGTTAATTTCCCCTTTCATACTTGTTAGTAATTGTCTTACATAATCTTCTTCTTGGATTGATCCTTTGATCATTATGTAGTTTCCTTCTTTGTCTCTTTTCACAGCCTTTGTTTTAAAATCTATTTTATCTGATATGAGTATTGCTACTCCTGCTTTCTTTTGGTCTCTGTTTGCGTGGAATATCTTTTTCCAGCCCTTCACTTTCAGTCTGTATGTTTCCCTCATTTTAAGGTGGGTCTCTTGTAGACAACATATATGGGGGTCTTGTTTTTGTATCCATTCAGCCAGCCTTTGTCTTTTGGTTGGGGCATTCAACCCATTTACGTTTAAGGTGATTATTGATAAGTATGATCCCGTTGCCATTTTCTTTATTGTTTTGGGTTCGAGTTTATATACCCTTTCTGTGTTTCCAGTCTAGAGAAGATCCTTTAGTATTTGTTGGAGAGCTGGTTTGGTGATGCTGAATTCTCTCAGCTTTTGCTTGTCTGTAAAGCTTTTGATCTCTCCTTCATATTTGAATGAGATCCTTGCTGGGTACAGTAATCTGGGCTGTAGGTTATTTTCTTTCATCACTTTAAGTATGTCTTTCCATTCCCTCCTGGCCTGAAGAGTTTCTGCTGAAAGATCAGCTGTTATCCTTATGGGGATCCCTTTTTCCCTTGCTGCTTTTAATATTTTTTCTTTGTGTTTGATCTTTGTTAACTTGATTAATATGTGCCTTGGGGTATTTCTCCTTGGGTTTATCCTGTTAGGGACTCTCTGTGTTTCTTGGACTTGGGTGATTATTTCCTTCCCCATTTTAGGGAAATTTTCAACTATTATCTCCTCAAGTATTCTCTCATGGTCTTTCTTTTTGTCTTCTTCTTCTCGGACTCCTATGATTCGAATGTTGGGGCGTTTAATATTGTCCCATATGTCTCTAATATTGTCCTCATTTTTTTTATTCTTTTTTTCTTTGTCTGTCTCTGTTTCATTTATTTCTACAATTCTATCTTCTAGCTCGCTTATCCTGTCTTCTGCCTCCGTTATTCTACTGTTTGTGCCCTCGAGAGTGTTTCTGATCTCATCTATTGTATTATTCATTGTATATTGACTCTTTTTTATTTCCTCTAATTCCTTATTGAACATTTCTTCCATCTTCTCAATCTTTTTCTCCAGTTTATTTATCTGTAACTCCATTTTGCTTTCCAGATTTTGAATCATTTTCACAATTAAAATTCGAAATTCTTTATCGTGTAGGTTCCCTATATCTTCCTCTTTTGTTTGTGTTGGTGGGCATTTATCCTGTTCCTTTACTTGCTGGGTATTTCTCTGCCTCTTCATCTTACTTATATTGCTGTGTTCGGGGTGGCCTTTCCATCTTCTGACAGTTTGTGGAGTTCTCTTTATTATGTAGTTACCTCGTCGTGTGTGGGGTTGGATGGGTGACTTGTCAAGGTTCCCTGGTTAGGGAAGCTTGAGTAGATGTTCTGGTGGGTGGAGCTGGATTTCTTCTCTGTGGAGTGCAATGAAGTGTCCAGTAATGAGTTTGAGATGTCAGTGGGTTTAGGGTGGCTTTGGGCAGCCTGTATATTGAAGCTCAGTGCTATTCTCCTGTGTTGCTGGATAGCTTGCGTAGTATGTCTTTCACTGAAACTTGTTGACCCTTGGGTGGTGCCTGGTTTCAGTGTATGTATGGAGGCATTTGATGAGTACCTATCAATTAATGTTCTCTGGAACAAGAGATCTCTGGTGTTCTCAGGATTTGGCCTTAAGCCTCTGCCTCTGGTTTTCAGTCTTATTCTTGCAGGAGGCTCAAGGCTTCTTCCTCTGTTACTTCCAAGGCAGTTCCTTCTGTTGAAAAAGCTCTTCTGTTTTCTGGTCTCCTCAGTGTCTAATTCCCATCCTGACACCAGCATGCGGTGGTGGACACTTTTTTTTTTTTCCTAAGGCTCTCCTATTCAGTCCTGCTATGGGGAGGGAGGAACAGCTAACAAATATCCCTGGCGTCTGTGGGGAGTGCTCGCGGTGTCTCGGCTACACTGGGAATGCTCCCGCTCGAGGAGTGTGTGCTTTCCCTGTTTATTTTGCTTAGGCTTTAGTTTGCTCTGCTGCGAGCTGTCCGCAGCTGGAGCTGGGTTGTATGCACTTCCAAGGTTTGAGCGGCTCAGGTTCAGGTCCTCATGTACTCGACAAAGGCGCAGACTTGGCTGGGCTTGCGTTTTGTGCCTTCCCCGGTCCTAGCAGCTCAGGTGACCAGGCGTTTGGCGAGAGCGGTCACTGTGACTTATTGCCTTCCCGGTCCCTGCTGCTTGGTTTTCTGGGAGTACAACTGGTGCACTTTCTCAGGCGGATATCGACCGTCCAGAACCCAAGAAGTCCTGGCCAGCAAGAAAGCCTGCCTGCAGCTTGGCACGGGAAGCCTCTCTGGGGCCGCGGCTGACCCTGCCCCGGCCCTGGCTCCCCTCCCCGCCCATGTCGGTGGGGGCTGGGGGATGAGCCACCCGCTGCCGGCTCGCTCTGCTCAGTGCCCAGTTCTGTAGGCAGGGCTGGCTTGCGGCTTTTCGCAGGCTTTTTCCAGCCCTCTCGCCCTTTAGCTGCAACCTCTGCTCTGGTATCTTAAGTTTGAGCCCTCAGTTTGCCCTAGGGCCCTCAAACCCGGTTCTCCCTCTAAGCGCAGCTGCCGGTTCTCCCTCTAAGTGCGCAGACGTTCTCCCTCTAAGCACAGCCGCCAGTTCTCCCTCTAAGCGCCGCCGCTGCAGGGGCCTCCCTGCCCAGCCCCCGCCTGCTAGTGAGGGGCGCGGGTGTCTGTGCCGCTTCTCCGCTGAGAGTTTCCTCTGGTCACTTAGTCTGTGAGTTTTAATTATTTATGTCTTTTGTCTCCCAGTTATGCGGCCCTCTGAGGTTCCACTCGCCAGTGTTTCCAGGTGTTTGGAAACTTCTCTCTCTCTCTCTTTTTTTTTTTTTTAAGCCTCCCTTCCCGGGACGGTGCTCCGTCCCTCCCTCTTTTGTCTCTCTTTTTATCTTTTTATCTATTTCCTACCTCCTTTCGTCGACTATGGGCTGCTTTTCTGAGTGCCTGATGTCCTCTGCCGGTATTCAGAAGTTTTTTTTGTGGGATTTACTCAGCGTTCAAATGTTCTTTTGTTGATATTGTGGGGGAGAAAGTGCCCGACCCGTCCTATTCCTCCGCCATCTTCCCGTGCTCCTCCAGAAACTTACCATGTTATCATATGTAAAATAGATAGCCAATGGGAATTTGCTGTATGGCTCAGGAAATTCAAACAGGGGCTCTGGATCACCTAGAGGTTTGGGATGGGGTGAGAGATGGGAGGGAGGTCCAAAAGGGAGAGGATATGGCTGATTCATGTTGAGGATTGATAGAAAGCAGTAAAATTCTGTAAAGAAATTATCCTTCAATTAAAAAAAAAAATATGCTCTTGAACAACCAATAGGTAAAGAAAAATTAAACGGGAGTAAAAAATGTCTCAGGACATATGAAAATAAAAACACTCCATCCTAAAACTTTTGGGATGCAGCAAAAGTAGCTCTAAGAGTAATGTTCCTAGTGATAAACACCTATATTAAGTAAAAAGAAGGAGCTCAAATAAACAACCTAATTTCACACATCAAAGAACTATAAATAGAAGAACAAACTATGCCCAAATCTAGGAGAAAAAGGACATAACAAGGAATAAAATGGACATGAACCTGATAGACATTAAAAAGATAATAGAAAAGATCATTAAAACTACACCAATACAATAATGTAAAATAATTAGACTCCAATTAAAATAAATAAATTAAAAAGAAAAAGAAAAAGCGAAACATACACAGGAGAAAACTAGAAAGGCACATTTGAGTACTGTTAAAAAAAGAGACCATCCTACTGAGATAAAGGTCCCTGTAAATAAAGAAGGTAATAAAGTTTAAACAGGCCAAAAAAACAAAAACAAAAAACTAAAAGCTGATATTTTTAAAGAAAAGATAAGCATAATATACAAATAGAGTGGTAATGGCATGAAAACAGACAAAAGATCAGTAAAACAAAATAAAGATCCAATAACTAACCCTCCGATATATGGTAAATTAGTTTGACAAAGGAGCCAAGAACATACAATGGGGAAATAAGAGTCTCTTCAATCAATGGTGTTGGGAAAACTTGATAAACACATGTAAAAGAATGAAAGTAGATTATTAATAAATTCAATTCAAAATAGATTAAAAAGTTAATATAAGACCTGATGCTATAAAATCCCTGGAAGAAAACAAGGTAAGCTTCCTTGATGTTAGTGCTGGCAATAAATTTTTGGATTTGGCAAGAAAAACAAAGGCAGTAAAATCAAAAATAAACAATTGGAACCACATCAAACTGAAAAACGTCTGCTCAGCAAAGGAAATATCAACATAATAAAAAGGCAACCTAGAGAATGTAAGAAAATATTTGCAAATCATGTATCTGATGTAAGGTTAATAACCAAAATACATAAAAACTTACAGAACTCAAGAGCAAAGAACCAAACAATCTGATCAGAAAATGTGTAAAAGAACTAAGTAGTTATTTTTCTAAAGAAGACATACAAATGGCCAGCAGGTTCACGTTAAGATCATAGACATCACTAATTATCAGGAAAATACAACTCAAAACCAGGTTGATATCTCACCTCTTAGAATGACTATTATCAAAAATATAAGTGAGATGCATTATTAATCATGTGGAGGAAAGGGAAATTTTGTGCACTATTAATGAGAATGAGAATGTGGATGTCCCTGGTGGCTTAGATGGTAAAGAGTCTGTCTACAATGTGGGAGACCTCGGTTCAATCCCTGAGTCAAGAAGATTCCCTGGAGAAGGAAATGGCAACCCACTCCAGTATTCTTGCCTAGAAAATCCCATGGACGGAGGAGCCTGGTGTCCATGGGGTCACAAAGAGTTGGACACGACGGAGCGACTTCACTTCACTAGTGAGAATATAAATTGGTACATGGAACAACAGACTGGTTCCAAATAGGAAAAGGAGTACATCAAGGCTGTAGATTGTCACCCTGCTTATTTAACTTATATGCAAAGTACATCATGAGAAATGCTAGACTGGATGAAGCACAAGCTGGAATCAAGATTGCCGGGAGAAATATCAATAATCACAGGTATGCTGATGACACCACCTTATGGCAGAAAGTGAAGAACTTAAGAACCTTTTGATGAAAGTGAAAGAGGAGAGTGAGAAAGTTGGCTTAAAACTCAACATTCAGAAAACTAAGATCATGGCATCTGGTCCCATCACTTCATGGGAAATAGATGGGGAAACACTGGAAACAATGACAGATTTTATCTTTTGGGGCTTCAAAATCACTGCAGATGGTGATTGCAGCCGTGCAATTACAAGACGCTTGTTCCTTGGATGAAAATTTATGACCAATCTAGACAGAATATTAAAAAGCAGGCATTACTTTGCCAACAAAAGTCTGTCTTGTCAAGGCTATAGTTTTTCCAGTGGTAATGTATGGATGTGAGAGTTGGACTATAAGGAAAGTTGAGCACTGAAGAACTGATGCTTTTGAACTGTGGTGTTGGAGAAGACTCTTGAGAGTCCCTTGGACTGCAAGGAGATCCAACAAGTTCATCCTAAGGGAAATTTGTCCTGAATGTTCATTGGAAGGACTTATGTTGAAGCTGAAACTCCAATACTTTGGTCACCTGATGTGAAGAGCTGACTCAATTGAAAAGACCCTGTTACTGGGAAAGATTGAAGGCAGGAGGAGAAGGCGTTGACAGAAGATGAGATGGTTGGATAACATCACCGACTCAATGGACATGAATTTGAGTAAGACCTGGGAGTTGGTGATGGACAAAGAGGCCTGGCGTTCTGCAGTCCGTGGGGTCACAAAGAATCAGACATGACTGAGCGACTGAACTGAACTGAAATTGGTACAGTCACAATGGAAAACAGTATGCTGCTGCTGCTGCTGCTAAGTCGCTTCAGTCATGTCCGACTCTGTGCGACCCCATAGACAGCAGCCCACCAGGCTCCCCTGTCCCTGGGATTCTCCAGGCAAGAACACTGGAGTGGGTTGCCATTTCCTTCTCCAAGGCATGAAAGTGAAAAGTGAAAGTGAAATCTGTCAGTCATGTCTGATTGTTAGTGACCCCATGGACTGCAGCATACCAGGCTCCTCCGTCCATGGGATTTGCCAGGCAAGAGTACTGGAGTGGGATGTCATTACCTTCTCTGGGAAAACAGTATGGCATTTCCTAAAAAACTGACAATAAACTGCCATAAAATTTCACTTTTGGGTATATCCGTAGAGAAAGCAACAGGATATTAAAGATATATGTGCACTCTGATTCTCATTGCAGCGTCGTTCACAGTAGCTAAGATACAGAAACAGAATGCTTTTCAATTAAAGAATGGATAAAGAGAATGCGAATGGAATATTATACAGCTGCGAGAAAGAAATGCTGCCAGTTGAGACTGCATGGATAGATCTTAAGGATGTTATGCTAAGCTGAATAATTCAGAGAGAAAAATATAAATAATGCATGGTATTTTTATATGTGGAATGTTGCAAAAGTGAAACTTATAGAAACTGAGAATAGAAAGTTGGTTGCCAAGGACTGGGAACAAAAAGAGATCCGTAAAAGGGTACAATTTTTTAGATGTAGGATGAATAATGTCTGAGGATCTAATAAAAAACATGGTGACTATAGCTAATAACAACATATTATATAACTGAAATTTGGGGACAGTGTAGAATTTAAATATTCACACACATATGCAAAGATAAAAGTGTTGGATATTTTAACTAGATTGTGGAAATCTTTTCACAATGTATATGTATCTCAAATTACCATGATATGCACTTAGATATTTTATTTGTCAACTATATATCAATGATACTGGGGAAACTTTATGTATTCAGTGTAAAAAAAAATAGTATTTTAAACAGCCTTTACAAATGTTCCACTAAGATATCTGTGAAAGCAAGAAAATAGAGGCAAACTCAGTACTACATCAGACTAACGGGGAGTTTGATGCCAGAATGTGGGGAAAAAAATCTCCCAGATGCATATACATCTTAAACAAACCTGCTCATAGTTCACTCCTCTTGGCATACTCAGGCTTCCTCATGATAAAGATAACTCTAGAATCAAGAACAAGAGGTTTGATGATTTGTTCCCTACTTACTTCCTGATTTAGAGACTAAGAGTCTTGAATAGCTCAGAAAATTGCTTCCTCCTCCCTATATGACTAGAGGGAACCCTAGTCACCTATGACCTGGCCTGAGACTGTCCCTTTGTGATTCTTTAGCACTTTTCTACAGCTCTTAATGCAGTGACTCTTTGGTCATTTTATTTTACTTTATTTGTTTTTCTCCCTCTATGCAACATAATCTTTGGAGACAAGGATTATTTCTTAATTATCTCTGCATTTCTACTATCCTAGCATATTCTTTATGACACAGAAGCTCATAATAGATTTTTGCTGAATTGAAATAATGCAATTAAAATTGAATTGGTGTTTTTTGTTGTATGAAGTATTGTCATACGTTGGCACAGAAAAAAAAAAAAAAAACATTTACTGTGATTCATAAATAGATGCTTTCAATATAAATTATTTTTCTCCAAATATAAGTTTCCAGAAAATAAACATTCATTCAGATTTATAAATAAAACAAAACAGCATGCATCTGTACCTGGCTGTGTTACAGATTGTGTAATGTAATTTCCACATTTCCATTTCTCTGAATAACAAGAGAGTCTTTCTATAGTGCTCGTTTCTGTGAATGATAAGACTTTTAACAATTTCTCAAGCCAGACTTCTAGAAATCTTCTTAGTTTCTTGTGCTTATAATACCTTCTAATTGCTGAATTCTATTTTGTCTTTTAATCATCGAATTAATATCTTACTACAGAATCCTCTTTTCATATTTAGGATGTAGAAATGCCTGGCAGCCTACATCAAATTGACTTAGCAGGCATGCACACAAAATGCCCTAATAACGAGTTCTTCTGCTTTCAGTTTCACTCCCTTGATGTTTAATTTAATCTCCATGCCACAGTAAAATACATGTATGGTCAAATCAATGCCTTCCTTAAAGTCCGTTGATGGCTCCAATTACTTAGACTTCTTCTGACATAATTCTCATGTTTATGACTCATGTTTATCTCATGACTTCTCATGATATAATTCTTGCCTCAGTTC
The DNA here is from genome assembly GCF_049115385.1 of Moschus berezovskii. Taxonomy (NCBI): domain Eukaryota; kingdom Metazoa; phylum Chordata; class Mammalia; order Artiodactyla; family Moschidae; genus Moschus; species Moschus berezovskii. The sequence continues at coordinate 5,761,381 of NC_142462.1, forward strand.
AGTTCAGTTGAGTTCAGTCACTCAGTCGTGTCCGACTCTTTGCGACTCCATGAATCACAGCACGCCAGGCCTCCCTGTCCATCACCAACTCCCGGAGTTCACTCAAACTCATGTCCATCGAGTCTCCCTTTAAATATTATCTGTCATTACTACCATTTCCCGTCAAAATAATATTCAGAGAATTCTATATTTCCAAAAATCTTTAAAACATTGTTTTCAATCCAGTCAAATCAGCTGATCACTTCAACTGATTTGTCTTCTTTTTCCTCACCATCCATTACATGTATTTTCTCCTGGAGAATCAACAAGCTAGCTATTCATTTTTGTGTGGTATCAATATAGAATTTGCATACTTTTACTATGTTACTTACTATATTCTAATTATTTATCCTCATGTCTGTCTCTTCTCTTTATTTCCCTGCATCCAAACAAAGAAACTTGTGTGGGTGTATTCAGTTGCTCAGTCATATCTGGCTCTATAGCCCTCCAGGCTCCTCTGCTCATGGAATTTTCCAAGCAAGAATACTGGGGCAGGGTGACATTTCTTACTCTAGGTAATCTTCCTGACATAGGGATCAAACCCATGTCTCTTATGTCTCCTGCATTAGCAGGTAGATTCTTTATCACCAACACCACTTGGGAGCCCCATCAAGAATCTTGTTATTCAGTCAACAAGTCAATCCTGAACCAGTCAGTTGTTCCATACAAGGTTCTAACTGTTGCTTCTTGACCTGCATACAGTTTTCTCAGGAGACAGATAAGATGCTCTGGTTTTCCCAACTTTTCAAGAGTTTGCTATGACCCACATAGTAAAGAATCTTATTGGTCTTTACATCTACAGAGTATAGAAGAAGAGCTACTGACATGTAATAAACTCAGAATAAGGATTATTTGGGTCAATGATTTTTAGCTTTTTTAAAACACCAAGCAGGGTGATAATATATCAGTCCTGGGTGTTCATTGGAAGGACTGATGCTAAAGCTGAAACTTCAATACTTTGGCCACCTCATGCAAAGAGTTGACTCACTGGAAAAGACTCTGATGCTGGGAGGGATTGGGGGCAGGAGGAGAAGGGGATAACAGAGAATTAGATGGCTGGATGGCATCACCGGCTCTATGGACATGAGTTTAAGTGAACTCCGGGAGTTGGTGATGGATAGGGAGGCCTGGCGTGCTGTGATTCATGGGGTCGCAAAGAGTCGGACATGACTGAGCTACTGAACTCAACTGAACTGAAGACACCAAGACCTTATTTAATCAAATATTTAGATTTTTGCCTCCTCTGACCCTTCTGTGATTTTAGGCAATAATTGTGAATGATATTACTCAATATCTGTTTGTCCAATATAGATTTATATTCATATTTTCCATAAGACAATAATATAAAGATATATTGTAAAATCGTGTGTAAAAAAAATGTGATAATGAGAAAATCTTTTCTATTTTTTTCCACATTCTGAATAAATCCTCTCAAATAGTTTTGTTGTACTATACTAGAATATACTACCTATTCTAATTCAGGGCTGTTGCTATTGTTGAAGTGACAAAAGAATCAATTTCTACTGTATAGGGTTTTCTGTTTTTATTTATTTTATGGAGAGCATAAACTTGAACAGTTATTTCTTCACAGCATGAGAGGAAAGAAGAGAACGCTTTTTTTTATGACCACAGTAAAACCTGAAAATCTTGAAAGTATATGTTTTATATACTATTAGGGAGTGATTTCATGAATCATTAAAATGGACAGGTTTAGGAATTACTATTAAGAAAGTTTATCACCATGGAAAAGGAACATTTTGTTCAGTTGTTTTTAAATGATTTACCAGTCATACGTGTTAGCTAGAGCTGTTTTATTGCTGGAATCATGACACAGATAAAGATAAAGCCTTCAACCTGTACCAAAGTTAACATAAAAGACAATCAAGATTCCATTGCTTGAACAGACTCTAATCAGGTAGCTACTATTCTTGAACAAAGGTGAGGAAAACCAGCTTTACAATGTCTTTTTGCTTAGAGGTCAAGTTCTAGGGAAGAAATATGAACCAAAATAAGAGTTGCTTAGTAGTATTTCACAGTGGGGTACATTCTTTCTCTCCCTTGTAGGTGGAATCCTATCGAATAAATGTAGTTTCTATTCTCTGTCTTCCATGGTTTGATAACAATGGGAAGGAAACCGGTTTAAAGATGGAATGTGTGGTGAGGTCCTGACTGCTCCATCTCCTCCCTAGTGCTCATCACAATGACTGACAAGATTTGTTAATATGAGGAAAAGCTTCAGCAACTTTGCAAATCAGAACTAGGTGTCATCTTACTTCAGGAAAGTGAAAGAATTTCTGCTCTCTTATGGCCAATGGAGTCCAACCGAAGGCATCCAGAACTGAAAAACAAACTTCTTCTAAGAGAAAATATTTCATAGGTGTGAGGATGAGGTGGAGAGAAAAGGAAAGTGGGGAAGAAGACTACAGACCCTACTCAGGAGCTGAGGGCTGACGGGGTCTCTGGGTGATTTCAATTTTGAAAGAAGCATCTGGTATAAATAATACATTGAAGTACAGGAGTGTAGTATCCTTATGCATACCACACACAGGTTGCCATGCAGGGAAGATCTTTAGAAAAATGCCCCACAGCCCCTTCAGGCATCTGAAAGGAGATGGTGACTTATACTTCTCCTACCAGATGAAGAAGAAAAAATAAGAACACTATGAGAACCTGCTTAGATCCCATTAATATGATGTTCTCACTACACTTTAAATTCCTACTTCTATAAGAGAAAACTAGATGAGTATAAAACTATGTTTTTGAGAGTAGATTAAAGGGGGAAAAACAGGGAGCATAACAAAATCAAAATAAGACACTGCCAATTCTCTGGAATATCTTGGTTTTTGTTAATTCAAGTTACTAAAAGGAAAAGGTAAAATGTAGAAAACACATGTTTCATGTCCTTGATAAAATTTAAAAGGAAACAAAATTTATCACCCTGTTCCTCAGCTTTCATTGAATGAGAGAATCCTTTTAGAATATTGTGAATATAATGGATTCCACCCAGAAAAAAATACATACGCCAACACTCTCACAGAAAAATGTTTGCAGAAAATTTTAGGAGTTTTATAAGCTCCTTCAAATACATCTGTTGATCCCAGATTACCTTTTATTGTTCTGAGCTCTCCAGAGAAACAGAATTAGTGGAAACAGACTGATTCCTATATATGTGAAATATCTTATGTAATCATGGAGCCTAAGATCCATACTGCAAGGTTAACAGTTGACAAGCTGGAGACCCCGGGGATCTTGTGGTGTGAGTCCCAGTCCAATTCCAGTTCCTACCTCAGTTTGAAGACAGGCAAACAGGAAAAAAGAATGCTCACTTACTCAGCATTTTTGTCTTATTCAGGCCTTCATCTGATTGGTTGAATCCTGCGGAGGGCTGCCTGTGTTTCTCACTCTACAGATTCAGATATTAACCTCATCCAGAAACATCCTCCCAGACATCCCAGAATAATATTTAACCAAATATCTGAACACTCTGTACCCCAGTCAGTTTAGCACATAAAAGGAACCATCATAATCTTTCATCAAGAGAAAGATGTCATGAGAAAGATGAATATATGATATCCTGTATATGTGGAATCTTAAAAATGTTATAAAAGACCTTATTTACAAAACAGAAATAGACTTACAGACATAGAAAACAAAGTCATGATTTTGTTGTTGTTCAGTTGCTAAGTTGTATTCGACTCTGTGACCCCATGGACTGTAGCATACCAGCCTTCTCATTCTTCACTGTTTCCCGGAGTTTGCTAAAATTCATCTCTATTAAGTCAGTGATGCTATCTAACCATCTCATCCTCTGCTGCCTTTTTCTCCTTTTGCCTTCCATCTTTCCCAGCATCAGGATCTTTTCCAATCAGTTGGTTCTTCGCATCAGGTGGCCAAAGTATTGGAGTTTCAGCCTCAGCATCAGTACTTCTGATGAATTTTCAAGGTTGATCTCTTTTAGGATTGACTGGTTGGCTCTCCTTGCTGTCCAAAGGACTCTTGGGAATATTCTCCAGCACTACAATCTAAAAGCATCAACTGTTTGGGTGCTCAGCCTTCTTTATGGTTCAACTCTCACATCCACACATGACTAATGGAAATATCATAGCTTTGGCAAACTTATTATTCAGTTGAGTTCAGTCACTCAGTCGTGTCCGACTCTTTGCAACCCCATGAATCACAGCACACCAGGCCTTCCTATCCATCACCAAATCCCGGAGTTCACTCAAACTCATGTCCATCATGTCCATCGGTGATGCCATCCAGCCATCTCATTCTCTGTCGTCCCCTTCTCCTCCTGCCCCCAATCCTTCACAGCATCAGAGTCTTTTCCATTGAGTCAGCTCGTTGCAAGAGGTAGCCAAAGTATTGGAGTTTCAGCTTTAGCATCAGTCCTTCCAATGGACACCCAGGATTGATCTCCTTTAGAATGGACTTGTTGGATTTCCTTGCAGTCCAAAGGACTCTCAACAGTCTTCTCCAGCACCACAGTTCAAAAGCATCAATTCTTCGGTGCTCAGCTTTCTTCACAGTCCAACTCTCACATCCATACATGACCACAGGAAAAACCATAGCCTTGACTAGACGGACCTTTGTTGGCAAAGTAATGTCTCTGCTTTTTAATATGCTATCTAGGTTGGTCATAACTTTCCTTCCAAGGAGTAAGCATCTTTTAATTTCATGGCTGCAATCAGCATCCACAGTGATTTTGGAGCCCCCAAAAAAAAAAAAAATAAAGTCTGACACTATTTCCACTGTTTCCCCATCTATTTCCCATGAAGTGATGGGACCAGATGCCATGATCTTTGTTTTCTGAAAGTTGAGTTTCAAGCCAACATTTTCACTCTCCTCTTTCACTTTCATCAAGAGGCTTTTTGGTTCCTCCTCACTTTCTGCCATAAGGGTGGTGTCATCTGCATATCTGAGGTTATTGATATTTCTCCCAGAAATCTTGATTTCAGCTGGTGCTTCTTCCAGCCCAGCGTCCCTCATGATGTACTCTGCATATAAGTTAAATAATCAGGGTGATAATATACAACCTTGACATACTCCTTTTCCTATTTGGAATCAGTGTGTTGTTCCATGTACAGTTCTGACTGTTGCTTCCTGACCTGCATACAGGTGTCTCAAGAGGCAGGTCAGGTGGTCTGTTATTCCCATTTATTTCAGAATTTTCCACAGTTTATTGTGATCCACACAGTCAAAAGCTTTGGCATAGTCAATAAAGCAGCAATAGATGTTTTTCTGGAACTCTCTTGCTTTTTCAGGATCCAGCAGATGTTTTCAATTTGATCTCTGGTGCCTCTGCCTTTTCTAAAACTCGCTTGAACAACTGGGAGTTCACGGTTCACATATTGCTGAAGCCTGGCTTGGGGAATTTTGAGCATGACTTTACTAGCGTGTGAAATGATTGCAATTGTGCGGTAGTTTGAGCATTATTTGGCATTGCCTTTCTTTGGGATTGGAATGAAGACTGACCTTTTCCAGTCCTGTGGCCACTGCTGAGTTTTCCAAATTTGTTGGCATATTGAGTGTAGCACTTTCACACATCATATTTCAAGATTTGAAGTAGCTCAACTGGAATTCCATCACCTCCACTAGCTTTGTTCGTAGTGATGCTTTTTAAGACCCATTTGGCTTCACATTCCAAGATGTCTGGCTCTAGTTCAGTGATCACGTTATCGTGACTATCTTGGTCGTGAAGATCTTTTTTGTACAGTTCTTCTGTGTATTCTTTCCCCTTTAGTAATCATAATCATAACTTATGATTACTAAAGGGGAAAGAAGGGGAGAGATAAATTAGGAGTTTGAGGTTGACATATGGAAACTGCTATACACAAAATAGATAAGCAGTAAGGTCCTACTGTATAGCAGAGGGTACTACAATATCTCATAATAAACTATAGTGAAAAAGACTATAAACAAGAATGCATACATATAATAAAGCTGCATTGCTTTGCAATAAGAAACATAAGAAACTAGCACAACATTTAAAACAACATACTTTGACAAATTTTTTTTTAATTAATAAAAGAGAAAAGTTTCATAAATAAAGCACAATCTGAGATAAGCTAACATTGACACAGATACCCAAATTCATAGAGCACATATTTTTGAGCTGAACAGACATTTCAAAATCCTAGTTCAGTTTTCACCATTGGCTGTGTCATCTTGGGTACACATTACTCAGCTTGTCTAAATTTGGTGAGAAACACATAAGAATGGATGAGTATGCAGCTATCCTCACAAGGTTAAAGAATGTGATTCTTGAAATTAAAATTACAATGGAAGCAATTAGTATCACACTGTACATTGGAAACATTAGAGAAAAACTTAGGAAAATAAATAAATTTATTTTTATGTCTAAAAAAAATCAGATTGTATATAAACAGGAAATCGGTTGTATTCATAACTCCCCAAAGAAAGCCACACAGTTGTGTTTTTTCTTTTCTTTTTTTTCATTTTTTTTAACTTAAAGCTGCAAAAAAAAAAAAAAAAAAAAAACCCAATGCCCTACCTAAGTCATCCCTCTCTCAAAATAATGCCATTTATATCACAAACCATGAACTCCCCTTTAAAAGACGGGAACTGCCCTTGTCTATATATATGACTGTATCACCCTGCCACACACCCGAAACAAACATAGCACAATATAAAATAAAAGTAAGTAACAGATCTTTGGGGCTTTACACTGAGTTAGAGTTCCTATCAGAGGCATAACAGCACCACAGCCACACTGAATCCTCATAAAGGAGGCACACGAATGACTAGGTTACAAGAGTTACAGATATGAGAGCTGCTCATTTTCCAGAAACTACAGCTCACAGAAAACCAACAAAGGCACGAGATACAGACCATTCACTTATGAATTTGTAAAACTCAAAGAAGTCCACATCACTCCTACAACATGTCGAAAGTGCCTCAGAATTCACACAATACCAGCTTTCTCATTGTTCTGGTTAAATTGCATATACCAGTTTATAACAAATGGCAAAATCTGTAACTCTGTTCAAAGTTTTAAAAAGTTACTTAAGAATAATTTCTTGTATTTCTATGCCACCTTTATAGTTCTGGTTTCTCATTTCTTAATTAGTAAATTCAGCATGCAGGTTCTATTCCAGGCTAATTTATACACTTCCAGAAGAAACGGCCTCTTAAATCCACAGAGTGTTGAGGTGGGGAGCCTCATACTGTATATGAACAGGAAATAGGTTGTACTCATAACTCTCCAAAGAAAGCCACACAATTGTGTTTTTTTTTTAATTAATTTATTTATTTTAATTGGAGGAAATAAAAAAAAAATAAAAAACAAACAAACAAAAAGAAAGCCACACAGCTTAGAAGGAGAAGGTGTTAGCCGATAGCAGCCAGGAAACATTTGTAGGTGGAGAAAATCACAAGGATATTTTCAAATACTAAACAGGTATCAAATACATAGTGCCCTTCATGAACACGGATCTGAAGAATTTTCTCCAGAACAATAAAAATGAATCAATATGACAATAAAAGACTGAGAAAATTATGACCAGAAAAGAAAAGCCAAGAGCACTGAAATCAGTCAAAATGTAGAAATATCAGAGTCATCCTAAATATACAGAGTTTATCACAGAATGTTTGTGTTTGGAATAAAAATCTATATAATTTAAGAAATGGGAAATATACACTGAACTTAAATGTTTAAAAAGGAAACTGGAGGAGAGAGTGCCTCATAACTCATTTTAAAAAATAACATTTAAAAATCACTGAAGCACTTGATAATGACTTCTGGTAGATTTAGAAATTTGGTATTCACATTTTTCCAGAAACTGACCCCTAACACAAGAGCCTATACAGGTCCACAAAAATGGAAAACAGGGCAAATAGCTAAAATTCTTTTTAAATTAACATTTGTATACTCTTCTCTTTCAGGTAACTGATCAAATTTTTCAGGAAGAACCTTAGTCTGATAATTATTTTTTATTCTTTCATACCTCAAAATATTTTTCTGTTACTTTGGCATAATAATACCACTTGGTAGTAAGTTCCAGGTTTATTCTTTTTTCAGGTTTGTATTATTCTCACCTCACAACTCTGAGAAATATTACCTATTGTCTTTTAGTGTTTAGACTTATGAAGGAAAATTCTTAAGCAAGTCTGATTTTTGCACATTTTTCATTAGTCTGTTTCCTCCTTCTCAATATTCCAGGAGATGAGTGTGAAAGCGATATAAAAAGAATCACAAAAACATAAATTTAACTGACACAGTGGAGTATGTTCTTAGACTCCTGGGTAGTGGCCTCTTCCGCTCCCCCCTTATGGTGGCCTCCAGACTTGATGAAACTGCGCTGATAGGCATGGGAGCTGCTTTCTTAATAAATCCTCTCTCTCTCTTCAGTCTTGCATGGACTGCAAGGTACATTTTCCTCTTGCAATGGAAAATATATGTGTTTGGAACAAAACCATTTGCTGAATACTCTGCACTGTCCTCCTTGTGCCTCTCATCCCTCAGCTCTCACTCCCACTGACCTGAGACTTCATCTTCCTCATCAATTGTAAGCACCTCATCCTTGTCGCAGGCTAAGCTAACTAGTAAATTACTTTATGGAAATGTTTGTGATTTTTGAAACAGATTATCAATCAAGTTATAAACCAATCATGATAATCCATCAAACTGAAAAGTATTTTTTTCTGTTAAATGATGGAGCCGTCATAAGGGATGATTTAAAAAAAAATCATTCATAAACATGCTAGGCAAACATGCAATTTAATTCAATTTGCTTGAAAAAGACTTCGCAAGAGATTTAGAAATGCTTCTAAACTTTTATTTTTTAATTCCACATCCTACAAAGTATTTTTAAAAAGTAAATGAAATAACATAAAAGCTTGATGAACAAAGAGATCCAACCAGTCCATCCTAAAGGAGATTGGTCCTGGGTGTTCATTGGAAGGACCGATGTTGAAGCTGAAACTTCAATACTGTGAAGAGCTGACTTATTTGAAAAGACCCTGATGCTGGGAAAGACAGAAGGCAGAAAGAGAAGGGGATGACAGAGGATGAGCTGGTTGGATGGCATCACCGACTCAATGGACATGAGTTTGGGTAAGAGTTGGTGATGGACAGGGAGACCTGGCATGCTGCAGTTCATGGAATCACAAAGAGTTGGACATAACTGAGCAACTGAACAGAACTGAACTGAACTGATGAACAAAAATGTTTAATTTACAAAGCTATTAGCAGATATATATTGGGAAAGGGACAGATATCAGAAGTTTGACAAATGAAAACTAAATTTGAGTTTATAAGAATATTACTGTACTAGTATATTTACAAAGAACGTGTAACAACATGGACAAATTCTGCTTTATAAGATTAACTAAAAATTCTGAAACTCTCTTGCTTTCTCCATGATTCAGCGGATGTTGGCAATTTGATCTCTGGTGCCTCTGCCTTTTCTAAAACCTGCTTGAACATCTGGGAGTTCACGGTTTACATACTGCTGAAGCCTGGCTTGGAGAATTTTGAGCATGACTTTACTAGCGTGTGAGATGAGTGCAATTGTGCGGTAGTTTGAACATTCTTTGGCATTGCCTTTCTTTGGGATTGGAATGAAGACTGACCTCTTCCAGTCCTGTGGCCACTGCTGAGTTTTCCAAATCTGCTGGCATATTGAGTGCAGCACTTTCACAGCATCATCTTTCAAGACTCGAAATAGCTCCACTGGAATTCCATCACCTCCACTAGCTTTGTTCGTAGTGATGCTTTCTAAGGCCCACTTGACTTCACATTCCAAGATGTCTGGCTCTAGGTCAGTGATCACATTATCGTGACTATCTTGGTCGTGAAGATCTTTTTTGTACCATCACCGACGCTGTGGACATGAGTTTGAGTGTACTCCGGGAGTTGGTGGTGGACAGGGAGGCCTGGCGTGCTGTGATTCATGGGGTCGCGGAGAGTCGGACACGACTGAGCGACTGAACTGAACTGAACTGAAAAATAAATAGTGTAAATGTGTATATATTACTATATAGTCTAGTTATTTAAACAGGATAGAAACATATTTCAAAGAAAAATAGCAAAATGTTAAGCATGTTTTTCCTTGGATGGCAACAATTGTGTTTTTTATTTTTATTTGCATACTTCAAATGTGAAATTAAAGAAAATACATTTGTTTGTAATGAAAAACTTTAAACAAAACCAGATAATTTAAGTGTGCAAAGTTGGACAAGACAGATACCATTAAAAAAGAAATTAACTGAGTCTTCTGGTTTTCCTGGATCTTTGGCTTTCTATTTGACCAAGTGCCTTTTTTCCTTTTATGAAGTTTTCTTCAGAAGTGTAGTATTTGGTGATGTGGAGGAAAGACTAACACATCCCCAAATCTATGTCTTCAATTTTTTTTTTTTTTAACCTACAGAACTAATCAAGAAAAATTGGTGTGACATGTCTGTGAGAAGTCAAGAATAAAATTATTAATATGTAAGACTAAAATGTTCTTGAGGTTCTGAATGCCAGGGGGGTAAAATACCTACAGACTATTAATTCAGGGAAATTGTATGGTGAAAATTAATCTGACCGTTTTATTTTTTTCTGCCAACTGAGAACAGGAAAAGTCGTTAATAATGATAAACTGTGTATACAGTTAAGATTTGTAGAAAGCAATTGGTAAAGTTACAGGAGAGGAAATCATCTTTCCTGGAATTGATTGGCATCCTCATGTATACGTTACTCACCTGTTCTGCCCCTTCTTGCTCTCAGGTAAGTCTTCATATTTTTAAATGAGTTATTTCATGATTTGACAGTGGAAAATGGTGGATTCAGACCAAAGTCCTTAAGTTAATAGCTTGTCACAGATCAATGCAACCTGATAAGGTTACTAATGTTCTCTGAAAATCCAGAAATGCTACGTGGGACCCATGCTTCATCACTGAGCTTGAGTTGAGGAAGCATGAATTCTGATAAGATTTAACTGGTGGATTATTTGACTGCTGTGTCCACCTGACACATTACCTAAAACTCCCTTGGCTTTGCTCCCCTCCTCCTCAGTATCACCCAGAAGCACCAGAATGTCACCCAGTGATTTCTTATTAGTTCCAGGTTGTTCTTCATCTGGGTAGTCAAGCAAAAGAGACTTTGTAACTCTTTTTCCTGAATCAATGTCCCTCTACTGTCAGTCAAGGACACTGTATCCCAGTGTATGGAAATCTGACACCATATTCTGTTGGTATCCGTGCCTAATCCTGGTGTGACCTGTGTACCTCTATCACTGCAAGGAGGCTCTGCCCAGGACATATCCACCATAACATACCTCTGTCCTGCCATCCACAGGCTCTATTGCTTCTGTCCAGGTGCTGAATACCACAATTGCCAAATTTTGCCAAAATGCCGATTGTCATCATATTTCTGGAATTTTCAATTAAGTTGAGTGAACTTGCAAATGAAATCATGAAGTGTTCTGTGCTGACAGGGAAGAATTCACTCTTAACTTGAGGGACAACACGTGATACTGGTTTGCACACTAAGGTCTGGCATAGTTCAGAGTAAAAATAGCAATTTACATTTTAAATTACATCTCCCTTCTCAGTGGGATCACATAGAAGCTAGACTGGCTAGGTTACTGTGATGGATTCTATACAATACTCAAAATTGCCTTTCTTCACCACCTGCTATGATTTTATTTGTAAGCTTTTCTAACCAACTTTCTAGAATTAACTCTGTCCTAGGAGGGTTCCTTTCATAAACAGGTTCTCTCATTAGTATTAATTATGTGGGAGTCCAGCTTTGATTCACACTGATAATTGTAAAACATCATTTGGTACAAAATCTAACTTTTCATGCTGTCCAATTCTTAATCAAATGTGGATATAGTTTTAGATTAATATTTTTATATAAATCAGAAATACAGATTAAAATTCATACAAAATATAAAGATGATTACTTTAGGATGTATCTATACATAAGGGCATTTTGCATTACTTTCCAATGCTGCTGTAAAAACACTACCACAAACTTAGTGTTTAAAACAACATAAATTTATTCTGTTACTATTCTGTTAGTTAGAAGTCCAAAACACTTCCCACCACGTTACAATCAAGCTCTGCTGTGTTTCTTTCTGGGGTTCTAGGTGAGATTCGGTTTCCTTGCTGTTTGGAATTTTTCTAAGCTACCCTTCGTTAGTGGTCCCTTCCAGCAGTCGCTTGTTGACTCCTTACATTGGATCTTTTTTTTTTTTTGACCTCACCACCTGGCTTGTGGAGTACTAGTTCCTGGACCCAGGTGTGAACCTGGGGCCACAGCAGTGAAAGTACTGAATCCTAATCACTAGACCACCAGGCAATTCCTTTGGATCTTCTGGGGTCATATCTCCTTCTGAATCTCTTCTGCCTCCCTCTTCCACTATTGAGGATCCTGTGATTACAGTGGGCTCAACCAGATAATCCAGGATAATCTCCCCAGTGTGAAGTCAGCTGATTAGCAACCTTAATTCTATCTGCAACTACGACTCCTCTTTGCCATATAAGTTAACATATTGACAAATTATATATATAAAAACAAAGGTATTCCAGGTGTGGGAAATAGAGGAGCATTATTCTGCCTGCCACAGAAGTGAGTTTAGTTTTTTTTTTTTTAAGGATTTGATCTTGCACTTTTCATTTGTATCTCTCTCTGAGTCCCCATGGCTTTCTGTCATGTACACAAGATTAGTGCCCACCAGGGACCTGGGCAGCCCTCCCCTCCATGGGGCAGCAGTTATTCCTTGAGGCTGCTATCCCTACCTACTGACTTCTCTCTCCTCTAACACCTCCTTCATTGTATCTCTTCTTACAAAAATCCCCCAAACAGTAAAGAAAAGGAAGTCTGAGATGGCCTGCTTCACCTCTTATGAGCCATATCTTCTAAGGAATGTGTGGCAGTCTGCCTACTCAAAATCACCACTTAGATTCCACAAGGCTGCTGACGAAGACAAACCACACCCCTCTTTCTACCTTTGGTCCATTTTGGGTTGAGGGTCCAGGTCCTGTCTTCTCCATTTTACCCACCTGCAGACTACTGCTGCTGACAGTGCTGAACAGTGTACAAAGTTCACACACATTTGTTTTTTTTCTGCAAGAAAGAAACAAAATAAGAAAATATATATGTATATATCATGTTTGCAAAAAGAAAGAAACACTGAACAGAATTTAACAATGAATAAAAGTAGGGTCAATAGTATCCCCAATATCGACATGGTTCTTAGTTGAAAAGAAAAAACATGATTTTCAACTGGGTGCCTGGAGCAGAGTTGGAGGCAAGCACAGAATTGCCAGACGAGGATGAGTGAGCCCAAAGAAAAAAGGAAAAAACACCCACAAAAGAAGAACTTCACAAACACAAACTCTAAAACATGAAAAAACATCACCACCAAAAGAACCTACTAAAGGTAAGAAAAAGACATGCCAACCAAATGCAAAAGATCAGCCTTTATAGATTCAGATTCAAGTAAACCAAATTACAATTGGACGTGTTTGATAAAATCAGGGAAGTCAAAACAGACTGGATGCTAGATGACATGAAGTATCGTTCTCACTTTTCTGGCCTGCTTATGCAGTTATGTTTTTTCATGTTTTTTTTTTTTTTTTCATACTAAAGTGTGTATGGATGAAAAAATAATAAAAGTATATATTTTGGAGCAAGAATAAAGAATTAAGACTGAAAAAGTTGTGAATGAGATTTCTCAATGTATAACCTTTTATAAATGTGTACCTTGTTTTGAATTATTTGAATATATTACTAGGAAAGTTAAATTTAAAAATTTTAAATGAAGTAGACAAACTCATAGAAAACATAATTTACAAAGATGACTCAAAAATGCATAAAATTTGAATGGTCCATAACCATCAAAAATATTGGATGAGTGCTTAAAAAATCTTTCTTAAAATAATCTAAAAACTCCATATGATTAGCATAAGAATTTTTACCAAGTGGTCCAAGAACAGATGGATTCAATGCCTTACAAATTTTCACAGAATGAAAAACCATGAAGAATATACCATAATTCGTTCTAAGACTTAAGCTTAACTTTTATATTAAATCAGAAAACCCATAAAATGTATATTAGAGACCACTTTTATTTATGTTTATAAATAAAATTGTGTACCAAATCTTAATATCACACACAAAATATGCAAAAAAGACAAAATGAAATATATTATGAACAAGCTGTATATGTTTTAGGAATGCAAAGATTATTTAATATCAGAAAATTAATCATGTAATTCATCAAATAAAAAATGTAATGGAGAAAAATAATTTAATTTTATAAATATATGTGCAAAAGTGTTTGGTCAAATTGAAAATGTGATTATGATAAAATTCTTCGCAAACTAGAAAAGGAAGGAAATTTTCTTAATTTGCAAAGAATATCTAAAAACTTACGAAAACATTATTCTGTGAAATTTAAGATGCATTCGTTTATCAAGACAATCAGTACACTATCACAAGAACTATTACAAATTTTATCAAGATAATAGTCAGATGCATCAAGACCAAAAAAGTAAATAAGTATGTATCTTGAAAAAAACAACATTAAATTAGAATGTTTGGCTAAAAATAACCTACAAATTATTAACATTAATAAAAAAGTGTTATGATGTGGTTTAATATAAGATTAACTTTCATAAATCAATTATATTTCTGTATGCCAGAGATATACAGTTAAAAGCTGATATATATAGTAGCAGCACCATTAAGAACCAAAGATAGTTAGGAAAAAAATTAACAAAAAATATGTTCCAAATTTGCAAGAAGTAAATTATAATAGTTAATTTAAGATTAAAGTAGGTTTAAGTAAATGGAGATGTTTACTATATTTATAAAAAAGATGATGCATTAATGTAAAGATTAGTTAGTCTAAAGATAAAATACACCTTCAGTAGAAGCCCTCCAAGAATTTATAAAGCCACCTGACACACTGATCCTAAAATTAATGTGAAAAAAAAATCAAAGGCCTGAAATATATTCCTTGAGTTAAAAAAGACAGTTATTTTTCCAGATTATCAGAATTTGTAAAGATACAGAAATTAAGATAATATGGCCTTGATTCAGGGAAAGAAATGGAATAAATAAGCAAAAGAAACAGACATATATATCCTAGTTACATTTGCTATATCTCAGGTGTGACACTGCAGAAAATGGACACAGAAAGAATTGTTCAATAGATGGGGCAAATACATTTGACTTACAGGGGGAATGAAGTTGGACTGCCACATCGTACCACACAAAAATATCATTTTCTGATCCAAGTCTGATTGTAAACCTTAAAGAAAATACAGAAAATGTGACAGAAATAATTGGACACTAGCCCTCAGGTTCCTTCCCTCCACCCTGCCCTTGACAATGGGTGTAGTTTGTGTATATGAGGGGATTTACACTTGTGATCCTCAGACAGTAGAGCGTCTTCCTACTTAGGGAGACCGAGGTTCGATCCCTGGGTTGGGAAGATCCCCTGGAGAAGGAAATGGCAACCCACTCCAGTATTCATGCCTGGAAAATCCCATGGACCGAGGATCCTGGTGGGCTACGGTTCATGGGGTCGTAAAGAGTCGGACACGACTTAGTGACATCACTACACTTTTTATTAGATTACCTGATATGGCAAAGGTGAGAAATTTGTGTAGTCTTAATCATGGGGAAGGAAAGTTATGACCAACCTTGATAGTATATTAAAAAGCAGAGACATTACTTTGCCAACCAAGGTCCGTCTAGTCAAGGCTATGGTTTTTCCCATGGTCATGTATGGATGTGAGAGTTGGACTGTGAAGAAAGCTGATCGCCAAAGAATCGATGCTTTTGAACTGTGGTGTTGGAGAAGACTCTTGAGAGTCCCTTATACTGCAAGGAGATCCAACCAGTCCATTCTAAAGGAGATCAATCCTGGGTGTTCATTGGAGGGACTGATGCTAAAGCTGAAACTCCAATACTTTGGCCACCTCATGCGACGAGTTGACTCACTGGAAAAGACTCTGATGCTGGGAAAGGTTGGGGGCGGGAGGAGAAGGGGACGACGGAGAATGAGATGGCTGGATGGCATCACCGACTCTCTGGACATGAGTTTGAGTGTACTCGGGAGTTGGTGATGGACAGGGAGGCCTGGCGTGCTGTGATTCATGGGGTCGCGGAGAGTCGGACACGACTGAGCGACTGAACTGAACTGAACTGAATCATGGGGTCACGAACCTCCGTCCAAAGGAGACAGGGACCAAGACCATCCCATGGAACAGAAATGCAAGAAAACAAAATGGCTGCCTGAGGAGACCTTACAAATAGCTGTGAAAAGAAGAGAAGCAAGAAGCAAAGCAGGAAAGGAAAGATATAAGCAGCTGAATACAGAGTTCTTAAGAAGAGCAAGGAGAGATAAGAAAGACATCCTCAGCGATCAATGCAAAGAAATAGAGGAAAACAACAGAATAGAAAAAACAAGAGATCTTTTCAAGAAAATTAAAGATATCAAGGGAAAATTTCATGCAAAGATGGGCTCGATAAAGGACACAAGTGGCATGGACCTAACAGAAACAGAAGTTATTAAGAAGAGGTGGCAAGAATACACAGAAGAACTGCACAAAAAGGATCTTCACGACCAAGATAATCATGATGGTGTGATCAGTCGCTTGGAACCAGACATCTTGGAATGTGAACTCAAGTGGGCCTTAGAGAGCTTCACTACGAACAAAGCTAGTGGAGGTGATGGAATTCCAATTGACCTATTTCAAATCCTGAAAGACAATGCTGTGAAAGTGCTGCACTCGATATGCCAGCAGATTTGGAAAACTCAGCAGTGGCCACAGGACTGGAAGAGGTCAGTCTTCATTCCAATCCCAAAGAAAGGCAGTGCTAAAGAATGCTCAAATTACTGCACAATTGCACTCATCTCACACTCTAGTAAAGTCATGCTCAAAATTCTCCAAGCCAGGCTTCAGCAGTATGTGATCCATGAACTCCCAGATGTTCAACCAGGTTTTAGAAAAGGCAGAGGCACCAGAGATCAAATTGCCAACATCCGCTGGATCATGGAGAAAGCAAGAGAGTTCCAGAAAAACATCTATTTCTGCTTCATTGACTATGCCAAAGCCTTTGACTGTGTGGATCCCAATAAACTGTGGAAAATTCTGAAAGAGATGGGAATAACAGACCACCTGACCTGCCTCTTGAGACACCTGTATGCAGGTCAGGAAGCAACAGTCAGAACTGTACATGGAACAACCGACTGGTTCCAAATAGGAAAAGGAGTACGTCAAGGCTGCATATTGTCACATTATTTAACTTATATGCAGAGTACATCATGAGGAACGTTGAGCTGGAAGAAGCACAAGCTGGAATCAAGACTGATGGGAGAAATATCAATAACCTCAGATATGCAGATAACACCACCCTTAAAGCAGAAAGTGAAGAGGAAATAAAAAGCCTCTTGATGGAAATGAAAGAGGAGAGTGAAAAAGTTGACCTGAAGCTCAACATTCAGAAAACAAAGATCATGGCATCTGGTCCCATCACTTCATGGGAAATAGATGGAAAAACAGTGGAAACAGTGTCAGACTTCATTTTTTTGGGCTCCAAAATCATCACTGGCTCTGTGGACATGAGTTTGAGTGAACTCCGGGAGTTGGTAATGGACAGGGAAGTCTGGCGTACTATGATTCATGGGGTCACGAAGAGTTTGACACGACTGAGCAACTGAACTGAACTGAAAATCATTGCGGATTCTGATTGCCGCCATGAAATTAAAAGACGCTTACTCCTTGGAAGGAAAGTTATGACCAACCTAGATAGCATATTAAAAAGCAGAGACATTACTTTGCCAACCAATATCCGTCTAGTCAAGGCTATGGTTTTTGCTTGGTCATGTATGGATATGAGTGTTGGACTGTGAAGAAAGCTGATCAGCGAAGAATTGATGCTTTTGAACTTTGGTGCTGGGGAAGACTCTTGAGAGTCCTTGGATTGAAAGGAGATCCAACTAGTCCATTCCAAAGGAGATCAATCCTGGGTGTTCATTGGAAGGACTGATGCTAAAGTTGAAACTCCAATACTTTGGCCACCTCATGTGATGAGTTAACTCACCGATAAAGAGTCTGATGTTGGGAAGGATTGGGGGTGGGAGGAGACGGGGACGACAGAGAATGAGATGGCTGGATGGCATCACTGACTCGATGGACATGAGTTTGAGTGAACTCCGGGAGTTGGTGATGGACAGGGAGGCCTGGCGTGCTGTGATTCATGGGGTCGCAAAGAGTTGGACATGACTGAGTGACTGAACTGAACTGAACTGATCGGACTGGATGCCATGATCTTAGTTTTCTGAATGTCAAGATTTAAGCCAACTTTTTCACTCTCCTCTGTCACTTTCATCAAGAGGTTTTTTAGTTCTTCTTCACTTTTTGCCATATGGGTGGTGTCATCTACATATCTGAGGTTATTGATATTTTTCCCGGCCATCCTGATTCCAGCTTGTGGTTCACCCAACCCAGCATTTCTTATGAAGTACTCTGCATATAACTTAAATAAACAGAGTGACAATATACAGCCTTGACATATCCTTTTCTTATGTTGAACCAGTCTGCTGTTACATGTCTAGTTCTAACTGTTGCTTCCTGACTTACATACAGAGTTCTCAAAAGGCAAGTCAGGTGGTCTGGTATTACCATCTCTTTCATAATGTTCCACAGTTTATTGTGATCCACACAGTCAAAGGCTTTGGAATAGTCTATAGCTGAAAAAGATGTTTTTCCTGGACTCTCTTGCTTTTTCCGTGATCCAGCAGTTGTTGGAAATTTGACCTCTGGTTCCTCTGCCTTTTCTAAATCCTTGAACATCTGGAAGTTCTTGTTTCACGTTTTGTTGAAGCCTGGCTTGGAGAATTTTCAGCATCACTTTACTAGCATGTGAGATGAGTGCAATTGTGCGGTAGTTTGAGCATTCTTTGGCATTGCCTTTCTTTGGGATTGGAATGAAAACTGAACTTTTCCAGTCCTGTGGCCACTGCTGAATTTTCAAGATTTGTTGGCATATTGAGTGCAACATTTTCATTGCATCATCATTTAGGATTTGAAAGAACTCAACTTGAATTCCATCACCTCCACTATCTTTGTTCATAGTGATGCTTCCTAAGGCCCACTTTACTTCACATACCATGATGTCTGGCTCTAGGTGAGTGTTCACACCATTATGATTATCTGGGTCATGAAGATATATATTTTTTTCCAGTTCTTCTGTGTATTCTCGCCACCTTTTCTTAATATATTCTGCTTCTGTCATGCCCATACCATTTCTGTCCTTTTTTGAGCCCATCTTTGCATGAAATGTTCCTTTGCTATCTCTAATTTTCTCAAAGAGATCTCTAGCTTTTCCAAATAATTAGTTAAGGAATACATAAAATAAAAACATATAAAAGATTGCAGAAACATAAAATATGAGGAGTGGAAGTAAAAATGAAGTGAGTACAAAATGCACTAAAACAACTGTTATTGTTCAGTTGCTAAGCCACGTCCAACTCTTTGTGACCCCATGCCCTGCAGCACACTAGACATCCCTGTCCTTCATCATCTCCTGGAGTTTTCTAAAACTCAAGTCCATTGAGTTAGCGATGCCATCCAACAATCTTATCCTCTGTCACTCCCTTTTCCTCGTGCCCTCACCTTTTCCCATAATCATGGTCTTTCTCAATATGTCAGCTCTTTGCATCAGATGTCCAGCGTATTTGAGCTTCAGTTTTAGCAACAGTCTTTCCAATGAGCATTCAGAGTTGATTTCCTTTAGGTTGACTGGTCTGATCTTACTGTCCAAAGGGTTTTCAAGAGTCTTCTCCAGCACCACAGTTCGAAAGCATCAACTCTTCAGTTTTCAGCTTTCTTTGTGGTCCAACTCTCACACTGAGTGACTGTGAACTTAAAATAGACTGTTACATGATATGTTGATATACAGGTTGATATATGATAACCTCACAGTAACCAAATACCAATAACCAATAACAAATATACAAAAATAAAGAGAAAGAAAACAAGCATAAAACTAAAGAAATTTGTCAAGTCATAGGGGAAAAGAAATAGAAGAAATAGAGAACAACCAGATAACAAGTAAAAAAATGGCAATAAGTACATACTTATTAGCTGCTGCTTTAAATGCAAATGAACTAAATACTCCAGTCAAAAGATAGTTGAATGGATTTTTTAAAAAAGAAGACACATATATGTGCTGTCTAAAGGAGACTCACTTCAGATTTAACAGCACACATGGGTTGAAAATGAGGGGATGGATAAAGATATTAAGTGCAAATGGAAATAAAGGAAAAGGAAAAGTGGGGTAGCAATACTCATACCAGACAATCTACACTCTGAAACAAAAACAGCCACAGGAGACAAAGTAGAATTTAAACTCGTTCCCCCAGAAAGACAGAGACAAAGAAGAACCTAACATAAGGACAGAGGGGTCAATCCAAAAAGAACATATCATGCTTGTAAATATACATGCACCTAACATCAGAGAACCTAAATATATAAACCAAATATACATAAAGGATAACTTTATACTCATACAATCATAGTAGGAGACTTTAACACATACTTACATCAATAGATAAATCATCCAGAGAAAAAATCAATAAGGAAACATTTGCAATAAATTACATATCAGATCAGATAGATGAACAGATATATATTCTGCTGTATGGGGAGCAGAATACACATTCTTTTCGGTGAACATGTAACATATTCCAGAATAGATAACATGTTAGATCACAAGCAAATTTCAGTAGATTTAAGACTGAAATCACATCAAGTTTTTTTTCCGCTCACTACCATTTAAATTTGAAATAAGTTATAAGAACAACAACTGGAAAAAACACAAATATTTGAAGAATATGGAACATGACACTAAGTAAGCAATTAGTTATTGAAGAAATCAAAGAGGAAATAGAACAACTCTTTGAGACAAATGAAAATAGAACCATAATGTTTCAAAATCTATGGGGTGCAACAAAAGCAGTTCTAAAAGAAATGTTTGTAGTGACATAGGCTTAATACAGGAAAATCTCAAATAAATAATCTCACCTTACACCTAAAGGAACTAGAAAAAGAACGACAAAGTCTAAAGTTAGCATAATAAAGAAAACTATAATGATAAGAGCAGAAAAAAATAAAATGGAGACTAAAAGCAATGTGCTCAGTCGCTTCAGTCATGTCTGATTGTAGCCCCATTGTCTGTAAGCCGTCGGGCTCCTCTGTCCACAGGATTCTTCAGTCAAGAATACTAGAGTGGGTTGCTGTGATCTTCTCCAAAATAGCAATAGAAAAGATAAATGAGACTAAGAACTGCTTCTCTGAAAAGATCGAGAATTGACAAATTTTAGCCAACTCAACAGTGACCAGTTCAGTTCAGTTCAGTTCAGTCGCTCAGTCGTGTCCAACTCTCCGCGACCCCATGAATCACAGCACGCCAGGCCTCCCTGTCCATCACCAAGTCCCAGAGTACACTCAAACTCATTTCCACAGAGTCGGTGATGCCATCCAGCCATCTCATTCTCCGTTGTCCCCTTCTCCTCCCGCCCCCAACTTTTCCCAGCATCAGAGTCTTTTCCAGTGAGTCAACTCGTCACATGAGGTGGCCAAAGTATTGCAGTTTCAGGTTTACCATCAGTCCTTTCAATGAACACCCAGGATTGATCTCCTTTAGAATGGACTGGTTGGATCTCCCTGCAGTATAAGGGACTCTCAAGAGTCTTCTCCAACACCACAGTTCAAAAGCATCAATTCTTCGGCGATCAGCCTTCTTCACAGTCCAACTCTCACATCCATACATGACCACTGGAAAAACCATTGCCTTGACTAGACGGATCTTTGTTGGCAAAGAAATGTCTCTGCTTTTTAATATACTATCAAGGTTGGTCAAAACTTTCCTTCCAAAGAGCAAGCGTCTTTTAATTTCAGGGCTGCAATCAGCATCCACAGTGATTTTGGAGCCCCCAAAAATAAAGTCTGACACTGTTTCCACTGTTTCCCCATCTATTTCCCATGAAGTGATGGGACCAGTTGCCATGATCTTAATTTTCTGAATGTTGAGCTTCAAGCCAACCTTTTCAGTCTCCTCTTTCACTTTCATCAAGAAGCTTTTGAGTTCCTCTTCACTTTCTGCCATATGGGTGGTGTCATCTGCATATCTGAGGTTATTGATATTTCTCCCAGCAATCTTGATTCCAGCTTGTGCTTCTTCCAGCCCAGCGTTCCTCATGATGTACTCTGCATATAAGTTAAATAAGCAAGGTGACAATATACAACCTTGACGCACTCCTTTTCCTATTTGGAACCAGTCTGTTGTTCCATGTCCAGTTCTAACTGTTGCTTCCTGACCTGCATACAGGTGTCTCAAGAGGCAGGTCAGGTGGTCTGGGATTCCCATCTCTTTCAGAATGTTCCACAGTTTATTATGATCCACACAGTCAAAGGCTTTGGCATAGTCAATGAAGCAGAAATAGATGTTTTTCTGAAACTCTCTTGTTTTCTCCATGATCCAGCGGAAGTTGGCAATTTGATCTCTGCTTCCTCTGCCTTTTCTAAAACCTGGTTGAACACCTGGGAATTCATGTTTCACATACTGCTGAAGCCTGGCTTGGAGAATTTTGAGCATGACTTTACTAGAGTGTGAGATGAGTGCAATTGTGCAGTAATTTGAGCATTCTTTAGCATTGCCTTTCTTTGGGATTGGAATGAAGACTTACCTCTTCCAGTCCTGTGGCCACTGCTGAGTTTTCCAAATCTGCTGGCATATTGAGTGTAGCACTTTCAAAGCATCATCTTTCAAGACTTGAAATAGATCAACTGGAATTCCATCACCTCCACTAGCTTTGTTAGTAGTGATGCTTTCTAAGGCCCACTTGGCTTCACATTCCAAGATGTCTGGCTCTAGGTCAGTGATCACGTTATCGTGACTATCTTGGTCGTGAAGATCTTTTTTGTATAGTTCTTCTGTGTATTCTTGCCACCTCTTCTTAATATCTTCTGCTTCTGTTAGGTCCATACCATTTCTGTCCTTTATCGAGCCCATCTTTGCATGAAATGTTCCCTTGGAATCTCTAATTATCTTGAAGAGATCTCTTGTCTTTCCTATTCTGTTGTTTTTCTCTATTTCTTTGTATTGATCACTGAGGAAGTCTTTCTTATCTTTCCTTGCTATTGTTTGGAACTCTGCATTCAGATGCTTATATCTTTCCTTTTCTCCTTTGCTTTTCGCCTCTCTTCTTTTCACAGCTATTTGTAAGGCCTCCTCATACAGCCATTTCGCTCTTCTGCATTTCTTTTCCATGGGGATGATCTTGGTCTGTCTCCTGTCCAATGTCACGAACCTCCGTCCAGAGTTCATCAGGCACTCTATAAATCAGACCTAGTCCCTTAAATCTATTTCTCACTTCCACTGTATAATCATAAGGGATTTGATTGAGGTCATATCTGAATGGTCTAGTGGTTTTCCCTACTTTCTTCAATTTAATCTGAATTTCGCAATAAGGCGCAACAGTGGCCACAGGACTGGAAAAGGTCAGTTTTCATACCAATCACAAAGAAAGGCAATGCCAAAGAATGTTCAAACTACCGCACAATTGCTCTCATCTCACATGCTAGCAGAGTAATGTTCAAAATTCTCCAAGCCAGGCTTCATAGTATGTGAACCGTGAACGTCTAGATATTCAAACTGGATTTAGAAAAGGCAGAGGAATCAGAGATCAAATTGCCAACATCTGCTGGATCATGAAAAAAACAAGAGAGTTCCAGAAAAGCATCTGTTTCTGCATTATTGACTACACCACAGCCTTTGACTGTGTGGATCACAATAAACTTTGGAAAATTCTGAAAGAGAAGGGAATACCAGACCACTTTTCCTGCCTCCTGAGAAACCTATATGAAGGTTAAGAAGCAACAGTTAGAATCAGACATGGAACAACAACTGGTCCTAAATTGGAAAAGGAGTACATCAAGGCTGTATATTGAGACCGTGTTTATTTAACTTATATGCAGAGTACATCATGCAAAATGCCAGGCTGGGTGAAACACAGGCTGGAATTAAGATTGCTGGGAGAAATATCAATAACCTCAGATACGTAGATGACAGTACCCTTATGGAAGAAAGTGAAGAAGAACTAAAGGACCTCTTGATGAAAGTGAAAGAGGAGAGTGAAAAAGTTGCCTTAAAACTCAGCATTCAAAAAACTAAGATGATGGCATCTGATCCCATCAGTTCAGCTCATGTCAGTTGCTCAGTCGTGTCCAACTCTTTGCCTCCCTGTCCATCACCAGCTCCCGGAGTTCACTCAAACTCATGTCCATCGAGTCAGTGATGCCATCCATCCATCTCATCCTCTGTCGTCCCCTTCTCCTCCTGCCCCCAATCCCTCCCAACATCAGAGTCTTTTCCAGTTTGTCAAATCTTCGCATGAGGCGGCCAAAGTTTTGGAGTTTCAGCTTTAGCAACAGTCCTTAAAATGAACACCCAGGACTGATCTCCTTTAGAATGGACTGGTTGGATTTCCTTGCAGTCCAAGGGATTCTCAAGAGTCTTCTCCAACAACACAGTTCAAAAGCATCAATTCTTTGGTGATCAGCTTTCTTTTTTTTGTTTGTTTATTTATTTTATTATATTGGTTGGTTTTTCCATACATTGACATGAATCCACTCTGGGTGTACATGAGTTTCCCTTCCTGAACCCCACTTCCATTTTCCTCCTCCCCTTATCCTCCCTCTGGGTCATCCCTGCTCACCAGCCCTGAGCATTCTGTATCATGCGTCGAACCTGGACTGGTGATTTGTTTCACATATGATAATATACATGCTACAATGCCGTTCTCCCCAATCATCCCACCTTCACCCTCTCCCACAGAGTCCCAAAGACTGTTCTATATGCCTATGTCTATTTTCAGCCTCGTATACAGGGTTCAGGTTACCATCTTTCTAAATTCCATATATATGCGTTAGTATACTGTATTGATGTTTTTCTTTCTGGCTTACTTCACTCTGTATAATTGGCTCCATTTTCATCCACGTATAATTGGCTCCAATTTCATCCATCTCATTAAAACTGATTCAAATGCATTCTTTTTGATGGCTGAAAAATACTCCATTGTGTATATGTACCAAAGCTTTTGTATCCATTCATCTGCAGATGGACATCTAGGTTGCTTCCATGTCCTGGCTATTATAAACAGTGCTGCAATGAACATTGGAGTACATGTGTCTCTTTCAATTCTGGTTTCCTCGGTGTGTATGCCCAGGAGTGTGATTGCTGGATCATATGGTAGTTCTATTTCCAGTTTTTTGAGGAATCTCCACACTGTTCTCCATAGTGGCTGTACTAGTTTGCATTCCCACCAACAGTGTAAGAGGGTTCCCTTCTCTCCACCCCCTATCCAACATTTATTGCATGTAGACATTTGGATAGAGGCCATTCTGACTGGTGTGAAATGGTATCTCATTGTGGTTTTGATTTGCATTTCTCTGATTATGAGGGATGTTGAGCATTTCTTCATGTATTTGTTAGCCATCTGTATGTCTTCTTTGGAGAAATGTCTGTTCAGTTCTGTGGCCCATTTTTTGAGTGGGTCGTTTATTTTCCTGGAATTGAGCTGCAGGAGTTGCTTTTATATTTTGGAGATTAATTCTTTGTCAGTTGTTTCTTTTGCTATTATTTTCTCCCATTCAGAAGGCTGTCTTTTCACCTTGCTTATGGTTTCCTTTGCTGTGCAGAAGCTTTTAATTTTAATTAGGTCCCATTTGTTTATTTTTGCTTTGGTTTCCAATATTCTGGGAGGTGGGTAATGAAGGATCCTGCTGTGATATATGTCAGAGAGTGTTTTTCCTATGTTCTCCTCTAGGAGTTTTATAGTTTCTGGTCTTTCATTTAGATCTTTAAACCATTTTGAATTTATTTTTGTGTATGCTGTTTGAAAGTGTTCTAGTTTCATTCTTTTACAAGTGGCTGACCAGTTTTCCCAACACCACTTGTTAAAGAGACTGTCTTTTCTCCATTTTATATTCTTGCCTCCTTTGTCAAAGATAAGGTGTCCATCAATGTGTGGATTTATCTCTGGGCTTTCTATTTTGTTCCATTGATCTATATTTCTGTCTTTATGCCAGTACCATACTCTCTTGATGACTGTGGCTTTGTAGTAGAGCCTAAAGACCAGTAGGTTGATTCCCCCAGTTCCATTCTTCTTCCTCAAGATTGCCTTGGCTATTTGAGGTTTTTGTATTTCCATACAAATTGTGAGATTATTTGTTCTATCTCTGTGAAAAATATCGTTCGTAGCTTGATAGGGATTGCATTGAATGTATAAATTACTCATTTTTACAATGTTTATTCTTCCCATCCACGAACATGGTATATTTCTCGATCCACCGGTGTCCTCTTTGATTACTTTCACCAGTGTTTCATAGCTTTCTATGTACATATCTTTTGTTTCTTTAGGTAGATATATTCTTCTTGAGAGTCCCTTGGACTGCAAGGAGATCCAACCACTCCATTCTAAAGGAGACCAATCCTGAGTGTTCATTGGAAGGACTGATGCTAAAGCTGAAACTCCAATACTTTGGCCACCTCATGCGAAGAGTTGACTCACTGGAAAAGACTCTGATGCTGGGAAGGATTGGGGGCGGGAGGAGAAGGGGACAACAGAGAATGAGATGGCTGGATGGCATCAGCGACTCGATGGACATTTAGGTGAACTCCGGGAGTTGGTGATGGACAGGGAGCCCTTGCGTCCTGTGATTCATGGGGTCGCAAAGAGTCGGACACGACTGAGTGACTGAACTGAACTGAACTGATTCCTAAGGATTTTATTCTTTCCGTTGCAACAGTGAATTGAATAGTTTCCTTAATTTCTCTTTATATTTTCTCATTACTAGTGTATAGGAATGCAAGGAATTTCTGTGTGTTGCTTTTATATCCTGCAACATTACTGTATTCATTGATTAGCTCTAGTAGTTTTCTGGTAGAGTCTTTCAGGTTTGCTGTGGAGAGGATCATGTCATCAGTGAACAGTGAAAGTTTTACTTCTTCTTTTCCAATTTGGATTCCTTTTATGTCTTTTTCTGCTCTGATTGCTGTGGCCAAAACTTCCAAAACTATGTTGAGTAGTAGTGGTGAGAGTGGGGACCCTTATCTTGTTCCTGACGTTAGGGGAAATGCTTTCAGTTTTTCACCATTGAGGATAATGTTTGCTGTGGGTTTGTCATATATAGCTTTTATTATGTTGAGGTACGTCCCTTCTATTCCCATCTTCTGGAGGGTTTTTATCATAAATGGAGGTTGAATTTTGTCGAAGGCTTTCTGTGCATCTATTGAGATAATCTATGATTTTTATTTTTCAGTTTGTTAATGTGGTGTATTACATTGATTGATTTGTGGATATTAAAGCATCCTTGCATTCCTGGGATAAAACGCACTTGGTCATGATCTTCTTAGTTTGTTGTTGCATTCTGATTTCCTGGAATTCTGTTAAGGATTTTTGCATCTATGTTCATCAGTGATATTGGCCTGTAGTTTTCTTTTTTTGTGGGGTCTTTACCAGGTTTTGGGATTAGGGTGATGGTGGCCTCATAGAATGAGTTTGGAAGTTTCCCTTCCTCAGCAATTTTCTGGAAGAGTTTGAGTAGAATACGTGTTAGCTCTTCTCTAAATTTTTGGTAGAATTCAGCTATGAAGCCGTCTGGACCTGGGCTTTTGTTTGCTGGAAGATTTCTGATTACAGCTTCTATTTCCGTGCTTGTGAAGGGTCTGTTAAGATTTTCTATTTCTTCCTGGTTCAGTTTTGGAAAGTTGTACTTTTCTAAGAATTTTTCCGTTTCTTACAAGTTATCCATTTTATTGCCATATAATTGCTGATAGTATTCTCTAATGATCCTTTGTATTTCTATGTTGTCGTTTGTGATCTTTTCGTTTCGTTTCTAATTTTATTGATTTGGTTCTTCTCCCTTTGTTCCTTGATGAGTCTGGCTAGTGGTTTGTCAATTTTATTTACCTTCTCAAAGAACCAGCTTTTGGCTTTGTCGATTTTTGCTATGGTCTCTTGTTTCTATTGCATTTATTTCTGCCCTAATTTTTACGATTTCTTTCCTTCTACTAACCCTGGCGTTCTTAATTTCTTCCTTTCCTACTTGCTTTAGGTGTGGAGTTAGGTTATTTAGTTGACCTTTATCTTGTTTCTTGAGGTGTGCCTGTATTGCTATGAACCTT
Organism: Moschus berezovskii; assembly: GCF_049115385.1. NCBI lineage: Eukaryota > Metazoa > Chordata > Mammalia > Artiodactyla > Moschidae > Moschus > Moschus berezovskii. The sequence continues at coordinate 5,789,639 of NC_142462.1, forward strand.
CCCCTTAGCACTGCTTTTACAGTTTCCCAGAGGTTTTGGGTTGTTGTGTTTTCATTTTCATTCATTTCTATGCATGTTTTGATTTCTTCTATGATTTTTTCATTATTCAGCAGCGTGTTGTTCAGCCTCCATATGATGGCATTGTTTTTCATATGTTGGCATTTTTAATAGGTTTTCTCCTGTAATTGAGATCTAATCTTTCTGCATTGTGGTCAGAAAAGATGCTTGGAATGATTTCATTATTTTGAATTTACTAAGGCTAGATTTATGGCCCAGGATGTGATCTATCCTGGAGAAGGTTCTGTGTGCGCTTGAGAAAAAGGTGAAATTCATTGTTTTGGGGTGAAATGTCCTTTAGAGATGTATTAGGTCTAACTGGTCTATTGTATCATTTAAAGTTTGTGTTTCCTTGTTAATTTTCTGTTTAGTTGATCTGTCCATAGTTGTGAGTAGGGTATTAAAGTCTCCCACTATTTTTGCATTGTTGTTAATTTCCCCTTTCATACTTGTTAGTGATATTGTGTGCTCCTATGTTGGGTGCATAAATATTTATAATTGTTATACCTTCTTCTTGGATTGATCCTTTGATCATTATGTAGTTTACTTCTTTGTCTCTTTTCAAAGCCTTTGTTTTAAAGTCTATTTTATCTGATATGAGTATTGCTACTCCTGCCTTCTTTTGGTCTCTGTTTGCGTGAAATATCTTTTTCCAGCCCTGAATTTCAGTCTGTATGTGTCCCTCGTTTTGAGGAGGGTCTTTTGTAGACAACATATATGGGGGTCTTGTTTTTGTATCCAATCAGCCAGTCTTTGTCTTATGGTTGGGGCATTCAACCCATTTGTGTTTAAGGTGATTACTGATAAGTATGATCCCGTTGCCATTTTCTTTATTGTTTTGGGTTCGAGTTTATACACAATTTCTGTGCTTCCTGTCTAGAGAAGATCCTTTAGCATTATGTTGGAGAGCTGGTTTGGTGATGCTGAATTCTCTCAGCTTTTGTTTGTCTCTAAAGCTTTTGATTCCTCCTTCATATTTGAATGAGATCCTTGCTGGTTACAGTAATCTGGGCTGTAGGTTATTTTCTTTCATCACTTTAAGTATGTCTTGCCATTCCTTCCTGGCCTGAAGAGTTTCTTTTGATAGATCAGCTGTTATCCTTATGGAAATACCCTTGTGTGTTATTTGTTTCTTTTCCCTTGCTGTGTTTAATATTTGTTCTTTATGTTTGATCTTTGTTAATTTGATTAATTAATATGTGTCTTGGGGTATTTCGCCTTGGGTTTATCCTGTTAGGGACTCTCTGGGTTTCTTGGACTTGGGTGATTATTTCCTTGCCCGTGTTAGGGAAGTTTTCAACTATTATCTCCTCATGTATTCTCTAAAAGTCTTTCTTTTTGTCTTCTTCGGGGACTCCTATGATTTGAATGTTGGGGCGTTTAACATTTTCCCAGAGGTCTCTAATATTATTCTCATTTCTTTTTATTAGTTTTTCTTTTCTCCTCTCTGTTTCATTTGTTTCTACAATTCTATCTTCTAGCTCGCTTATCCAGTCTTCTGCCTCCGTTATTCTACTCTTTTTTCCCTCCAGAGTGTTTCTGATCTCATCTATTGCATTATTCATTCTATAGTGACTCGTTTTATTTCCTCTAAATCCTTATTGAACGTTTCATGCATCTTCTCAATCTTTTTCTCCAGGTTATTTATCTGTAACTCCGTTTTGCTTTCAAGATTTTGAATCATTTTCACCATCAAAATACGAAATTCTTTATCAAGTAAATTCCTTATATTTTCCTCTTCTGTTTGTGTTGGTGGGCATTTATCCTGTTCCTTTACTTGCTTGGTATTTCTCTGCCTCTTCATCTTGATTATATTGCTCTGCTTGAGGTGGCCTTTCCGTCTTCTGGCTGTTTGTGGACTTCTCTTTATTATGTAGTTTCCTCGCTGTGTGTGGGGTTGGACGGGTGACTTGTCAAGGTTCCCTGGTTATGGAAGCTTGTTTCGGAGTTCTGGTGGGTGGAGCTGGATTTAATTTGTCTGGAGTGCAATGAACTGTCCAGTAATGAGTTATGAGATGTCAGTGGGTTTGAAGTGACTTTGTGCATCCTGTATATTGAAGCTCAGGGTTATTTTCCTGTGTTACTGGATAATTTGTGTGGTATATCTTGCTCTGGAACTGTTGACCCTTGGGTGGTGTTTGGTTTCAGTGTAGGTATGGAGGTGTTTGATGAGCTCCTATCGATCAATGTTCCCTGGAGTCAGGAATTCTCTGGTGTTCTCAGGATTCAGGCTTAAGCCTCTGCCTCTGGTTTTCGGTCTTATTCTTGGAGTAGCCTCTAGACTTCTCTATCTGTCATTTCCAACGTGGTTCCCTCTGTTTTAGCTTCTGTTTGGTGTTCTCTTCAGAGTCTAATTTTCTCCCTGACACTAGGGGGCGGTGGTGGACAGTTTTTAAGGCTCACTTGTTCAGTCCTGTTCTGGGAAGTGATGAACGTTGCAGACAAATATCTCTGGTGTCTTTGGGGAGTGCTCGCAGTGTCTCAGTCACACTGGGTTTGCCCCCGCTCATGGCATGTGTGCTGTCCCAGTCTACACTGCACAAGCTCTAGGTTGCTCTGCTGGGAACTGTCCAAGGCTGGCGCTGGGTTGCATGCACTTCCCAGGTCTGAGCGGCTCAGGTTCAGGTACTCGGGTACTCCACAAAGGTGCAGACTTGGTTGGGCCTGCATTTTGTGCCTTCTCCGGTCCGAGCAGCTCAGTTGACCAAGCGTTTGGTAAGTGCGGTCACTGTGACTTATTGCCTCCCCAGTCCCTGCCACTCCGTTTTCTGGGTGTAAAGCCAGCGCACCTTCTCAGGCAGATGTTGACCTCTCAGAAACCCATGAAGTCTTGGTTAACACTGAAGCCTGCCTACAGTTTGGTATCGGATGCCTTTCTGGGGCCACAGTTGCCCCCTTCAGGCTCTAACTGCCCTCCCTTGCCTGTGTTGGAGGGGAATGGGCCGACTGCAGCTGGCTAGCTCTGCTCAGTCCTTTGTTCTGTGAGCGGGGCTGGCAGAGTCTTAGGTTAGGTCTTTTCGCCTTTTCATGGGGTAGCTATCCCACAGTCTGCCCCACTATCCCCAGTTAGTTCTCCCAGATTCTCTCCTGGCATTCAGTCCCAGTCCTTTCTCTAAGCAGCTCAGCCGGCTCCTCCCTGCCCAGCCCCTGCTTGCTAATGGCAGATGGGGGCGTCTGCACTGCTTCTCTGCTGGGAGTTACCGTTTAGCGGGTAATCTGTGAGTTTTAATTATTTCTTTCTTTTTCCTCCCGGTTATGTGGCCCTCTGAGGTTCCAAGGCTCACCACAGACTTGCCAGTGAGAGTGTTGCCTGGTGTTTGGAAACCTCTCTCTTTTCTAAGCCTCCCTTCACTGAATGGAGCTCGGTCCCTGCCTCTTTTGTCTCTCTTTTTATCTTTTATCTTTTTCCCTACCTCTTTTCGAAGACAATGGGCTGCTTTCCTGGGTGCCTGATGTCCTCTGCCGGGATTCAGAAGTTGTTTTGTGGAATTTACTCAGCGTTCAAATGTTCTTTTGATGAATTTGTGGGGGAGAAAGTGGTCTCGCCATCCTATTCTTCCGCCATCTTTTTCCCTCCCCAGGCGATCCGCTTTCTTCACAGTCCAACTCTCACATCCATACACGACCATTGGAAAAACCATAGCCTTGACTAGACGGACCTTTGTTGGAAAAGCAATGTCTCTGCTTTTTAATATGCTATCTAGGTTGGTCATAACTTTCCTTCCAAGGAGTAAGCATCTTTTAATTTCATGGATGCAATCAGCATCCGCAGTGATTTTGCAGCCCCCCAAAAATAAAGATTGACCCTGTTTCCACTGTTTCTCCATCTATTTCCCATGAAGTGATGGGACCAGATGCCATGATCTTAGTTTTCTGAATGTTGAGCTTTAAGCCAACTATTTCATTCTCCTCTTTCACTTTCATCAAGAGGCTTTTGCGTTCCTCTTCACTTTCTGCCATAAGGGTGGTGTCATCTGCATATCTGAGGTTATTGATATTTCTCCCGGCAATATTCATTTCAACTTGCACTTCATGGCAAATAGATGGGGGGAAAGTGGAAACAGTGACAGACTTTCTTGAGAGGCTTTTGGGCTCCAAAATCACTGCAGATGGTGACTCCAGCCATGAAATTAAAAGACGCTTACTCCTTGGAAGAAAAGCTATGACAAATCTAGATAGCATATTAAAAAGCAGAGATATTACTTTGCCAACAAAGGTCCATCTAGTCAAAGCTATGTTTTTTTCAGTAGTCATATATGGATGTGAGATTTGGACCATAGAGAAAGCTGAGCATGGAAGAATTGATGCTTTTGAACTGTGGTGTTGGAAAAGACTCTTGATAGTCCCTTGGACTGCAAGAAGATCAAGCCAGTCAATCCCAAAGAAAATCAGTCCTAAATATTCATTGGAAGGATTGATGAGAAAGCTGAAGCTCCAATATTTGGCTACCTGATGTGAAGAAATGACTCCGTGGGAAAGATTCTTATGCTGGCAGAGATTGAAGGCAGGAGGAGAAGGGGGCAACAGAAGATAAGATGGTTGGATGGCATCACCAACTCAATGGAAATGAGTTTGAGCAAACTCTGGGAGTTGGTGATGACAAGGATGCATGGCATGCTGCAGGCCATGGGGTCGCAAAGAGTCATACTGCACTGAGCAACTGAACTGACTGACATACAATTGAAGAAAATTAAACCACATATAAAAATACTCTCAAAATTCATTAAAGACTTAATAAGGTCTTAAAATGTAAGGCTCCTAGATGAAAATATAAACAGAACATTTTTTGACATTGGTCTTAGCAATAGTTTTTGACTATGTTTCCTCAGGCAGTGGGCTTCACCTGTGGCTCAGAGCTTAAAGTGTCTGCCTGAAATGCAGAAGACCTCGGTTCAATCTGGGTCAGGAAGATCCCCTAGAGAAGGAAATGGCAACACACTCCAGTATTCTTGCCTGGAGAATCCCATGGACGGAAGAGCCTGGCTGGCAACAGTCCATGGTATCTCAAAGAGTCGGACACGACTGAGCGACTTCATTTTCTGTTTCCTTAGGCAAGGACAACAAAGGGAAAATTTTAAAAATGGAACTGCATGAAACAAAAGCTGGAGAAAAGGGAATCGATTTGTTGCTGGGAATGTAAATTGGTGCAGCCACTAAGAAAAACAGTATGGAGGTGTTTCCTCAAAAAGTTAAAAATAAAACTACCATAAGATCCAGCAACTTCACTTCTGGACATTCACCCTAAGAAAACAGAACCACTAACTTAAAAATATATATATATATGAACCCTTATGTTTATTGCAGCATTACTGAAAACAGCCTAGACATGGGATCAACCTAAACATCTGTCAATTGGGCTTCCCAGGTGTCACTTTTGGTAAAGAACCGACTGGACAATGCAGAAGACACAAGAGACACATGTTCAGTCCCTGTGTTGGGAAGACCCTGGAGGAGGCCATGGCAATCTAATTCAGTATTCTTTACTAGAGAATCTAATGGTCAGATGAGCCTGGTGAGCTGTGGTTCATAGGGTTGCAAAGAATCAGACACGACTGAAGTGACTTCAGCCAGACAGGCACATTCATCAATAGATGAATGGATAAAGAAGATATCATATACAATGACTTATTACCCAGCCATAAGAAGAAAAGAAATCTTGCCATTTGTGACAAGATAGTTGTACCTCAAATGTATTATGCTAAGTAAAATAAGTCAGACAGAGAAAGACAAATACTGTATAGCCTCTCTAACGTGTGGAATCTAAAAACAAAACAAATAAAAGAGTAACAGACTTATAGAGTGCAAACTGGTGGTACCAGAAGGTAAAGAACCGGTGTTTGAGCAAAATAGGTGAAGGGAATTAAGACATGTAAACTTCCAGTTATAAATATGTCACTGGGATAGAAAAATAGGCAATAATATTATAACAGCATAATGTTACTGGACTTGTGATCATTATTAGTGTATTTGATCTTGCATCACTGTGTTGTACACGTGAAATTAACATAATCTTATCCATCAACTGTAATTAAAAAAAAAAAAAGCTTTCTAGGCAATGTGGATCTTTCTCTTGGCAGGCAAAATGTGATTTAATTTAAGAGAAACGCAAAAGAGGAAAGTATAGAGAATAACATAACAAAAGCCTGGATCACTTCTTCACTAACAAAGAGTGGGGGGTGAGGAATGGAATCTGTTGTGAGAAATTATATAACAAATAAAAAGTGCTTAGACCAATGGTTCTTACTCCTGATTGACCATTATAGGTACCTGTGTATCTTTTAAAATGTAGTGACACCTGGCTGCAGCTTAGAACCGGTTAAATCAGAATCTTCTCATATGACTAAGCTGGTGATTGTAGTGTACAGCCAGAACTGAGAAACTTAGAATATTACCAGGCACACAGTAAATGTTCCACTTATTTTATCTGTCATCATCTTAATATCAATCCATTATGCTAAAAATGTGAACATTCAGTAATATTTGCTTCAGCTTATATTTTATAGAGATTTGAATATTAGCTTTCTTGATATCTGCTCATGATCTCAGCATATATCTACCAAAAGTTAAAATACTGTCATGAATTTGGTAGATATATTTTCTTGCCAGTATTTCCATGATATTAGGATTAATTTTGTATTAATAAGCAATCTTCTTGAAAACTTAGATAAAAAAAAAGTCATGCTACAAATGCTGTCACTGTAATATTCTCATTAAAGCTTTATGTCTAAAAAAAAGAGAATAAAAATAAACTTAAACCCTAATTGAATATTTTCGATAAGAATTAAGTCAATAGAGACCATGAATTTAAACGTGAAATTATAAACATTTAGAAAAAATCTTCTAGATCTAGGGTTAGGTCAGAAACTGAAAGCATTACTCTTAAAAGAAAAACTGATAAATTTGATTTCATCAAAATATTAAAATTTTATCTGTCAGAGGCCCTGCTAAGAGTATTGATAGACAAATTACAAAATGAGAAAATTTATCACATGTACAATAAAGGATTATTATTTATATTAAGAACTCTTGCAAATTAGTGGTAATGAAACACAAATCAAAAAGAAAATGGACAAAAGATGTGAAGAGACATTTTATTGATGATGTCATGGAGACACATACATGGGAAATAGCATGTGAAAGATGTTCAACACCATTAAGGAAATGTAAATTAAAACCACCATGAAATATCACTACATACATCTCAGATGGTTGAAATAAAGAAAATATTCAGTTCAGTTCATTTCAGTTCAGTCGCTCAGTCGTGTCCGACTCATAGTGACCCCATGAATCACAGCACGCAAGGGCTCCCTGTCCATCACCAACTCCCGGAGTTCACTCAAACTCATGTCCATCGAGTCGGTGATGCCATCCAGCCACCTCATTCTCTGACGTCCCCATCTCCTCCTACCCCCAATCGCTCCCAGCATCAGAGTCTTTTCCAGTGAGTCAACTCGTCGCAAGAGGTGGCCAAAGTATTGGAGTTTCAGCTTTAGCATCAGTCCTTCCAATGAACACCCAGGATTGATCTCCTCTAGAATGGGCTGGTTGTATCTCGTTGCAGTCCAAGGGACTCTCAAGAGTCTTCTCCAGCACCACAGTTCAAAAGCATCAATTCGTCAGCGACCAGCTTTCTTCACAGTCCAACTCTCACATCCATACATGACCACAGGAAAAATCATAGCCTTGACTAGACGGACCTTGGTTGGCAAAGTAGTGTCTCTGCGTTTTAATATGCTATCTAGGCTGGTCAAAAATTTCCTTCCAAGGAGTAAGCATCTTTTAATTTCATGGCTGCAATCAGCATCCGCAGTGATTTTGGAGCCCCAAAAAATAAAGTCTGACACGGTTTCCACTGTTTCCCCATCTATTTCCCATGAAGTGATGGGACCAGATGCCATGATCTTCGTTTTCTGAATGTTGAGCTTCAAGCCAACATTTTCACTCTCCTCTTTCACTTTCATCAAGAGGCTTTTGAGTTCCTCTTCACTTTCTGCCATAAGGGTGGTGTCATCTGCATATCTGAGGTGACTGATGTTTCTCCTGGCAATCTTGATTCCAGCTTGTGCTTCTTCCAGCCCAGCATTCCTCATGATGTACTCTGCATATAAGTTACATAAGCAGGGTGACAATATACAGCCTTGATGTATTCCTTTACCTATTTGGAACCAGTCTGTTGTTCCGTGTCCAGTTCTAACTGTTGCTTCCTGACCTGCATACAGGTTTCTCAAGAGGCAGGTCAGGTGGTCTGGTATTCCCATCTCTTTCAGAATTTTCCACAGTTTATTGTGCTCCACACAGTCAAAGGCCTTGGCATAGTCAATGAAGCAGAAATAGATGTTTTTCTGGAACTCTCTTGCTTTCTCAGGATCCAGCGGATGTTGGCAATTTGATCTCTTGTGCCTCTGCCTTTTCTAAAACCTGCTTGAACATCTGGAAGTTCACAATTCACATATTGCTGAAGCCTGGCTTGGAGAATTTTGAGCATGACTTTACTAGTGTGTGAGATGAGTGCAATTGTGTGGTAGTTTGAGCATTCTTTGGCATTGCCTTTCTTTGGGATTGGAATGAAGACTGACCTTTTCCAGTCTTGTAGCCATTGCTGAGTTTTCCAAAATTGCTGGCATATTGAGTGCAGCACTTTCACAGCATCATCTTTCAGGATTTGAAATTGCTCAATTGGAATTCCATCACCTCCACTAGCTTTGTTCATCGTGATGCTCTCTAAGGCCCACTTGACTTCACATTCCAAGATGTCTGGTTCCAGGTGAGTGATCATGCCATCTTGATTATCATCATCGTGAAGATCTTTTCTGTACAGTTCTTCAATGACAGAATGATTTCTGTTCGTTTCCAAGGCAAACCATTCAATATTACAGTAATCCAAGTCTATGCCCCAACCAGTAATGCTGAAGAAGCCGAAGTTGAACAGTTCTATGAAGACCTACAAGACCTTTTAGAATTAACATCAAAAAAAGATGTCCTTTTCATTATAGGGGGCTGGACTGCAAAAGTAGGAAGTCAAGAAACACCTGGAGTAACAGGCAAATTTGGCCTTGGAGCACGAAATGAAGCAGGGCAAAGGCTAACAGAGTTTTGTCAAGAGAACGCACTGGTCATAGCAAACAACCATTGCCAAGAACATAAGAGAAGACCTTACATATGGACATTACTAGATGGTCAACACCAAAATCAGATTGATTATATTATTTGCAGCCAAAGATGGACAAGCTCTATAAAGTTAGCAAAAATAAGACCAGGAGCTGACTGGGGCTCAGATCATGAACTCCATATTACCAAATTCAGACTTAAATTGAAGAAAGTAGGGAAAACCACTAGACCATTCAGATATGACCTCAATCAAATCCCTTATGATTACACAGTGGATATAAGGAATAGATTTAAGAGTCTAGATCTGATAGATATAGTGCCTGATGAACTCTGGATGGAGGTTCATGACATTGTAAAGGGGACAGGAACCAAGACCATACCCATGGAAAAGAAATGCAAAAGAGAAAAATGGCTGTCTGAGGAGGCCTTACAAATAGCTGTGAAAAGAAGAGAAGCGAAAAGCAAAGGAGAAAAGGAAAGATATAAGCATCTGAATGCAGAGTTCCAAAGAATAGCAAGGAGAGATAAGAAAGCCTTCCTCAGAGATAAGTGCAAAGAAATAGAGGAAAACAACAGCAAAGGAAAAACAAGAGATCTTTTCAAGAAAATTGGAGATATCAAGGGAACATTTCATGCAAAGATGGGCTCGATAAAGTACAGAAATGTTATGGACGTAACAGAAGTAGAAGATATTAAGAAGAGGTGGCAAGAATACACAGAAGAACTGTACAAAAAAAAAAGAAAAAGAAAATATTACCAGCACCAAACGATGGCAGAGAATGTAGGCAAGGTGTAAGCTAAGAGGCTGGAAAAAGATGCGAGGAGCCATAGGAACTACAGATGCATTTATTCCCTCCTGGCTGGCACAGCAGCCATAAAACAGCCACTCTCTTGGCTGAAGCCATAACATAACAGAAGCCAAAACATAACCATAACATAGCTAAAACGTAACTATAAGCTAACCTCACATAGCATGACCATGATGTTGCCCCAGTGTAGCCCGAATGCAGAAGAATCCAAGGCTTTCATGTTGCTGCTCATACACGTGTCCCACAAAAAGTAGGCTGCAATCAAACAAGTACCTCCTTATGCACATGAGCAGCATTACAATCGATCTCATCTGTTGCACAACCATGCAAAGTCATTGTTTACAGTACATGGGGTCAAAGAGTGTGAGGGAGTGGGGCAAGAGAGACTGACTGGTGCCATCTTTTTCATTTACCCACACAGCGGAAAGTAGATGTGTCTCTAAAATGTTGGCATAAGGTGTTGCTATGGTGACCAGTTTACTGTCTTGGCTGTGGAGTGTGCTACAGTTTTGTAAGTTACTTTTGGAGGTAAATGGTATTTCCATCTATTATTTCTTACAGATGCATTTGAAATATAATTATCTTAACTTTGCAAAAAAAATGAAGTTTAAAATTCAGTTTATGATTACTGAATGATAGCCCCCAACTTGAAAGATTTTGAAACTAACAAAAATTGACAAAGAATTAGAATATTGAATATATATAGCCTACCTTCTACAAAGTAATAACTACCTTCTACAAAGTAATAACTAGTCAGGAGAAAACTTGGCAAAGGCCTAACAAGCATTTTTTAAAAGTTCATCACATAAATGGCCAATAAGCATATGAAAATGAATCAAACTCATTAGTAATTGATAAAAATATAAAATTTGATCATATTTTCCATCTCCCTCTTTACCTTTAACTCCAGGCAACCATTGACTTATTTTCTGTCTCTATAGATTTGCCTTCATTTGATGTTATTTTTTTCTTTCAGTATTTTCAATATATCATCCCATTGCCTTTTTTTCTTTCTGTTCTTTATTGAATAGTCTCTACTGATTTATCTTTAAATTCTCTGATTTTTTTTTCTGCCACCTCAAATCTGTCACTGAATCCCACTAGTAAATTTTTCACTTTAGTTATTTAGGTTTTTTATAAAAATAAAAGTTATTTTATTACTTTTCAACTCCAGAATTTCCATTTGTTTCTTTTTTAAAAGTACATGTAATTTCTTCTGAAATCAATCAGTCTTCTGACTGAACTTCTACTTTATTTATTTTCTGTCATCATATATAGCTTTACTTTTGTAACAGTATTTCCTTTCATTTTTTACACACTTATAGTAGCTTCTTTGAAAGTTTTGCTGAATAGGTATCTGATGTTGCTTCAAGACACTTTCTATTGACACTTTTCTCCTGATTATTTGGCATACTTTTGTTTCTGCTCATGTCATAAATTTTGGTTGAATAGTAGTTGTGTAAGACCATGCACTGTCACAAACCATATTTTGTTGTTCAGTCACTCATTCACGTCTGACTCTCTGTGACCTCATGGACTGCAGCACACCATGCTGCCCTGTCCTTTACCATCTCCCAGAGCTTGTTAAAACTTATGTCCATTGAGTTGGTGATGCCATCCAACTATTTCATTCTCTGTCATCCCCTTCTGCTCCTACCTTCAATCTTTCCCAGCCTCAGGGTCTTTTCTAATGAGTCAGCTCTTTGATCCAATATTTTGGACCACCTGACGCAAAGTATTGGATCACAACCTATATATACATATATTTTCCTCTCTGGTGATTATTGTTTTTTGGTTTGTTTGATAACCGGCCTGAACTGAATTATAAAGACTATATTTCTGCAAGTGTGCATCCTTATATCTCTGCTTACTTTTTTTTCTTGATTTTACTTTTATGATTGGTTTTCCAGGGTGTACCCCTGTGTTTACAGAGCTTAATTTATTAAAAGTGGAGCTAAGACATCGCAAAAGGCTTCTACTCCAAGCTCACTTGTGTATAAACATAGCTATTTTCAAACCACTCGCAGCTCTTACTTTCCACTAGAATCTGCTTCTTGCCTGTAAACATCAACATCCAGGCTTTGCTGGCCAAAGAATGATTGGCTGGCTTAGCTTCTCTGTGCTCTCTACTGTGCTTATGGAAGCCTCTGGTCTACCAGGATGTATGCCTAGCTTATCAGGACCTCAATGACTGTCTCACTTTCTAAAACTTCCTGGTGATTTCTCTGGTGACCCAGTAGTTAGGACTCTCTGCTTTCACTGCTGTCACCTGGGTTCAATCCCTGGTTGGGGAACTAGGATCCCACAGGCTGTTGGGGGAGGCCATAAATAAGTAAATAAAACTTCCCATTAAATTCCCAGCTAATGTTCTGACTTAAAATTCAACATTATAAAAACTAAGATCATGGCATAGAGTCCCATCACTTCACAGCAAATAGTTGGAGAAATAATAGAAACAGAGACAGACTATTTTCTTGGGCTCCAAAATCACTGCAGATGGTGATTGCAGCCATGAAAGTTAAAGACACTTGTTTCTTGGAATAAAAGCTATGACAAACTTTGACAGCATAGTAAAAAGCAAAGACATTACTTTTTTGACAGAGGTCCATCTAGTCAATGCTATGGTTTTTCCAGTAGTCATGTGTGGATGTGAGAGGTGGATCATAAAGAAAGCTGAGCACCCAAGAACTGATGTTTTTGAACTGTGGTGTTGGAGAAGACTCTTGAGAGTCTCTTGGACTGAAAGGAGGTCAAACCAGTCAATCATATAGAAAATCTGTCTGGAATATACATTGGAAGCACTGATGTTGAAGCTAAAACTCCAATACTTTGGCCCCCTGATGAGAAGAGCTGACTCATTTGAAAAGACCCTGATGCTGGGAAAGATTGAAGGTGGGAGAAGAAGAGGATGACCTAGGGTGAGATGATTGGTTGGCATCACTGACTTTATGGACACGAGTTAGAGCAAGCTCCAGGTGTTGGTGATGGACAGGGAAGTCTGGTGAGCTGCAGTCCATGGGGTCGCAAAGTCAGACACAACTGAGCACCTGAACTGATTGAATGTTCTGGGTCACTGCTTGCATGAAACAGAACCTCTCCCTCATGCAAGCTGTTGGCTTGCTTGCCATGGAGAGGCCAGTTGTAACTGGCAGTGTTCCAAGTCAAGTGAGTTTCCCACAGTAGTGGCATCAAAGGGCTGGTTTCAGTCTGCCATATCCTGGTTGAAAACCACAGACAGGCCTGCTGGGAAACAGATGGGATCAACTCTATGCAATGATGCAGGGACTCACACTTTTAAAATCTGAAGTTCAGTAGTTTTCATGAATAGATTCTGCTAGTTGGGTGTATGCCTTTGGCCAATTTACAGTGTTGAAAATGATGTTTCTGACAGTTTCATCCTACATTAAGAGTAATTTTTGGGTGAGGGGATTTGCTGAGTTCCATATTCCATCATGCTGGAAATAAGAACTGTGAAGCAAGAATTTATAACGAGCTAAAATTTCAAAGACATTTGAAGATGAACAGGAAGACATGCCTGACAAAAGAGTTGGAAAATAAACAGCCTATACATAATTGTTTAACACACAACTTTAATGTACAACTTGTCACAGCCAAAAAGGATATGTCAAAATTTAGAACTCAGAAGAGAAAAGTCATAAAACAAACAGACTTGCAGATTTTTCTTATCTTAGTTTAAAAATCAAATTCAAACATTTAATTGTCAATATGGTCTGTCTCCTGTGTTACTTTTTGGGGGCATTTTAGCTCTTGTTATAATAGATGCACAAATATATCTCTCTAAGTGCTTCTTTCACATAGGTTTTATTCCCCTGTTGAGTTTGTTCCTTTCCTGGAACATTGGAGTCTATTTTTCCTGACATGACCGTCATTTGTCAATCCTGAAGTCATCTCTTGTCCACTTAATACAACAAATTGTTTTCTTCTTCTGCACGTTCTAAAAGTGACAAAATTATTTGCATAGTTGGCAGCTTGTGCCAAAAGACTTAATTTTATAAAGATGTTTAACTTTATTCTGCAGAAGCAGAATTACATAAAACAATATAAAAGCCATTTTTACTTCTAATTAACTTGCATAATTTTTCCTGCCTTTATGAGTTATATTATATGCTGTACTCTGTGAGTCACTTTTTTAAAAGAAGGTCACATTATCTTCCCAAAGCCCTTCTCTATATCTTTTTTCCTCTAAGATATAAGAATAGCCCTGTATTAACAGGGTTACAATATAGAACTTACATTCTCTGCTAAAGATTTATGTTAAAGATTTTTCATGGAAAAAATAACTGCTGAGAAATACATTAAAATACTTTTTGTATAAAATCCATGTCTGGCTTGTAGCCCATGCTTTACTTTTTTCCACCCCTCATTTATAAAGCTTATACAAACTAGGAAAGATGAAAAATCATAACATTGTAAAAGTAATAATATATTTCAAGGAGCTAGGAGAAATTTACATCATATAAAAGGTAGATGGACTGAAGTTGGAACTCACGATCAGTATTTGATCTTGACAAATACTTCATGCCAGAAGAATTTGCTTTCTTCACAGGTTCAGCGACCAAAAAACATATAACGCTTAGAAACTTAAGTAACAGAGCAGAAACTATTTAACAAAGCATCCCTATTAATAATTTTTTTCAGCCTAACATTGAAATTTTACCAGGATTATCACATAAGCAGAGAAGAATGAAATCACGGTGCATAAGGCAGGAGTAAGAACTTCAGCAGGGTGTGTTTGTGGAAGGATGAATCTAGGGACTAAATTTTTATTTGCATACACCCAACCTCCTTCAAATCAAAGCATACTATAAAGAATATGAAAAGGTGAAAGTAAATCTTGGAAATAATATGTACATTAATTCTAAAGATTAACACGTATTGGGATCCCGTGGTCTTCCCCTAAGATAGGTGATCCTCTGGGATGACTCACAGGACTCAACATACAGTCACACTTATGGCTCAGATTATTACCAAGAAACGAC